>NW_027468663.1:49244497-49441997 GCF_046254945.1 Alosa pseudoharengus | reverse complement strand
AGAAATCTTTTTGATGTCTTCCCTTTTGTGCATGTTTACTTGAATATGCATGCACGTGTGTGTGTGTGTGTGTGTGTGTGTGTGTGTGTGTGTGTGTGTGTGTGTGTGTGTGTGTGTGAGTGTGTGTGTGTGTGTGTGTGTGTGTGTATGCGTGTGTGTGTGTGTGTGTGTGTGTGTGTGTGTGTGTGTGTGTGTGTGTGTGTGTGTGCGTTTGCCCTTGCGTGAGCGTGTGTGAGTGTGGGTGTTGATTTAACTTGGGGCGACTCCAGCTGGGTCACAGACCACAACTGAATGCCTGAACTCCCAGAAGAAATGGAGGAGAGGAGGGGAGGAGGAGAGACAGGGAGGAAGAGGTGCAGAGGGGAGAGACACCCAGACGTGTGTGTGGGACCTCATAAAGGCAGCAGCAGGCAGACCGTGGGTGCAGTAGATAGTTTAGTGGCAGGGCCTACAGTATGCTCGGCCATGCTCCTGTGTCCACTCCACACACACACACATCACACAGACACACACGCAAACACCCTTACAAACGCATCAAAGCTCCAGCAAACTTCAACTGCTCCTACAGAATAACAAATCTCCACCTTAACCATGACACTGCCTGTGTGTGTGTATGTGTGTATATGAGGGTGTGCATACACATGACGGTTGCCTTAATAAATGGGGAAGACATACAACATGTAACAGTAGATTCTGTGGTACCTGAGGCTATCACTACTGCACTGTGTCTAGCAGAGCTAGTAATGATTACCCAGACCATTGGATGCCATCCATGCGCTTGAATGAGAACTCCTCTCTGATCAGGGGACTCTGAACGTGGTGAAGAACCCGCGGCTGTGACACCAGAGGAGTTGTTGTGTGTCTGCCTGTCTACACTTGCTGTGCAGAACATCCCGGAGCCTGTACAGCAGGCACAGACAGGCAGATAGACAGCAGCCCACCAGCCCCAGATCACAGCTGCGCAATGCCACGCAAACACACACACACACACACACACACACACACACACACACACACACACACACACACACACACTCTCCCTCTCTGTCTGTCTGCTCATCGTTCTCTCTGTGTCTGTCATCCACAAGAACACTCAATCTGACACAAAGAGATCATAGGCTCATAGGCTCATAGGCAAATCACACTGATGCCACCCCCATCACCCCACACCACACGTCCCTGCGGCTCATAGCGTCTCACCTCGTCATCCTTGAACCAAGAAAGAGTCTCCGCCGTCAGCACGAACCAGTACTCCTTGGCACCGCCCTTGATAATGCTGATGTTGTTGATGGTCAGCCAGCCCTTCCGAATTACCTGTGGAGGGGGCACAGAGTGAGAGGTCAAAGTTCAAGGGTCGAGCGTGCCAGTGTCCGGGGCCTAAGCCCTTTTGGTCGGGCTCCTCTCTTGAGAAACACACATGAGTGCACATCACCACAGGCATCATACACACATCCTCTTGCTTCCATTCCACGCAATGCAGGTTAGTCTGTGCAAAATAAACCAAAATAAAACAGGAAACTGTGTGCTTGAATTTGTGAGGGGTTAAAAAGTTACAAAAGAATCACAATGTTTTACTAAAACGTGTGATACTTAAAGCTTTGTGCAAAGGTGAGGTTCACCCATCAAAATATCAACACTGCAGCGATGGGTGGTGTCAGTGTGAGTTGTGAGTCATGATGGTTAGAAAGTGTTCAGTGGCTTATCAGCTGTCAGTCAAACCCTGGTGGTAAGGTGCGCCCGTGACTAGCACTCGTGCTGGTGTCCTACGTGACCCCGAACACACAAGAGGCTCACTGTGTGCCTGTCATCTGAAGTGAATCTTTTGCATTTCAAAAAGAAGACCATTTCACAAACAAACACGGTACACGTCTAAAGGAGAGCAACCTCTTAAGTGCCTCTAATAAGAACTAGTCACTCAGAGCCTTACAATGATGCCAGAGGCAGGCGGAGAAGAGGCCTAAACCCAGGACAGCAGAGAGAGAGACGAGAGAGGAGAGGAAGGAAGAGGAGAGGAGAGGAGGGAGGAAGGGATTAAAACAGCTGGCAGTATCAGCTGGCTAACATTCACAGAGAGCACAAGTGGGTATTACAGCTTGGGGAACACCAGCAGGTCAACTGGAGTGTGACCTAACAGCTGTACAGCTGGATGCACACTAGGGAGAGGAGCGCTACTCTAGGGTAGGATGCTGCGGCCATATTAACATGGAGAACCATGTTAACAAGATTTTCCCCCCTCAAAATTGACCTCATAGCATGTGGTACATCTAAGGCTAATCCCAAACAATAGGATTGTGAAAAAGTAATAATCTTAATAGTGATGCACGCACGCAACTGTAAATGTCCAAAACTAAAACCACTTGTGCCAGCTAACACACCTTCAACCAGTGGACATGGGACAACATTCTAAAAACACAACAGCTCTATAAATCAAACACACATAGGGGCATGACAAAGTGGTTCTGTCAGGAGAGGATTCTCTCATCAAATGAAAAACTATGCAGCATCCTAAATTGACCACTAGAGGGCGCATCGACACATTCTCCAGCATTTGTGGGTGTGGGAGTGAGCGAGGGAGCAGCCCAGGATGTCCTGGCTGCCTGCACACTTACCTGGGTGCCCATGCCGGGCTGGTGGAGAAGGAAAGCTGATCAGACAGGTTGTGGATGGCATGCATGCGGGCAGCGTGGTGACACACAGAGGGATGTTTACAAAGACATCTGAACACAGCCTGGGCTGAGCCGACGTCAACAAAATAAAGAACAAAAGAACTTCCACCATCTCAATGAAAAAAGACTGTAAATCAAACTAGAGAAGATGGATTAAAGCCAAAAAATGAAAACACAGAGAATAACGGAATTGAAATGTACATTCAGAATGTATTAAACATGCCTCAAAGAAATGAGAAATAATTTAAATTAAAAATAAAAATCAAATAATAACATGGGTGCATGTGGTATAAAATATATACCACAAGGACATCATATACATGATGACAAAAACAGATCTGACT
This sequence comes from Alosa pseudoharengus, assembly GCF_046254945.1. Classification (NCBI taxonomy): domain Eukaryota; kingdom Metazoa; phylum Chordata; class Actinopteri; order Clupeiformes; family Clupeidae; genus Alosa; species Alosa pseudoharengus. The sequence continues at coordinate 49,438,987 of NW_027468663.1, read as the reverse complement.
GATCTGACAGATCTGCTGGCGAGTATGTGGTTTAGACACTGGCAAAATAAATGAGGTCCCATGGAAAAAAAGGGGCAGAGTTGGCTAAGCAAACAGATTTTAAACTCCCAATCTCACCCTTAATCCGAATAAAAGCAAAAGCTAACCTGATCCCTGCTGATCTAACCATGCCTAATTCTGTCGATTCGGCCAACTTTCAAAAGTCACTCTGTCCTTAGGCCTTTAACGCATTCAACCAACACAGAAACACATGTACTTTTCTACCACTGGACTAGTGCTAACGCACAAGAACTCAAAACGACATGCCTCATTTACCTGGTTGCCCGCGGAGCTCTTGTTGCTAGCCTGGCTACTCCGCTGCTGCGCGCTGCAAGGCGAGAGCAGAGAGAGGGGAGTGAGAGAAAGAAGGGGGAACAAATGAGAGGAGTGTCATTATTCTGTGACAAGTCTCAGAGACTGCCAGGCTTTTACATAAGCCCTCAAGAGAACTTCTGCTCATGAAAAAATTAATGCCAATTAGCAACACTTTCGCTGTTCCCATGTGTGTTTTGACGTTGTACTGCTATTATTTCTGCATTGCTATATCCTTATCCATAAAAGTATCAAAGAAGTACACACATGTGACCAGAGTCCAGTAGTGTTTTAGACGTTTTACAGTAAACGCTGACGTGACACCTACTTGGCAAAGCCGATGAAATCCTCATGGTTTGTATTGATGTAAGAGAGCTGGATGTCAATAAGCAACAAAACCTGAAAACAGAGTCAGGTAGAGAGATTATCTCTTCACAGAATGTGCAAAATAGATTGCCAGAATATCTCGCCATTGTGTGCTTTGCAAATGACTGGCGGTTTATGGATTAGGGACTGTGTGTGTGTGTGTGTGTGTGTGTGTGTGTGTGTGTGTGTGTGTGTGTGTGCGCGCGCGCGTGCGTGCGTGCGTGTGTGTGTGTGTGTGTGTGTATGTGTGTGTGTGTGTGTGTTCTACCTGATCCTTGGCCCGACTTTCTCTGTCACGGATATGTGTAGTGACAATCCTCTCTGTCTCCTCCCTGAGCCTTGGGAAAGTGTCCAACTGAGAAGGAGAGGAAGTAAACAGATGTGAACCCACTGCTTATACTCTGCCCATGAACTGCAGCATGCCTCAAGTATCAATTCAAAACCTTAGATTAACTGGGATTACGTAAAACACTGAATGTATTGAAAATCCTATCACAAATGTCCTTTACGCGAGACTAGCAGCAGACAGGGAAACAACGATACCTTATTGCTGCACTGGCGCACAGTGTTAATAAGCTCTTGGATGACCAGGTCAATGCACTTAATGCATGGCTCCTTTAGCTTCACTATCTGCTTCTTCACGATGGCCTCGAAGGCCATGTCTGGAGTAAACAGTCCTGTCCTAGAATGAGAGATAGACAGGCAGAGGGAGGGAGACGGCAGGAGAGGGGGATGAGGAGGAGGAGGGACAACATTAACAGGTGGCATTGCGGGGACTGGACAAGAACTAACATTGAGTAAACCTTTTATTGCAACCTTGCATGCTAAAAAGCCTTCCAGGCTAATTGTCCTTGAGCTAACCATTACTGTCCTTCACTGTCAATCACACACACACACAAACACAAACACACACACACACACACACACACACACACTCACACAAACACATGTACATGCACACACACACATACATATACACACACACAGACACACACACACACACACACACACCTGATTCCGTGAATGTTCTTAATGGCATAGCTGATCTCGCGACGCATGTCCTTGTCATCACATTCCATCTGAAAACCAAAAGCAGACAAACAGTGTATGTTAATGGTAAAAGAAACAACAACAACTAATAAGATGAATGGCTGACCGAAGACAGTTCTACTCAGCCAGGCACTGCCCACCTTGACCAGCTCAAAGGGGAAGCGCTCATGGAAGATGCGGTTAATCTTGGCTCCTCCGGACAACTCCACCGTGTCCACCTGATCCCCTGAGCCCTCAATGCGTTTGTCAAAGTCCACGGAGAACTGCTGCACCATCCTGCAAACAAAGCCACACCACACTGTCAATGATCTGGTGCCTTTTTCTGCACAAAGATTTCAGTCGGACTCTCTTTGACTCTCAGATACGTGTGCCCCTTGAGCGCTTTGTGTCTACTGGACTGGTGGATATTGAGTTGTCATTCCTTAACCAAGATCACTGACCATACAGGTGACTAGCTTGGAGAGCACAACCATGCCTCCAAATAGACTTTAATACCAAAAACAGCAGCATGGCCTGTGCTCATAGTAGTTGCAAGATCCAGATATACAGTGCAAAAAAAAAAAAAACATAAAAAATAACTGAAAAAAGATTCAATCAACTAGCTAAGCCAGAGTGTGGGGCTACTCACTGTAGGAGGGCCTTGGTCTTGCGGGAAGGGTCATCGGGGCGAAAGTGGCGGTACTCCTCTGCCTCTTTATCCAGAGAGAGCAGCTGCGACTGCAGCTTACTCCGGAATGCTGGGAGCGTATCTCGGATGTGATTGGTCAGTTGCTGATAAAACCAAAGGAGAAAAAACGTGTGGTGGTGAGTTCATTGTTTAGAAAGCTCGGGCTAGGCAAAACCAGCTTCCATCTTCTAAAGCTACCAATGTATGCTGAATCATGAATAATAAGCAGCAACCATAGCCATAAACCTGTAAGCCTCGTGAGGAACATTCAGAAAAGTATTTACTTAATTTACTTACTTCATCGTGTATATAGTTGAATATGATCCACACACAAGGCTTAGGTCTGATACTACACCCAGAGATCTTCCTTTTCCTCTTACCTGATTGAGCACTTTCTGCAGGTAGGGGGTGCCCATGGTGCTGGCCATGTGTCTGTAGGAGGGATGGGAGAGGAAGAACTTCCTCTCAGCCTCCATGGCAGCTTTGATGTCCTTCTTGCCTTCAATGTCCTTTTGACTGCGGTTCACCACACCAATGTAGCCTGAGAAAGGGGAGAAGAGCACAGGGACAGCACAGACGGAGACAAAAAAACAAGAAATATAGGAATGAATGATCAAAAAGTAAAAAAGAAAACCAATCGATTCAATTCTACAAAAAGGCCTCACCCCTCCTCAGAGGTAGCAGCCTGTTCTCCAGAACCTCCCTGGCATCTGTGCCCTCGTCCATCAAATCCAGCTTGGTGATCACGCCTATGGTGCGAAGACCTGTACACACAACAGCCATGAGAACAAATGAATGTTGCACACTCCACAGCCAGCTACAGTATGTGCTAACATCACAAACCAAACACAACCTACTGTCCTACTGGCTATATACAAAATGCAAACACTCAATCCCTATCATCTACATGAGTAATTCTCAATTGGGCTTCTCAGCACTAAATCAGTTTACAGATACGGTAGCCTTTCTCAATGACTATGTTTACATGGACATTCATATTCCGATATTAACCCAATTAAAACAATCTTCCGAATAAGACGCTGCCATGCAAACAACATTTTCTGATTGCCTTAACCCGAATAAGGTCATAGTTAGAACGAGCGATAATCAAATTCAGACATGTAAAGTTTTCTGATCTTAGTCGCATTATTGAGGTGTGTTGCCTACGTACGTATGTATGCGTACACCTTCATTTCATAATATCATCCTATTCGAATTTTCAGTGCAGAAACGTCTACAGAATCAACCGACTTTGCTAGTAATAATCGGAATATGTTATGCTACATGTAAACGGAAATATGAATGGAATATTCTATCAACAACGTTTATAAACCCCATAATCACAGTATTGTCTTATTCTGAATAAGGTCAATAGTTGGAATATTAATGTCCATATAAACATAGTCAATGACAAGGAAAAGAAATGACCAGACATGCAACACTGTATGACTAGAGCAGGCTGTGTGATCTAAAGGTATAGTACAGGTCTTTGGCCGAGAATACATATATCTCCCACTGATGGGGCAAATTGGCTCCTCACCCTGGGGGTCGACATCTTTGGACAGCTTGAGGGCATCTGAGTTGGCCAGGTCAGTGTTGGCAGGTGTGACGGCCAGGATGAGGCAGCTCTCTTTGGTGATGAACTGCATGAGCATTTCCCTGATCTGCTGCTCGATGTCTGCAGGCTGGTCCCCCACCGGCACCTTTGTGATGCCGGGCAAGTCGATCAGAGTCAGGTTGAGCACTGGGGAAGAGGGAGAAGCACGTTAGCATTAGCGATGTTGGTCATGATGTTTTTGCATGCGTAACAAGCTGTGTATTACATGCACATGAAAGGTAAACCTGAGAGAGGAGAGAGCCTTACCATGAGGGGAGTACACCCGCAAATTAATGGGGACCGGCGAGATGCCCTTGTTGGCTCCCGTCACACGGTCTGTCTCGTTCTCGATCTCCTGACGCACCTCATCAAAATCTGTGAACTTTTTTCCTTTGCAGTGGAGAAATTCTGCATATTCTGCACATACAAGGAAATCATAGAATTTAGTATTCAGTAATATTCAGTAATCAGTTATGAAACATGTGTGTGTGTGTGTGTATGTGTGTGTGTGTGTGTGTGTGTGTAAATGAGACAGTGTGGCAGAGAGACAGAGAATGAAATGAACCAAAAGAGAGGGTGTGTTTTGCTGCTAGATACACTAAACTAAAAAACTAAATTAAACTAAAACGTGATTAATTAATCAGAGTTGGGTTGTTGTGCCCAGTGTGTGTACCTGTGGTGGCACTGATGAGCTGGAGAACCAGGGGTCGGCGAGTGACAATCCCAGAGCCACGGGGCAGGAAGTCCCTCGGGTAGTGAGTAAAAACAACAACTTAGATGATAGATTATATTAAAGGCTAAACATTCAAGGTCAGCAGCACTCATATAAGCCATAATCCATTATTTAATGAACAAATCCTTTTAATGTAAGGTGTAGACCATAACACGTCTTTATCCGTGCCTATTCATGTCTTTTTTCATGCCTACTCCGTGATTATAAGACAGTTGGCGTGCTTAGAGGGCAGGGGTGTCCATGAGTATCTCATTCAGTCAGCACTCTATTGATTGCATTGCCTCCTATAGACTGAGGGGACGGGAGACCACAGGTAAGCGCAGTGAGAAATGCCATAGCACAGCATGTGGACAACTAGTGACTGATGGGGCTTAGGGAGACGTTAATAGCCTACGTCTCTAAACCCGACGGCAAGCCTCATAACAATACACAGACCACTAACATAGGCTAATGGACTTATTAGCAGTTTAAAGTAAACATTTCATTAAACGTTTTTTTTTTTTTTAATTAATGACAAGCTACTGGGCGGCGCATTAAATGACAGGCTACATTATACTTCACAGGAAGGTCAAAACAATAAAACCATGTGGCTGTTTAGATGAGTTTAATTTGGAATTAAATCTAAACAGCGGCAGCCTTTCACGCAGCAGTCTTTTCTTGATCTTATTTGACCGTGACGCCATCAGAGACCCTGCTGATAATGCACAGGGGAACTGCTAATGAAGCTACGACGATGGCGGTGTAACCCATATACTAACTCCCTTGACATATTCATGCAGTGTAGGACCGGGTTAAAAATAAGCCGTTGTAGGAAACTCGGAAAAGAGCAGCCTGTGTGTGCTCTCGCGACTTAGCAAGGAGACAGTTCAGAGAGAACCGTTTCTATTGGATTAATTGAAAGGGCCCGAGGGCAGATTCACGCGCAAGTGGCTGTGGCTCTGCTAGCCTTCGGATTACCAACCTAGACCAGTCACTTCGCTGTCATACATTGAAAAATCATGTGTAATCGTCGGTGTGCTTAATTGGTCCTTACTTTCCCACGAAGTTCTCCAGTACAGAGCTCTTTCCGGCGCTCTGCCCTCCGACCACGGCAATTTGTGGCAGGTCGAGGTTGCAGCTCTGGCCGATGCTACTGAATGCATCTTGGAGTTTGTTGACCAGGGGGATCAGATCCTCCATGCCTTGGTTACCCATGGTGCTGGCCGAGTGATAACGCGAGGTGCGTGGGCAGAAAGAAAGGATGCAATGATATCTTGGTCCAGGCTACCGAGGTGGTGGATGTGTAGTCATCTAGGCGCACACTGTCCTAAACCAATGGTTGATTCAGCTGAAGACAGATGAAGAGAATATTGCGCAGTTGGTAGCCACCGCGACATTAACAACATTTTCAAGGGCATTGGGGAGCTTTGGTGTTACATAGCTAATAATGCGCTCGGACATAACGCATAATACAGACTAAGCAATATGGCTTAGCCTACTATGTGAGAACAAACAAATTGTAGTGGCCTACACAATGATATATTAAAAATATGATGGGTGATGCGGCCATGTCACTCGTCTCGAGAGCGCTGTGTCATTGTCGTAATAAATAGACGATGCAAGGCCTAAAACAAAATAGCCTTACCGTTGCCTCTGTCCTCTTGACCCGTTGTGATTCTCCTCTGCAGTGCTGTGCTGGGCGACGAAACAACAGGCAGGTTTACCAAGAAGCTTATCCAATCTGGTATTTTCACGGGATATTTCGCACCATCACCTGCCTGTCTCCCCGTTGACTTAAATGAATGGCCTAGCCTACTGGTAGAATCGTATTTTCATCGATTCGCGTAGCTACATCTGTGCGTCAGGACTTCATCCTAGAGCCATTTTCACCAATGACAGATTAATCTTTCTTTAACGCAGCCGCACTAATTACAATGTAACGCTGCACAGCGCGAAAGAACTGACGCGTTATGTAACCAATGCCAGGAGAGCTGTAATGATGAGGCAGACGAAGAGACACCCTATAGGCAGAGCACACAACATAACAAACCCGCCTCCTCCTGTTTACATCGTGCCATCTTCATCGTGACTCATGATGCTACATCGGTGCGTTATGCGTACACCGCAGAGCGACCAGCAAAAATATGTTCGGTATTTATATTCTGTCGACTTAATGTAAATTGCTGTTGGATACATATGAATCCCTTTGTCATTCAACAAGTAGACACTTGGCCGGTCTTAACAGTGATGAGAGATATCTGACCACAATATCTACAGGTATTTCACTCCATATCATCTCAGTAGGACTCACTAGGTGGCAGTGTTAACACAAAGATGAGGGAGTGCTCACATGTCGGGGTGTTGAAGAAATTACTCCATTAGCCCTATCCATAGAAAGGGTTTACATTTGTTTTTACCTCTAAATGATAAAAAGAACACTCTGGGGGAAAATCCCTCGTTTAGCATCACAAACAATAGCAATTCTTTGCTCTTAGCTTTTTACCTCATACAACACTGTGATAACTGAGAGTATGTACCCTTCTGCATGCATTCATATAAAACCAATGCAATGAAATTCATCATATTTTATTGACAAGGCATCGCCATTTCACTTCAGTTATTCTGCCTCAACCTCTGGGAAACAGAATAATTATTCAGGGAAATGGTTTACATGACACAGATGCGTCACAGAAGATGGCCTGTCTGTATGATGTCAAGGTTCTTGGTGTCCAAAATAATCAGGGTCAAAAATATATGTTTGCAAGTCTACGCCAGTGAGGTGCACATTAGGTCAGTTCTTTTTTAGACTCAAAGTGTTTAGGATTTCAAAGTGGTAATCCTACCCAAGCAGACACTCCTCAAGATCAGTGGAACTGCAGCTGTATTTCACAGAGGACAGATGTAGGTTGTTTGTCACAAAATCTTGTTTTTCAGCCCCCTAGATGCATTAGCCCCTACTTTACCTATAGCTACTCTCCCCTGTTCCCAGTCCTACCATGGTCACACAGTTTTATATTAGATATACTCCGCCCTGGTCTCTCACCACATAAAATGCAGCCAGTTGGAAACGGAAGAGTCAGTCATAAGGATGGGTACATTTGCTGTTGTGGGGACAATCATGGATATGCAGCAAACATACATCAAATGTTTTTTTTTTTCAAATGTTAAAGGAGAATTCCGGTGTGATTTTGACCTAAAGTGTTTTGAAACATGATACCGAGTGTGAACGTATGTCTCATAGCCCATCTCGGCTTGTCCCCTGCACTCCGAAATCTGGCGCTAGTTAGCCGATGCTACCAACAAGGCGGTCAATGGTTGTGCCTCGGCATCGGCATAGCCATGCAAATAAATCACTGTTTTACACCATTTACGAGGCTCAATGTATCTCCACACTTCATTGGTAGACTTCCAAGGGCCCTGAGATTTAAAACGAGACATTGAGAACTTTGAAAAAGCACTGGTAGTTTACTTACAAGACGATTTATACAGACAGTATCTTCTCGAAGTTTAGCGTTTGCAGCCATCTTGAATTTAGTCACGATAAGTCGAGCGACGAGTAAGAACGAACAGGTATGATAAGGGATCAGATTCCAAAAATAATTCTGTGGAAATGCATGGATTACAGTTTCTTCCAGTAGCAGCAACTGGAATCCATGCATTTCCACGGAATTATTTTTGGAATCTGATCCCTTATCATACCTGTTCATTCTTACTCGTCGCTCGACTTATCGTGACTAAATTCAAGATGGCTGCAAACGCTAAACTTCGAGAAGATACTGTCTGTATATATCGTCTTGTAAGTAAACTACCAGTGCTTTTTCAAAGTTCTCAATGTCTCGTTTTAAATGTCAGGGCCCTTGGAAGTCTGCCAATGAAGTGTGGAGATACATTGAGCCTCGTAAATGGTGTAAAACAGTGATTTATTTGCATGGCTATGCCGATGCCGAGGCACAACCATTGACCGCCTTGTTGGTAGCATCGGCTAACTAGCGCCAGATTTCGGAGTGCAGGGGACAAGCCGAGATGGGCTATGAGACATACGTTCACACTCGGTATCATGTTTCAAAACACTTTAGGTCAAAATCACACCGGAATTCTCCTTTAATGCAATGTCACTTGATGAATTTTAAAAAAAGTGGTGGTTTAGACCATATGGCAAATGTAAATATAAATGGCTAGACCAAATGTTATGTAAAGATTTGCATCTTTCAAACAAGAAGATATAATTCTCTCTTCTAGAAGCTTTATCCTCTCTGTTTCATGGACATGGACACTTTAAAAACAGTGATGATAAGTCCACATGCATGCTCTGGCTTTGTAAAGGGCTTTTTTGTGTTGCTCATACTGTAGCACGTGTCACAGAGCATGGCATGGTACCACCGACTGCTCTATTGATTCACGTGTAGAACATGTTACACACACATTACTTTTAAAAGCTCCCAATTTCATCATAACTGAGTGCACAAATACATTCTCCTGCTTAACTGTCAACTTCGGACGTTTTGTTTCCTAAATAAGATGAATGTTGTAAGTGTTGTGTTCACCATGTAAGTTTTTCTTTACCAGATTTGTATAGCTCTGTTTAAGTATAAGTATATATACTCTTTTGATCCCGTGAGGGAAATGTGGTCTCTGCATTTATCCCAGTCCGTGAATTAGTGAAACACACTGAGCACACAGTGAACACACAGTGAGATGAAGCACACACTAATCCCGGCGCAGTAAGTGGCCTGCAACAACAGCTGCGCTCGGAGCAGTGAGGGGTTAGGTGCCTTGCTCAAGGGCACTTCAGCTGTGCCTACTGGTCGGGGTTTGAACGGGCGCCCTACGGTTACAAGTCCGAAGCGCTAACCAGTAGACCACGGCTGTCCCCCAGTAGGCCAAGGCTGCCCCCCAGTAGGCCACGGCTGCCCCATATTGTTTGTAGGGAAATTAAGAAGATACCAAAGGCCAAAGCAGCTGGTAAAGCTAGTGGCAGCTAGTGAACTTTGGGCATTTTGTCATATCTAGCTGGAGTAGTTGACCCCCTCGTGTAAAGTGAAATTTGATCAAAGTCATTTTCACATGTGTATATATGTGCTGATCTTGTCAGCATTGATCATCTGTGGTGTGGGTCATGCTGGCAACATATAGGTCACACATGTGTTGTATTTGTGTAATTAAGTGTTTTGGTATGTTTCTTATACTCATGTGTCATGCATGGTGTGCTTATACTATTAGTCTGTGCACCATGCCTGTTTGTTTATGAGTAAAAAAACGTGTTTTTGTAGCATGGGTCTTTGTCACATGGTAGAGACACATGGCAGAACATCACAATACAAACACAGGTGTGTGTGTGTGTAGGGGGGGGTGCAGTTCTGCATCCTGCGTGATCCAGTCTGGACATGCTTCTTTGCTTTGTGAATCTCCAGAGCAGACAAGGGCTCCTGTACAACTACGAATGTCCGGACGGCGCATCCTGTCTGGGTCACCAGGGTCGACTGCAGTTCTCATCAGAGAATTCACCTCTGTAGAGACTCCAGCTCGGCCATTTCACAGTCCATCAATCCAGTCCCCGGGGCAGAAGAGCCCTTACAAACGCACGCATACATGCACAAATATTATTCTAGTGCTACTGGAGGAATGTGAGATAGGAGTATCACTAGTAGTTGACGACTGATAAAATTGACTGTTTTAAATCATTTATTTTAAAGTGCATGACTTATGTCTATGGATTTTTGTGTTTTATATGTTGTTTGTACTGTATGTATTAGTTTTTGTGGTTGGTCACAGTGTGTTTGTTTTCTGAAGTCAGGCTCATTTCTGCAGTGTTAGGGCCCAAGGACAGCAAGTCATACTGGCTGGAATGATCGGGTAAATTAATTTGTGACACATTGCACTGTACATTAGGAGGTGTAAGAGTCTACATATTTATCAGGAATGATTTAGTTTAGTGTATTAAGTTTATTTTTACAGGGGCCGTGTACAAAATGCATTAATCACATAGGGGGAAAAGATGAAATGTACCAGATTTAGCTACCGGTTGATCTCCATCTGCAGTACCCGGTGAGAGTGCTGATATCAGAATTTATAAAAACTTCTTGTGATGTTTTTATTTATAAGTAGTTTATGTCCTTATGTCCTGTTTTTATTTCATTCAGGTTGGCACTAATCAGGGTGTGGTTTTAAGTGTGGTCCACGCAAGCTGGGACAACCAACACCATCAACAGTAGGATGCAACACACACGCACGCACGCACGCATGTTGCAGTGGTGGTGTGATGTTAATACATGATGAGATTTGATGAAGTGTTTTGATGAGTTAAATAAACCCTTTGATTGATCAGCATCATTGACTGAATTCCTCTCTCTTTGGTAGTGAATATGACTTTTCAGGACATTTGTTGCAAATACGCTCTGCCTTGCTTGACTAGGTGTGCCTCTAGGAAAACGTTAAATGCCAACAGACACAAAAGGATAGAGAGAGTCGGTGATTTAACTGGACTGATAAAAATACAGCTGGATTTTCAATCAGCTTAAAGAGAAAGAGGGAGTGATCCATTGTGGGTATTTTAGGTAATATATTGCATTTTTATCTAATAGCATCATGGGAAACATACAGAGAGAGAGAGAGAAATTGGTGGGGATTTCAACAGAGGAAGCAAGAGCAGCTTGTTTTTGAACATTTAAATGAATAAAACAGTTGGACGTTACATAATCTGCACATGCACTCCTCCCTGTTCTTGCTTGCAACTATGAATGTGACATTGATACTCTGCCCAGTCATAGAACAAAGTTTGTACACATGTGCACATGGATTACAAGCGGACACAAGCACATTCTCACAAACATAGAGTCAACACACCCTCACGCTTATAGACTCATAAATATGGTTTTAAGACAAGTCCCTTTCTCCACCTGGGGAGTTCTTTACCGTTATGACATAATAGGGACTGTCAGAGCTTGTCTACACTGTACTGTGATTAGAAAGTCCAGTGCCTGTACTTACAGAGCCACTTACCCACAGATGAATACAGGGAAATACATAATGTTTAACTGAAATTCCATACATTTAATATGTAGCTTGCCTACTGTAAAAAAAAAAACAAGAAAGTGTTGGAGGAGAGGAGTTGCTCAGACAGACAGTTCAACTAAGTTTGTGCATGCCCTGATCATGATTCCATGGTGACTTCAACAAAAACCTTTGCCATTGCCATTGAACAACAGCATTGTGTCAGTGGGATAAACAACGTTCCAGAAACCCTGTTCATTTCCTTGATTATATACCTGGTTGATGCATATACCAGACAGCCTGTAATTCATGAAGCAAAATCCATTCACACACCCACTTTATTCTGGCAGGGCAAAAAACAACCTGCTGTTGGGTCACCACTGTAACCTGTGTGGGGGTAGTTTCACAATCAGAATAAGTCCTTGACATTAAGTCTTAATTATGTTGACACAAGGATCAATAATAAACACAACAAATATTGTAAAAATATTCAGACTCATATGGATGGTGAAAAACGACATTTCTCTTAGATGTCCACTCCAACAGACCAGTAGCATTGGATGTATGCATATCTAAGACTTGTAAATCACCAGTTGCCATAAAACATTTTTTTTCTCCTTCAAACAATAAAGATTAAACAAAAGAAACGAAAATAATTATATTCAAAGAAGGTTTCATTTATAGGCCTTGTGAAATTAATTGCTTACCATTATTGTGAAACCAGATTAGTCCCCTCATGTTATACACAATGCACAGTGGCTCAGGTAGATTCAATAGGCAGTTTGAAAACCAGCACACTTTTAATCATAATCACCATAATCATGAAGCACGACACACTGAAATAACTGCCGAAAGCACATTTGAAAATGGACAAACATTGTATTTTAAGATCCATTAGCATTCCAAACTCATAAGCACAGCCATTTCTATAATGACCATGTGCAGGGAATGGTGGTCTGAGAAAGAAACCTTTCATAAGGCAATGGTTAAAGTCGCAATAAGTCAGGCCAGCACACCGTTAACTACAGTCTTGTGCAACATTCTGGAAAATGTATCACATATGTTGAAGCACTAGTTACACACCTACAGTATGTGCACTGAATGATTAACATGTTTTCCAAAGGTTTTACAGCATATCACTAAATACACTAAAGACATCACTAGAATCTATCTGCAGCTAGCTTCAATCTGTGCTAACTGTACAGCTGGTAGGCTAGTGGTCAAGTTAAGTCTACTGCCTTTTAGCTAATGCAGGCTTTAGATTAAACTCCTTACTTTCACTTTAATATTGTCCACAAAGTTGATTCAGTTCAGTGGTGCCATCATCTTGTTCATGTGGAAGAATGTAGAATGTGGAAGAACAGACAGCCACATTTTGGCCTAGTGGCTGTTATGCTTTTGTAAGAATACATGAATGGTGAAAAAGAGTGACGGTCTTTGAGATAAAGCAGCAACAATCCAGTGTCCTTACCCTTACACAAGAGCCATATTACATAATTACATAAACCAAAAACACATTTCTTCTTACTCATCTGGGGTCAAACTAATAATGTCTACCTTTCATCAGCTGGAATGGAACTAGTAGTAAAGTATGGGCTGTGATGCATGGCCTATAATGAAGACAGACATTTATATCCATTTCCTTTAAGAGCCTCAATCTCTTCTGGGCTCCTTTTTTCATTGGTCACCTGACCAATGCCTACACACCTGGATTTCTGCAAATCACATGCCCGTCTTGAACAGAATTGGGGAGGAAAAACAAGATTAACAATCCTTCACCACTTTTATGACTGTAAGAAAAATCCAGTGGTCTGCTTTCTAGAGTGGTAAGCACAAGGACTGTGTTGTGCGCCTGTGGAAAATTCCTTCTGAGCGGGAAGGTGGCTTTCAGGAAACACTCAAAGGATAAATCATCATTTCAGCCATGGAGCTGTCCAGCATTCTGATAACACGGCAGGGAGTGCAAAGGCCATTTTTGATTTCACCCCTAGAGGATTAGTGTGAGGCTCTGAGCCCCCCTCACACACAAACACAAACACACAAACACACACACACACACACCACCACCACCACCACCACCACCCTCTTATTTTTTGTTTATGTTAAGACACCATCACTGTACTGTGCTATCCCTATTGTAAACATCTGCTTCAAACACCTCATAAACAAGTCTGCTTGACTTCCTGTCTCAGTGTGGGTCGAGGGTGGGGTGTGTGGTGCAAGCGGATCCACAAAATGGGGGGGGGGGGGGTACATGTGCCCAACTCACCTGCTGAGGAGTTGAGGAGACAGGGATGCTGTCCAAATGCCACGCCCCAAACAGAAAGAAATGTCCAAACAGCTGCTTGGAAGTAGAGTGAATAGATGTGTTAACTTGTCAGATCATGCACAAAAGAAGAGGCAGGAGTCTCTCTCTCTCACCCATAAATCACTCAATGATGAATGTTTTTACTTCTGAAGATGGAATCTTGGAACCTTTTCCTCCATGAACGATAACTGTCTAGACATCCTGTGACACCAGGCCAGACATCTCAAGTCGTGGTGCCATCTGTTACCACAGGGCAGCTGGGATCTATCATGCAACTGCATCTTGTTTACAGACAGAACCATGGAATGTTGTCCTCCCTGCTGATGTGCTAATGAGAGGACATGTAAACACTTACCGTAACTTCCCGCCTATTAACCGAGGTTTATACATTCATTTTGCCAACATTTTTTTCAGCTATGCGGTTAATACACATGGAGCAGGCTATACATGGAAATGCATTTCTTTTCTTCATCCTTATAATAATAAATATGATTAAAGCACTCTGATTCATTGGGCTATTGGGTTTCAAGATTAATGTAGATACAGTCAATACACTGTTTAATTTCTTTAATTTGCATAAAAGACTGTCCCCCAGTTTATAAACAATGCTGCTAAAAGATTGGAAATTACAATTGTGGATGTACTGATGACAAGCCACACATTTATGTGTTCATAAACTTCTTTTTTTCTCCTAAAAGTGTACAATCACTCTATAAACAAGTAAAAGTCACAAAAATTGTACTATAAATCACTCTACATTTTGGATGGCCTTCAATTAAATTTGGATGACTTGGTTGGGCATGGCAGAGCTGCAGCAGTAAAGTAACTGACAGACAATCAGATGATCCAGGTTTGATTTCTGCCGTTGCGAGTGCTGATTACATTGAATAAAACTGTCTGTTAAATATCAGTCAGTTGATCAAATAGTTTCATATACCAAATGTACAGTATATGCCCACTGAAATTATTTGAAATGATAAAATATGGGAAAGTATCAATTAAGTGTATTGTTTGTAGTTAACAGAACCATTAATGGTTATAGTGCATAAAAACTACATTGTGAGGAATATGAAAATTCTCCTGTTTAAGGTCTGTGTGAATAAAACAGAGTATGCACATATGCAACAAGTTGTAACAGTAAATACCGGGATACTGACCCCTGACACCTACAGATCAGTCATTCTGACAGGGTGACAAGTCAAGTTCCACTTCAAACATATATAACATTTTGGTTTAGATGCTTTAGGATTAGAATGTTGGCAATTTAGCTTGCAAACAAATACAAATCTGTAATTCTTTAAAACTGCCCAAAATAACGTAATCGTGCCATCTTCAAAAGGCATCCATTGTCAGTGAACATTTTCAAATGTATGCTACTCTGAACAGGTAGTCAATCATGAGTGCTAAGGCCGAGGTAGTTTTCCATCTAAGTTCAAACTGTCAAACTCTCAACTGCCTGACTTACTGATCTGGATGAGTTGCGACTAACTAAGATGATAGTCATCCCTGTCTCATCTCACTACAGAGGAAAACTTGCACTGACCATCAACACCCTTGTTTACAGTGGTATAAGGTACAACCCACTAAACAACATACAAAGCTGTGTGACAAATAAAGCACCACTTATAATGTTAAGATACAGACCAAAAAAACTGTTAAACTTGAATAGGATTGTCAGTCATAAGAATCAGTTGGCTAATGGAGTTTTTAGACCTCAGGGTCAAGAACAGCTGTGGAAACTCCTTTTCCAGAGGTGCAAACATGACCCTTGGCCAAGACCTTGACCACATCCACATGTCTGTGCCCAGAGTAGCCGCCCTTCTGCAGAAGCCAGTCAGGCCTCCCATTGAGGAGCACACAGGTGCCATAAATGTGTTGTAAAAGTTGAGGAGTTGCAGGGGTGCCCAAAAACAGGATCTGCACATGGAAAAAACATTTGGGGAATTTGCATTACATCACACTTCTCCCCAAGTGGCCCTGCCTTCTCTGCCGGCCCACGCCCCTCTCCGACAGGCACCTATGTGCTCTTACTCCTCCCACCACCTCCGCCACCGTGAGCATAAATACCAAGCCCAGCAGCTCACCGAGTTCAGACAAACAAGCAGGGGACCCAGCAGCAGGACACCTCTCACCACAGCACCCAAAAAAACAACACCAAAGCTGAGCGAACAGGCCGAGCAAACACTGAGCAAAAGACCACCACCACAGCAAGAGCACCACCAAATTCACCTGCAGCTCAACTCTCCAGATCTATCATCACCAGCCATGTGGGTCCGGCTCGCCGTGGGACTGTGCTGCCTGGTGTTGGGCTGCCAAGGGCAGGGCAGAACCGCATCGCTCCGCAAAGCCAACGATGACTTCACTGGCCGCTGTCAGTACACCTTCACTGTGGACAGCCCGGCCGAATCCAGCTGCCCCCAGGCGGGAGCCGGGGGCCCCGAGGACGAGGGCGTGAGGACCCGCCTCACCCTGCTGGAGGCGCTAGTGAGCCGGCTGATGGGGGAGCGAGGCGGAGTGGTGGGTGAAGCTGGGCTGCGGACAGCGGAGGAGGAGGAGGAGGTGGAGGAGGAGGAGGTGGGCCAGCTCCAGCAGGACAAGGAGCGTCTGAGCCGGCAGGTGCAGGACCTCCAGAGGAGGCTGGAGGAGCTGACGCTGGAGACGGAGCAGCTGAGGCAGAGGCCCTGCCACCAGCCCCAGCCCCCGCGGCTCAGCACGCCAGACAACGGTGAGCGACGACAGGGAGAGGGAGAGGTGGGCCAAGGGGTGATGAGGGGAGACAGCAGGTCATGAAGTCCACTTCATGTAGTGGAAAAGTGCACATTTACATGGTGTTATGCTATAAATGTTATGCTACAAATTTACATGGTATTATGCGTGTGTGCTGTCAATGTATATATGAATGTGTGTGAGTGTGTGTTCTGTGAGTGTGTATCACAGTGTGTGTGTGAGTGTATGTGTTGTGTCTGTGTGTACATGTCCAAGAGTAAAGACGGGCTGAGAGAGGGAAACGTTCCCAGCTGATAAATACACTCCCCTTCATTAAAACAGGCGCCAATCAAAGAGCTCTGCAGTACACCGCTCTGAGAAAGCCAGTCAGAGAAACTTCAACCAATGCTTTAGAAATGCCACAAGAAAGTCTCAAACAAATATGTGGGACTGATTGTTGTCTTTGATATCATACTCACTCTTGTCCTCAGATCCTGCTTTTCAGTTGGGGAGCGGAGCCTTTCAGGAGATGAAGGCAGAGCTGTCTGAAGTGCCTGCCCCACCTCAGATCCAGCAGGGACAAAATCAGGCCATAACCAGTACCAAAGCACAGACAACAAGCAGTGAGAACAAATCAAATTATTTACATTCAACTCCCTTGAGAGCATATTTACAAAATGGCATGATTATAAAAACAAAACATGCACTATTCAGAGTAATTTTTCATTCCAAACACCTTGGTCATTACAAACTGTAAGTTGGGGGTTTGTCTTTGTCTGATGACTCAGGCTTTACAGGCTGTGGAGTGCTGGTGTCAGTACAGCCGCCGGTGACTCACCGCAAGGCTGACAGCATCACAGGCAAATACGGCGCCTGGTTCCAGGACCCGGAGCCCCTGGGGCAACCCTACGGCCCCAAGACGGTGTGGCGAATCGACGCGGTGGGAAAGGAAGTCAAGCAGCTCTTCGCCTACGAGGACATGGAGCAGCTGATACGGGGCTTCCCCATGAAGGTGCTGCCGCTGCCCGAGGCTGTGGAGAGCACGGGCGCCACGGTCTACCGCGGCTCGCTCTACTACCAGCGCCGCCTCAGTCGCATGCTCATCCGCTACGACGTGGCCACCGAGAGCGTCGCTGCCCGGATGGACCTGCCCCACGCCGGCTTCCACGGCCAGCACCCATACTCCTGGGGCGGCTACACCGACATCGACCTGGCCGTGGACGAGAGGGGCCTCTGGGCCATCTACAGCACCAGCAAGGCCAAGGGTGCCATCGTCATCGCCAAGCTGGACCCCGAGAGCCTGGAGGTGACCAAGACCTGGGAGACCAACATCCGCAAGAACACGGTGGCCAACGGCTTCATGGTGTGCGGACGGCTCTACACCGTGGCCAGCTATAGCCTGCCCAACACCACCATCAGCTACATGTTTGACACAGACACCAATCAGAGCAGCGCCATCAGCATCCCCTTCCACAACCGCTACCATTACAACAGCATGATCGACTACAACCCAGGCAACAAGAAGCTCTACGCATGGGACAATTATCACATGGTCACCTATGACGTTAAGCTGGCACAGTCAGACAGCATCCCCTAAGCATACACATAAAAAAACAGAATGAGAGACTGACAGACATTGTAGTAGTGCAACCAAAATAGTACTTTAAGCGTTCAGCGTTAATCTCAGCCATGTTATTTTCAACAAAAATATAATGACTTAGGTTTGTCACTGCTTTAGCAAAAATAACTTCTCAGTGTTATAATTCTGTATATGTTGTCCTTAAATAGTTTAAAAGCAGAGAGTATGCAGTATGTAGAGTCGACTATTTCTGTATATAGAATATTATGATTATTTACGTAAAATGTATTTTTGTATGAAAATTGTTGTAATTTGTTGTCTCCTTACAAATGCCATGACATCTTCCACTGTAATAATTTAAAAAATAAAATGTTAAAATGCGACCCTGCACAGGTGTTATTAATCAGAGAGTATTTATGGGTTCCCTTTATAGCCATATTACATTATTATGGAATAACACTATTATAGAACAACAATGCTATTTCACTATTATTCCATAGCTCCATCAGCAAGAATGAACTTGATTTCCACAACTCAAACTCATGAGAAACTGGCCATTACATATAGACAGTAATTCTCAAATTTCGTAATGTAATATATTTGACGTCAAATTAGTTTATGTTCATATTTAAAACTATTAGCAGAAGCTTTTGTCCAAAAGTATAGTATAGCAGTATAGTATACATGCTCTTTTGATCCCGTGAGGGAAATTTGGTCTCTGCATTTATCCCAATCTGTGAATTAGTGAAACACACTCAGCACACAGTGAGGTGAAGCACACACTAATCCCGGGCGCAGTGAGCTGCCTGCAACAGCGGCGCTCGGGGAGCAGTGAGGGGTTAGGTGCCTTGCTCAAGGACACTTCAGCCGTGCCTATACTGGTCGGGGTTCGAACCGGCAACTGGCAACCCTCCGGTTACAAGTTCGAAGCGCTAAGCAGTAGGCCACGGCTGCCCCTAAACAACATACATTATATTTTAATCAAGGACCAAATAAAACACACCAGAGATAGTTCACTCCTCCCTTAAGTGTTCCCAGAGAAACTCCACACAGGGTTTCATTTTTGTTTGGGGGACAGGCTGCCTCCACTTTGTTTCTCCAACATGTTCCAGATTTGATATTTGTAAGATCTAGGGGAGTTAGGACTTACAGAGAGGTCTGGTGTCCTTGATGGAGTAGATATAACATGAGCGCCATCTTCTGGCTCTTTAGTAGTATGATTGAAAAAAATAATAATAATGAAACATTTTAACATAAAAAAAATGCACCAAAACCTCGTTTAAAGGACATTGGAGAGAAATAAGCCTTTTTTGTGCATAGCAGAAATCTTACTTAATATCATGAAAAATGGGAGAGAAAACAAGGAAGTTACTTTTGTTGTTACTGATGAGTATCCATTTAATTCAACTAATCACAGCTATGCATTAAGTTAAAGAGAACTCAAGCTGAAGGGAGGCAACACATTTCCTGCACAATGACATGCGGTATCCTGTTACTCTTTGTTGTACCAACAAAGACCTGACCAACATGTAACAAGGTCTGCAGGAGGTTACAACATTCTGGCATTGCATTTCCCATGAATAACATCACCACAGCATTAAGTTTTCAGTTTCCCACATCATGGTTTGTAATGAGTCTTTCAAGAATGCATTCTTTCATTGTGTCTTTTTCTCACAAGACTGCATTTGTTACCTGCAAGTGCAACTGGGAACTGTGACTGATTCCAAATGTGAACATTTTATAATCTCATATTTTAATCAAACAATAATAAGTATATTAAATAATAATCAATAATTCAATCTATAATAGCAATTTTTATTAAATAATAACCATAATAATATTAATAATATTAATAATAATTATTATTATTATTATATAATTATTATTTTAATCAATAATAATAAGTATATACTGCATCCATATGGATGTTTGACAGACAAGTGTTCACATGAATAACTTTTTGTTATGCATACTCTAACACAGACCATGTGTACTATATGCAAAGTTAAGTTTTAAAAACACTTTTGCTGTGGCTATATTATCATCGCAACTAACTGTCATATGGCTGCATTTTCTGCAGTGCACAAATATCACTCACACCCAAAAAATACAAATCTGTCCATACAAAGTCCACAAAGCTGTGCTTAAAGGTGATGGTCCTACATTCAGTAATATTACTCTTTACTTCTTCTGGTGTGTCATTCACCAACAAACCAAGTCTGGCACACACGTGCAAAGCGCTCCTGAACAATCCACTTGTAATTCCCGACAAGTCTCTGGAGAGCCTCGGATAAACTCCGGTGATAGTGGTGTGTGTGTGTGTGTGTGTGTGTGTGTGTGTGTGTGTGTGGTGGGGGGGGGGGGGGGGCAATTTGGTCACACTCCGGCCAAGCTGTCCCGCAGGAAGGTTGTCAGGATGTCCTGCAGCCGCTCGGGGGACAGCCAAAGCCTGTCCACCAGCCCGTAATGGCAGTAGCCCAGGCAGAGGCCAAACAGCACGTCCGTCACGTTGCTCTGGCCCAGCAGGACTCGTGAGAGGCCCACCAGGCCAGCCCAGGCCAGCAGCAGGGCGCGCAGCGAGCCGGCCGACACCAGGCGCGTCAGCAGGAAGCAGGCACACATGGATGCCCGGGTGGCATGGCCTGACGGGAAGGAGTAGCGGTCCACCGCAAAGGGCATAAACAGGTCCGAGCGACTGTAGGATGGAGGCCGACGTCGCACGATGGCCTTCACTATTCCAACTAATGTCATGTCCAGCACTAAGGCTGAGAGAGAGACAAAAATACATAGATAGATAGAGGCAGAGAGAGAGAGAATATTAGTGATAAAAAAAAAAAATAACACCTCTCCAAATCAAGTGCTTTTTGATGTTTGCAGTGCCAATGTAAATGCTGATGTTTGAACTTGACCTTTGCTTATTCCCTTTTGGGCCCTATAGTATCCTTGAGGTCCTACAGAGTTGTTTCAAACATCACAGGCATAGCTGACCTATAGAGTCACAAATCCACCTAAACAAGTCCTGTAGTTATCGAAGTGTATAGGAATAGAGTTAGCTACGGTATGTAAGCCTATGTATGTGTTTGTGTGTCTGTATGTGTGAGTGTGCGTTTGTCATTGGTTTTCCCCCCTCTTACATACTTTCAAACCCCCCAGAGGTGACACTTTTTGTGGGGTGGCTAAAATTGAATATTTTTCCACTGTGGTGTCCTCTGTTCTCCCTGGCATCAGGCGGCAGCTGCTGTGGCCTGCTCAGTGATGGAGCTGAGATAACTGGGATATAAATGGACATGGCACCGGAACCACAGCTGAGGGATCACTACGCATTACAAACAACTGTAATTCCAGAGACTGCTGTGTGTTCACTGTGTCAAAGTATGCACAAGTGTGTGTGTGTGTGTGTGTGTGATGAAAGGAAGGCTGAGTGGGTGTAGGCTACACAAGTAATTATGGAATATCAAGCAAAAATCATTGCTGCCATTATATAGACACACATGTGGTCAAATAATTAGGGGATGGGCACAGGCCATTTTGGTCAATTTGGTCAATAACACTTCATATTTTCATTGACAATCAGTGACAATGTCTAAAAAGTTACCAATTGAACACAATTCAAGTTTGTCAGATATATGTGCCTTGCAGCGAATTAGATCAAATTTGATATATATTTTATATGAAAAGGAATGCCCAGAAAGTATACTTTGGGGACAGACTGCATACACAAAATAACCAAACAAATTTCGAATTTATTCTTGCAAATAAAGAGAAGCATGAAATGTAAATACCTACCCATTAGAAGGTTTAACATTGTCTCCAGCTCAGCCGCCGAGTCGCTGTAGACCAAACCATAAACTGCACTTATAAGCCACGGTACTCCGTGCCCACTGACCTCCACTAGTTTTACCAGAGGCCTTATACTTCCCAGCAGGGAGTCTTCACAAGTACAAACGCCAAGTCGTTTTGAAAGCCATAAGTCAATAGCTAGTAAAAACCTAAATGCAATCGTGATGAAAGATAAATTGAGTCGCTTTGGATTTTCCTGAGACTGTGCCCCATTGCCGAACAGAGACGCGCTGGAAAAACTCGAGGCTCGACGTCGCGACGAATAATCGGAAGATCTACGAGGGTGCACTGGCCCGAAATCAAATCTTCCGCTGACACTGTTTCCACAGATTCCCGAAATACTTCCACTTCGATTGCCATTTCTTCTTGCTTTCGGTGAAGGCATTTTTTAAGTTGCAGAAAACAATTAAATAGGCTAACCTAATTGTGCATGCAAAGAAGTCCACGTCTTTAATTACAACACATATTTGAGCAACTATGTATGTTTTTCTTGAAGACGCTGCTCCACGTGTGCATGCATGCGTAATCAGCATTGCCTGTCAGGTAGCCTACGAAGTTGTAGACAAGTGCGATGCCGCGGAGCGCTGGTAGTGACCAGCTATCACGTGATGGGCTAAACAGAGGCGCTGACCTACCACCCCTATATTCAAAAAGACATGTTTTACTTTCTATTTTACTTTCGAACCTATGGGAGGAATCGTCAAAATGCCATTGCAGCAAAAAAGTTCAAATAGGATACTGATCATGGAGGCAGGTTACACTGTGGATTTTAAGAACCTCTATAATGCTGATCGGAACCTGGTTTGTTTTATCAAATAGTCTATTCAGCAGATGTTTGATAAAAGCCAGTCAAGCATGCTGTGCTGCAGCCTATGACGCAAACATGCCATGATAAATACCGCCCCACCACCTCTGCACATACCTTATCGGATGCAACCATCAACAAGCTACTTGACGGTGTCCAGCGGAGATAAACACAACATATATTTACCAAGCTACTGGGATGCCTGGCATACTACTAGGGGACATATTTCCTAATTTCGAGGCCGAAACTACAATTGGCACTATAAATTTACACGACTTTCTGGGAGATCGGTAAGTAGCCAATAGTAAAAAGTAGCCATATTTGAATAAATGAACATGGACACATTCGTTTACAATGCAAATCTCTTGAATCCGTCCGACATTTTTGTGATTAATTCTTCAGCTAACTCCATCCAGATCGTGCAGCCGATGCACATATTGAATTAATAAATAATGGGACATTAAGATGAAACTGTTTGCGTTTAACACAGCAACAAAAGCAGGTTATTACAGCATGCGGTCATTTACTTCCCTAACGGTCATCCCTCACTTAACAGGAACTTACTTGACTGAAGCAACGTAGGCCTACACTTTATATAGGCTAATGCTCTATGGGAACATGACATCGCGGGGTTTGTTTCACAATTCAATTAAAATAATTGTGTTGGAGAGTTCGAGAACAATGCGCCTTTTTCACAGTCAGTTAGTTGGCCTATGACTTTGCATGTTCATGTTTGCAGTGATCTAGGAGCTATTGTTTCTCCAACAAACAAAATGCTGACATTAGAACTAACCACCTGTAGGTTTTTTTTTTAACGCATAGCCCGATCTTTAAACGTTCTCAACACTTTACAACCGTGTTATGGTACACATGAAAGATGAAAGAAAAGCGAGAAAAAAATGATCTATCTAATTCTGTCATTACCATGGCGTTTATTCTCTGTGTGTGTTACTTAGCTTAATGACTTCCGCTGTGACTTGTTTGACTTGAATAAATCACCTCTTTTCCTCCATAGATGGGGAATCCTATTCTCGCACCCTCGGGATTACACTCCAGTGTGTACTACAGAGCTTGGCCGTGCTGCCAAACTGAGTGAAGAATTTAAAAAACGTGGTGTCAAAATGATTGCTTTGTCTGTCGACTGCGTGGAGGACCACCGTGAGTGGATAAAGGTTCGCATTCTTGACAAATACGATCACTACCAAACATAGGCTATTTATTTTGTAATTATTTTGTATTTTGGCCATACACTGGGTAAAAATTTAAAGTGACACATAATACATTTCTTGTGGTTTGGAGGATTAAATTATAAAATAAAACATAACACACATAGGAATGATAACACCTGCAACACAATAGTCTCCCTGTGATTGAAGCCTTACTCCAATTATCTTCTATAGGACATCATAGCTTACAATGATGAGGAACCTGGTTACACATTACCTTACCCCATCATCGCAGACCCCAATCGGCACCTGGCCTTGGCTCTAGGTATGCTGGACCCAGATATGAAAGACCAAGAAGGCATGCCCGTCACTGCCCGATGTGTGAGTAAAGTCAAACCTGAATCATCTGCTTATTTCCCATCATGTTTCTATGTTTCTTTTTTCAGTGTAATGGGATGTTTGTGGCAGTGTAACTATGTTTGTAGTTGGGGGTGGTGGTAGTGGTTAAAGGGGCCATATTATGCAAAACACACTTTTTCTGTGCTTCTGATGCTTCTCCAGGTGCAAAACAAAACTGCGTTGAGTTTTTGTGTGTTAGTTGAGAGAGGGTGATATCAGAAACTATGCACTTCTGTGAGCTAGTCAGAAATCTCCCTTATTGAGACGTCACATTAAGGGAAATTGTACTACCCCTAGAGCCATATAGGGCGCTTACCCACCCCCATCTGAAAATTCCCACCCACTAGGTTAGGAACTGCCTGTTGAAGATCCTCCATTTTGGTCGTAGCCTATGGTTTCCAACAGTATATTAGATTTGATAGATTCAACTTTATTGTCATTGTGCAGAGTACAAAGACAACAAAATGCAGTTTGTGTCTAACCAGAAGTGCAAAAAAGCAGAAAAGTGCAACGTAATATACAAAGTATAGACAGGTGGTGCATAGACAGGATAAGAACTATAGTGCAGTGTAGACAGTAGTAGGTTTACAAAACGTGGTTTAGATTAATATAAATTAAATATAAATATGTGCAGTGTATTAGCAGTTACCTTATAAGAGCAGAATAAATAAGGCTATGTAATATGAACAATGCGTTCAGATATATGCAATGTAGTAGCAGTCACATTAAAATAGTAGTAAGAATAATAATATATATGCAGTGTATTAACAGAATATATTATAAGAAAAACAGAATAAATATGGATATTTAAAGGAGAATTCCGGTGTGATTTTGACCTAAAGTGTTTTGAAACATGATACCGAGTGTGAACGTATGTCTCATAGCCCATCTCGGCCTGTCCCCTGCACTCCGAAATCTGGCGCTAGTTAGCCGATGCTACCAACAAGGCGGTCAATGGTGGTGCCTCGGCATCGGCATAGCCATGCAAATAAATCACTGTTTTACACCATTTACGAGGCTCAATGTATCTCCACACTTCATTGGTAGACTTCCGAGGGCCCTGACATTTAAAACGAAACATTGAGAACTTTGAAAAAGCACTGGTAGTTTACTTACAAGACGATTTATACAGACAGTATCTTCACGAAGTTTAGCGTTTGCAGCCATCTTGAATTTAGTCACGATAAGTCGAGCGACGAGTAAGAATGAACAGGTATGATAAGGGATCAGATTCCAAAAATAATTCTGTGGAAATGCATGGATTACAGTTTCTTCCAGTAGCAGCAACTGGAATCCATGCATTTCCACGGAATTATTTTTGGAATAAACTTCGAGAAGATACTGTCTGTATAAATCGTCTTGTAAGACAAGCCGAGATGGGCTATGAGACATACATTCACACTCGGTATCATGTTTCAAAACACTTTAGGTCAAAATCACACCGGAATTCTCCTTTAATGAACCATAGGCAGATGTGGAATGTAACAAAGTACAAATATTTCCTTACTACTGTACTTAAGTACATTTTCCACGTATCTGTACTTTACTTAAGTACATGGACGGATTATGAACTTTCAGGCCCCTGGGCCCAGATATATTAAGGGCCCCCCACTAATTGTCGCATATTTGGGGGTCCTCACCCAGAAAATGTTTAATTAGTTTGAAGTGATTTCCTAGCCTGGCTAACGTCAGACCTCATCTCATTGAGATGGGGTCTGGGAACTAGACATTAATTTTCTCGTATTTGAAACGTGGTTTACGAATGCCCAGAGCCGTTTATTGGGCGCTGCGAATGTCTATCAAATGCGTCTGTACGTAGCTCATAACGGCTTCGGTATGTCGTCATCGTCTTGCTGCCCTCCCTCCGTTCTGTGATTGGTTCCTTCGTTGAGGTGAAAACGAAGTCCATAGAATCCAGGCTGCCTAGCAGCGTGAATAAAATTGCGCGCGTAAGGCAGCATGGGAAAACCCAGCTGCTGATAATGTGTAATCTGAGGGGATTTTTTTGCAAACAGCTTCAGGGACCCCATAGGTCTATTTTGACTTGCTGAAAAAGAAGATTTGAAAGTTGAGAAAGAAAGTTGTGGGTTAATTCCTGGCTTCCACCGTTTGAGGTTGAGCAAGGCACTTAACCCTAAATTGCTCCGGGGACAATGTAATCCCTTGTAATACAATTGACATATCTAAGTCACTTTGGATTCTATTCTATTCTATTATAGGAGAGACAGAGAAAGAGAGGTGAGCAGTTAAATATGAAAGGATAGAGAGAAAGAGGGGAAAGCAGAGAAAGAGAGGTGAGCAGTTAAATATGAAAGGAGGACAGACAATAGCTACATCTGAGGAGGGTTCAGAAATGTGCAGCAGTTAGGTTGGTAAATTGTATACCTGTAAGCAGTGTTTCCCACAGAATTGATTTCAATTTGTGGCGGTAGTTGTGACTTGGACAAGGGGGGGGGTCACTTTAAGACGTTCCTGAGTAGCCTAACACAGTTAAAAGGCTGCTGAGGGGTATTTCACAAAGGCAGAATTAAGACATCCAAGATAAGTGATAAAGCGAGGTTTGACATAGCGTTGTCTGGTCATCCTAGCTCAACTCATTTCACTAACTCCAATCCAGGATCAGTAGGAGCGACTATGTCAAGCCAGGTGTAAGTAATTCAGGATGTGTGCGCGTTCTCGTTTCTGCCCCAAAGAACTCACGGTTGGAATAAAAAAGACGCGGAAAATAGCGTCATTCTCACAAAGTGAACAGCCGCTTTTGATATAGACTAACAATGAAGTAAAGTTGTCCTTTTTGGAATGGGGAATCATGGCTATTTCTGTAAAACAGCAGGAGTAGGCGTGGTAGACCAACTGAATGCAAATTTACGTATGCACCCACGTGTGAGTGCTTCCTTGTCTCGACACTCAACGTCATTAAAAAAAGCGCTTTCCATTACAAAGATGCACATAGTATGATATACCTTTATATTATAGTTGAAAACACCTTCGAAAACTTGCCCCTCCTTCCAATCAACTACAGTAGCCTAGGCTATTCATCAAACGTCTAATAAAATAAGCAAACAATGAGTAGGCTACCTTGTCCTATGTTAATAATTATAAGGCTATCACAATTAAAATAATAACCATATGGTAGTAGGCAGACAATCTGTTTTGTTTTGCGAGCAAATACATTTAGCAAATAGTTTATATATGGAATAAAGTTCTTTAAAAATGAGCACGGAGGTCTGATGTGAATGACAGCTGGCTAAACCAATAAGACAACATAATTACCATTAGAATTAACTTAGCTTGGCTGTTAGCCTGGTCGGGACCAGGCTAGGTGCAGAGAATAAATCCCCATGGTAACTTATGTGCCATCTCTTTTGTGAAACCAAGTCTAGGCTAAATTCATCCAGGATAACCAAAAAATCCCAGCTTAATCCCTTATCTAGGTTTTGTGAAATACCCCTCTGATGTGTGGATGCAATTCATAACGTTTTCTACATAGTAGTTAAAATAAAGGTTTGTACTTCTCCTTGGGACAAGCACTTTTGAATTTTGGAAAAAACTTTTCCATTTACATCGGGATTTTGCAAACATTCAGTGTCAGAGTCAATAAAATGAGCCCTTCCAAAGACATCCAAACAGTATTCTAACGTTAGCTTTGAGATACTGCTTGATTGCATAACTTAACTTAGTTTAGTCTCTTCAATGTAGCCTACTATGTTGTGATAAGACCTTAGCAGAGTTAACTTCAATGCAGCAGTTTTGAACAAATTTGCGCAGGATGGTCACGATGCTTAGCGGATTTAATAGCAATTTAACCAGATGTCTTCTATGCAATGCTTCTATGTGGCAACAACAATCCTTCAACAATCGTGAATATTTTGTTAAATGCACATGCAGAGGAGGGGCAGTGGGCTACGAGAGAGAGCAGGGTGGGGTAAGGAAAGGCTGCGTGCTTAAAATGTGCAGCTCAATGGCAATGCAAGGATTTGATCTTATATTTAATTTCAATCTGTGGCGGCCGATTTTGATTTCATGGCGCCCCGCCACAGATTAGTCAATGTATGGGAAACACTGCATGTAAGACTGCAAACTCTTTAATCTGCAGCGAAGGCTGAATATCTGTGTCAATGCCAGTGGTTTATTGCATTATTGCAGTGGTTTTCATCATAGCCAGAATATGCTGCTGGATGGGCTAAACACAGACACCAAACAACCTTTGTTATGGTCCTTTCAGTGAAGATTTTACTAACTGCTTTACAAATGAACACTCCACAGGTGTTCATCATTGGTCCTGACAAGAAGCTGAAGCTCTCCATCCTCTATCCAGCCACAACTGGCCGCAACTTTGATGAGATCCTTAGAGTCATCGATTCCCTACAGCTGACAGCTACGAAACGGGTCGCCACACCAGTAGACTGGAAGGTGAGATATTATACTCTTTGCTCAAACAGAAGCAGTTCCACTGATTTCAAGTTGCAACATGTTATTCACTAGCCTGGAAGCCAGCCGCTAGCCAACTTAGCCCCGCCCACAACATTTGAGTTCGGGAAGTTCGGTCTGGAACCGGAGCTTTTTCGGACCAATCAAATTGTCTGGGTGGGCTTTGTTTGATGGACAAATGAGCAACAGTGCCTCGTCTATCACGTCATCTGAGCACGCTTCAGTTGATTTTGTTTGCAACTAAATTGCTGATGGCTTCTAAGACCCTGTTTAGACGTAGGAAATACATAGATAGATACTTTATTGATCCCCAGGGGAAATTCAAGTAAAAAAAAAACATATATATTTCCATGTGGTTTGGCCTTTCATTTACACGAAAATGTTATCACTGAAAATGTTATCACTGAAAACTCCGGCCAGTGGAGATGTGGGTATACTGTGGGTTTCACTTTTGCATGTAATCACGGGGGAAAACGGTGTTTTTGCATTGTGACATGTTGTTCCCTTGTTTGTTTGAAATCTCTGAGTGACCATCTGTTTGGGCGAGGGGTTTACGACACCCTTCCCCAGCTTTTTTTTTCTGTGTGAATGGAATTATTTTTAAAAACGAAGGAGAAGGGGAATATCGTTTTTCTGAATAGCCTACTACGCATAAACATGGTCTTAAATTTCTCTATCCCGTGTTGACATTGACATTGACAGCGCAATAACTTGACCACAAAACAATGTCAAGGCATTTGGAGAGAAGTAGGATGGTTCAGAGGGGTATTTCACAAAGGCAGAATTAAGACATCCGAGATAAGTGATAAAGCGAGGTTTGACATAGCGTTGTCTGGTCATCCTAGCTCAACTCATTTCACTAATGCCAATCCAGGATGAGTAGGAGCGACTATGTCAAGCCAAGTGTAAGTAATTCAGGATGTGTGCGAGTTCTCATTTCTGCTCCAAAGTACCCACGGTTGGAATAAAAAAGACGCGGAAAAAAAGAGTCATTCACACAAAGTGAACCACCGCTTTTGATATAGACTAACAATGAAGTAAAGTTGTCCTTTTTGGAATGGGAAATCATGGCTTTTTCTGTAAAACAGCAGGAGTAGGCGTGGTAGACCAACTGAATGCAAATTTACGTATGCACGTGTGAGTGCTTCCTTGTCTCAGCACGCAACGTCATTAAGAAAGCGATTGCCACTGCAAAGATGCACATAGTATGATATACCTCAATATTATAAGTGAAAATACCTTCGAAAACTTGCCCCTCCACTTCCAATCAACTACAGTAGGCTATTCATCAAACATCAATCATCTATCAACAAAAGAAGCAAACAACGAGTACCTAGGCCTATGTTAATAATTATAAGGCTATCACAATTAAAATAATAACCATATGGTAGTAGGCAGACAATCTGTTTTGTTTTGCAAGCAAATACATTTAGCAAATAGTATATAAATGGAATGAAGCTCCTGAAAAATTAGCATGGAGGTCTGATTTGAATGACCGCTAGCTGAGCAAATAAGACAACATAATTACCATTAGAATTAACTTAGCTTGGCTGTTAGCCTGTGGGGTATACTACGAAGCACGTTAGACATATCTAGGCTATGTAGACATATCGAGGCTTGACAAAGCCTTGACTCAGGGGTATACGTTAAGTGATACTACGATTGCAGTTATGTGATATATTTGTCAAACTAGGCTTTCAGCTCAGATCTGTGCGCGTTCTCGGTGTTGGGATGACTTTGGCCAATCGTGTAACGTGGAGACGCACAAGACCGCCTCTATTTAAAAACAATTACTTCCGCATTCATGAGCGATAGCTTAATCTACACTGCAATCATTTTTTGTGTCTAACCTATAACATCAAATAAATCAATTGTCATCAGTTGTTGTATGGTATGCACGTCCATAGTGGGATATTTGCACGCACAGCACTATTAAAGCGCATTCGAGATCCAAAATGTTAGTAGAGGCGGAGCTCCACCTGTAAGATATGACAGAATCCTACACGTGAGATAACTTCGTTTTTAAGACAATTGATTGGTCAGTGTGCGGTAGATTACACGATTTGAGCTATAACTTAGCACATAACCTCCTCCCGACCAGGTTTGGTTGACCGCATAAGATACCATGGTGATATAGCGACAATAAAACAGATCCACTTTCGTGTCACAGCATAGCCTGGCTTTGAGCGCAACATACCTCGCTAACCCACTAATCGAGATTCGTAGTACACCCCACTGGTCGGGACCAGGCTAGGTGCAGAGAATAAATCCCCATGGTAACTTATGTGCAATCTCTTTTGTGAAACCAAGTCAAGGCTAAATTCATCCAGGATAACCAAAAAATCCCAGCTTAATCGCTTATCTAGGTTTTGTGAAATACCCCTCAGGTGTTCTTCCTACAGCTTACGGTAAGCTATTTTGTTGCTCTGATTGGTTAGGTCTATCCAATTGACCGATCGCAAAACGCCACCCATCGAACGCAGATGAGCCAATGGCAGTCCAGTAGCTCCGCGCAGGCAGGCATATTCCATCAACTTCACCTTACGGCTCCATAGAAATGCATTGGGAGCCTTGATTTTTGTCCGGATTACCGCAACACCGATACACAGGATAATGCCTTTCAATCTTGATTAAGTTTTCTGTAATTATGTTAAATTAGATTAAATTCTCTCCTCCCAGCTCTCCCCTATTTTGAGCAAAGGGTTAACTAAATGAAACAGTGCTCCACCACATCTGTGGATTAAAGGAAAATTCCAGTATTTAGCACTTTGAGTCCCTTTTCTGGTTTGTTTTGGATGAACTAGAGTGGTGGACACCGACATTTTGACAATTGGTCCTGTCTCGACTTTACTGACTCGATTTGAATCGCCTTTGACTACTCAGAGTGGCTGTCAAAAGGCATACTCAAACATGTCCTAAAACAACCCTTAATGTTAGTTTTCAAAACTGTGCAACCGAGTGGTTAGTGGTGTTCGCTGATGTTCCAAAACAAGTAGCGTAGCAAAATACAGTTTCTGTCGTGTTTTATTTGGCATTTTGTAAAATCCCATTGATTTCTGTTGAAAGACTCATTGCACGTTGATATTACTGCGCCACCGTCTATGCTTCAGGTTCAAATATTGAGCGGAAGTTTATACGCGGTTGTGAGGTGTCTGAAAAAATAGTTCCACAATAGCAAATAAGACGGCTGGAAATCATACATTGCGCTGATATATTTGATTTTAATAATCAACGAACACCACTAACCACTTGAGTCAGAAAAGTGTGAGACAGGACCAATCGTCAAAAGTTCGGTGTCCACCACTCTAGTCCATCCAAAACAAACCAAAAAAGGGACTCAAAGTGCTAAATACCGGAATTTTCCTTTAAGCCACACAGTCAACTCAATGCAAGTAAGCTAAACAAGGACGTTAATTGTTCTCAGCACTGCCAGCATTGTGTATAATATGATTGTCACTTGGAGGAGACTTAACCAACGTTAGCATAGTTAGCTAACCGCTGCGAATGTGCTAGCATCATCACGTCAGAAAAGCATAGGGCGGAGTGTGCACAGTAGTGTTAGCCCTGGCAGCAAATTACATAGCCTAAGAATATAAACAAGCAATATGGCGCAAGTGAGAGTGGTGTAGGTAGCAGATACTGCCATGGCTGTGAGGCAGAGTGCTGCATGTAATCGTATATTTAAAAGCATTACATCTTATACTGATAAATCCTTATTCTCTCCCCTCTTGGGAAGCCTGGTGATCATGTCATGGTTCCACCCAACATTTCTGAAGAGGAGGCAAAAGATCTTTTCCCGGCTGGTGTGTGCAAAAGACAACTTCCTTCAGGGAAAAACTATTTGCGGTACACACCACAGCCTTGACAAAAACTCCTGGGAGAGCACACCCGATTTCAAGACTCAAGGACTACAGAACGAAAGGACAGATGTCGCAGATGCTGAATGTAGAGATGACACAAGCACAGCAGAGCCCAGCCACACAAACTACACTTGTTGGAGTATTGGAATTAATGAGGCCTTTCAGTAATGTCTCCTCTTTCTCATTAAGTCTGGCTGCTTGTCTATGCTAGAGATGTTGAGAAGGAGAAACAGTCTTTAACATATTGTGCTTTTCCAAGTTATCTGGTCTTCAAATAAACACATTTATGAAATGTTATGGGTTGTGTGGCTGCTGAGTTTATTTCTGAGTGTTGTACTCTTGTTGTCTTATCCCCTCCATTCTGTTTGGCCTTTTTTGGGCTATCTCTCTATGTAGCAGGCTATTCGCCTTATTCACCTGGCGGCCTTTACGAGTCTGAGGGGTACACTTGCCATTACACCTCAGTCCAGCAGATGGTGGTGGTAATGCACTCCGTTTGCAAACTGCTAAAAAACAATTCACTGAAGAAGAAGAACAGGCCAGTGAATCCTCCTTCTTTAATCGGTAAGCTTTTTTTGGCAGCCACCACCATCTGCTGGACTGAGGTGTAATGGCAAGTGTACCCCTCAGCCTCGTTATGGCAGCCGGGTGAATAAGGCGAATAGGTCGGGTCATTATGGTCTATTACCTCCTAGCTGTTATTCAGTGATGATAATGTGGTCTTTATTATCCTCCCAAAGATAGTGCTTGGATACAGTGCAGACATATAGACACTGTTAATGAAAAACAAGAGTGCAGAATATTTTGATGATATATCTTTCTCTGATGATATCTTTCTCTATCTCTGTAAATTTTCTGACGGCATTCCACTTATTGCCTCTGAATAAAAGAGTTTTAATCCTGTCCTCTACTCCATAATAATGCAGTGTTTATAACTAAACATACCAACCCACTAACAGAGCGAGCAATAACCCTATGCCTTCGGCAGAAGTTCACTTTGACCCTATGACCTTGCCCAGATAGCAAGAGGCTGGCGGACCACTGTCGGTCCATTGGGGGCATAGCTGGCGGTCCGCTGGCATTTTGCTCATCGGTTCTCTGGCGATTCGCTGGCGGGTTGCAGACAAATTGCCCAATATTTAGCCACTATTGGCCTTAAACCTTTCATTTGTTCAGTTATACTCCATATATCATTTTATCAACTTTTCTTAAAATTCATGAAGTTTAAAGGGAAACATGGCAGGATTTCCCCCTCTGCTGGAGAAATGGTGCATTATGCTATTTCAAACTGTGGGAAAAGGTAACGATCTAGTGAACGGTTAGCATAAGTTTGGCAGAACTATGTGGATGTTACATGGTAAGAAACACGATTTAAAACGAGTTTCTTGTTTTTCACTTCTCTTTCCGGGAAGGTAGTCTATTTATTACGTTGAAATAGTTGCTAAGTTCCCCTTTAATTTAAAGAGATGGTGGTCCAACGGCCGACCACAAGTGGCACGCCACCGGCGCCATACCACCAGTGGTCCGCTATCTGCCAATCTGATTTTGCTATCCGAGTGAATACCCCATCTGGGTTTCGTTTCTAGAAAGGGTTGTTGGCTAACCTCCGTCGCAATGTTTATAGTTAAAACCGGCGTTCTTGGATTTGGTGTTTCTAGAAAGGGTAGTTCCAACAATCAATTGCAAACATGGGCGGAAAGTTTGGTGGTTCGAACGACAGGTCGAGAGTAGTAGTTGAAGTGTCGTTCATGGATATTTTGCAGTTATTGATGGATATTTTGCTGTTTGACTAGATTTACTCTCTATTCATACCAGAACATTAGATACCAATTTCGATATTTCAAAAAGCAATAAATCATACGATAGTCATTCAACACAATGTAAAAATATACTCTAATATTTACCATATTGAGACTTCTGATCAAGGTGGGACATTGTGTTTAGAACAGCATTGAACAATGCAATACTTTGTGTGATTGGAAAGAAAAAAATGCTAAATGTAAGACAATGTCCATACGGTCATATGACTTGTGGCTTGAACCTGCATCGCTTCTGAGGAATGGCTCTGTTGTGTGTTGATTTTCATTTCAACGCCCATGACAAACACAGCTCGAAAACTGCTGCAACGGCGACCCGGCTAGAGAATAGAAGGGATGGCTATTTTTTCCATTTCATGGAAGCAGTTTTGTGCAGAAATGTATTGAAAAGAGCCGTTGATAATTTGTGTTTAAAAGGGGAAGTGGAAGCTACATGTGTATTATAATAGGATGACCACCAACCACACTCTTAAAATGGTCTAAGCTGAGGACGCCACCCAATTTCTGCTGATAGGCCTATTTCTATTGGGGTGAATGGTTTCTGTTTGTGCCTGGGATTACCTGTGGGGGCAGGGATTCAAATTACAGCTGATTGGCTGGTGAGGGCCGAGTCCCAACCCTCATCACAATGGTGACCAGGGGCCTATTGCACAAAACTAGAATAAGGGATTAAGCCAGGATATCTTGGTTATCCTGGCTCAATTTTTTTCGTGATCCAGTTGCACAAAAGCGGGATAGGGGTCTTGCAACAATGTGACGTCACGGGAGTGCCTAACCATTTTGCGCGTGGTGATTCTCCTAAACAGAGGTGTTGCTGTTGTGAAAAGGCTATCGCTACCTACTTCACACTGTAGAAGAAGCAATGAAGCCGCTCTAGTTGCCATAGTGAATCAGTGAATCTGTGATCGGTGGCGGGGTCTATTTGAGGGAGCCGTGAGCGCGCACTTATCCAGGATAGGTTTCACCTGGCTTAATGAATCCGTGTCTGCTCATCCTGGCTTGCTCGTTGTGCAACCAATTAAGCCTGTACGCTCTTGTTTTGGATTCATTGAGCGCAGCTCAGTAAGTTATCCCGGATGTCTTAATTCTGCTTTTGTGCAATAGGCCCCTGAGGGGTATTTCACAAAGGCAGAATTAATACATCCAAGATAAGTGATAAAGCGAGGTTTGACATAGCGTTGTCTGATCATCCTAGCTCATCTCGTTTCACTAATGCCAATCCAGGATGAGTAGGAGCGACTATGTCAAACCAGGTGTAAGTAATTCAGGATGTGTGCGCGTTCTCGTTTCTGTTCCAAAGTGCCCACGGTTGGAATAAAAAAGACGTGGAAAATAGCGTCATTCACACAAAGTGAACAACCACTTTTGATATAGACTAACAATGAAGTAAAGTTATCCTTTTTGGAATGGGGAATCATGGCTATAAACAGCAGAAGTAGGCGTGGTAGACCAACGGAATGCAAATTTACGTATGCACCCACGTGTGAGTGCTTCCTTGTCTCGGCACGCAACATCATTAAGAAAGATGCACATAGTATGATATACCTTAATATTATAGTTGAAAATACCTTCGAAAACTTGCCCCCCCCCCCACTTCCAATCAACTACAGTAGGCTATTCATCAAACGTCCATCACTAAAATAAGCAAACAATGAGTACCTAGGCCTATGTTAATAATTATAAGGCTATCACAATTAAAATGATAACCATATGTTAGTAGGCAGACAATCTGTTTTGTTTTGCGAGCAAATACATTTAGCAAATAGTTTATAAATGGAATAAAGCTCCTTAAAAATTAGCACGGAGGTCTGATGTGAATGACAGCTAGCTGAACCAATAAGACAACATAATTACCATTAGAATGAACTTAGCTTGGCTGTTAGCCTGGTCGGGACCAGGCTAGGTGTAGAGAATAAATCCCCATGGTAAATTATGTGCCATCTCTTTTGTGAAACCAAGTCAAGGCTAAATTCATCCAGGATAACCTAAAAATCCCAGCTTAATCCCTTATCTAGGTTTTGTGAAATACCCCTCTGGTCATGGATGCGCACAAAATATGCTGTTAGGGGGAGTCTTAAAAGTCTCTCCTAAATGCACATTTGACGGGTATCAAAGAGGGTTGAATTTCTTTTGGAATTTCATTAATGTCAATTTGTGACATTTAAGTTTCTTTTAAAAAGAATACCACCATGGGTATGCTTTCATGTAGACCTCTAGTACCCCTGGAAAGCATTTGTCAATACCAACACATCAGTGGCAAAAAACAGAAATCCCAATATTGCCACTGGCTTCAGATTCAGGAAGTGATAAGTAGTCAAATTAAGACCTTAGGGATGTGGATATGACTCAACATGTGGTTATGGCCCAATGCTGTATTAGCATTGCACTCTGCTACTAGCCGCAGTGGGCTGGTGTCAGTTTAATCACATTACACAGTGCACGAAGAGCTTCTGTCTGATGCGTTCCATTGGCATCAGCTGCAAGGGATTTGTCCAGTCCTCCCATTAGGACAACAACACACACTGAAGGCCAATCAAATGGCTTTGATCTTGTAGTGCTACTGCAACAACTGCTCACATTACAGTGCTACACCTCATGTGGGGGCCAGTGAAAAGGGTGTTGGAGAAAGGGAGAGACAAAATGATATTCCTCAACCAGTGAAATAAAGCATGTTCGTAAAAATAATTTATTTTGCTAAAATTACTTTTAGAATTGTAATGTATTGTATTTTGTATTAATCTTGGTTGCGGTCCCTTATCAGAACAATTAAGTTGCTTCCAGTTGCATCAGCTGAAAGGTTTTACACTGCAAGTTCTAATGTCTCAAAAAAGTGAAATTCTATTGGAGAACTGTGCCCTGGTATTGAAATGTCAGTAGTGCCACTTCTTGTAGTGTGGTGATGCTCACTTCTCACTTGCAAAGGAGAGATTCCTCTTATGGTCACTCCTGCATGAGAAGAGCACACTCCCTCTGGTGGACAAACAGCCGCAGGAACACACTAAATTTCTTCCTGTAGAAACTGGAAGACACAGCATTTCAGGATCTTCTGTTTCTAAGTATCTATAAGTTAACCCTTCAACCAACTAAAACACTAATAACAATGCAGTTCATGTGTTTTGTATGTGCAATGATAACAAAGCAAAACATAAAACCATAAAGAATTAATAAACCTTTAGTTATGCTTGTGGCCATTGTGGAATATTTTGTTAAAAAATAATTAATGTTCACTAGTATTGCAAGTTCCTAATGCTACATACACTATATTTATTAACACTCTTGATCGGGTCAAAGCAATAAACTGAGGACATTGTGGTACATAAATTATGTAACAAGTACTCACTGGTCTTGCTCAAGATTTGGTTTTACAACTCTGCCGACTTTTGCCATTTTCTCCATGGCTTCCTGGAAGACAGTTCAGGGTGAAACGTTTCAGTTTGTAAATGTGACAGCTGCACAATCACACAGATAATTAACACTGCGTGTGATATTGAAGTGATAATCAAAAGACTTATCAACATTACAATTTATCATATGAAAAAAGGCTAATGCAATATTTTCAGGCATTATTTGCTTTTGCAAACATCATTCTTCCTTCCTTCAAATCCTGTGAAATGCTTATTTTACCCTACATATGTTTATGAATGCTACTATGGCATGGGACTATAATGATCCTGAACTGATTCTCAAAGTCACAATCTCTGTATTCACCAAGTAAAATAATTTGTGCAAATTATTTTCTTAGTGTTCTTAGTGATTCCTCAGAGTTGTGGCACACCTGAATGGACTTGTGGTCAAGAGAAGCACAGGCTCCTAAAATAGCAGCTCCCACCAAAACAGCATCTTTCTCAGCAGGCAGAACCACTGGTAAACCTGAAGAAGTGTTATCATTAGTGATAAGACACAGCATTTGATTAGCGGCATTATCTGGACATGCGCTCAAAGCAAGGGAACAAACTTTCTGTCCATGTGTACAATACAACGGATGGCCAAAAGTCCATTACAAGAATTCCAGAAGTCACACAGAAGTGTGATACACTACGAGCATGCAAGTGCCTTTCATGGAGGATGGACACCACAGAGGTCTTAGCCCGCTATCATTCACATTGATATTGGATGCAAATGTGCCACTGATCAAATTCAAATGGGATACTGGCACAGCGGCATCCCATGCAAATGAGCTCATAGTTCCCACCATACTGCCATCAGTTGAATAACACACAGGTACGCAAAGC
The DNA here is from genome assembly GCF_046254945.1 of Alosa pseudoharengus. Lineage (NCBI taxonomy): Eukaryota > Metazoa > Chordata > Actinopteri > Clupeiformes > Clupeidae > Alosa > Alosa pseudoharengus. The sequence goes on along the minus strand of NW_027468663.1, from coordinate 49,400,111 downwards.
ACACCAGTCCACAAGGAACTACACTGTACCTGTATAAAGTCCAGTCCCGTGCTGCCTTGTCACCACTTACCTGTTGCGTTAGCGTGCATCTGCACAAACAGGGTGTTCTTACTCAGCCCTCCGCACAGGAAGAGGGTTGTGATGCAGTGTCCTGCCTCCTTCAGAGCCTGTAGGATGTGCCTGGTGCCAAGCTGGAAGGCCACAAGCACAAGAGGAGACCGTTCTATTCAGAAGGACTTTCAAATGACCACAAGGCTCACATGAAAGGTCCACTCAGGAGGATTATATTACTCACAGCAATAGCCTGAACTGTTGCCAGGTATAACAGGGCCAGGTCATCCAGGGTCTGGGACAAGGAGAGTCCAACAACCTACTCAAGAGGAGAGAGAGAAAGAAAGATTGATAGCCTTAGTGGGTATAAAATGTTGATGTATGTTGATCAAATGTAAAATGTTGTAAAATGACGCCTTCCACAATCTGAATTCCGAAAAAGTTGTGACGGTTTGTAAAATGTGAATAAAAAAATAATGCTATGATTTACATATCATGTCCACCCTATATTTAATTGAGAATAGTTCAAAGACAATATATCAACTGTTGAAAGACAAATGTTATTGTTTTTTGGAAAAAATATGTTCATTTTGAATTGAATGCCAGCAACATGTCTCAGAAAAGTTGGGAGAGGGGCATTTTTAACACTGAGTTGCTTCACCTCTTCATTTAACAACATTCTGTAAATGTTTAGGAACTGAGGAGACCAGTTGCTAGTTTTGAGAATTAAATGTCTGCCCGATATAGGATTTCAGCTGCTCAACAGTCTGGGGACTTAAATCATGTTTTTCATTCCACAATGCACCAAATTAGACAAATTGGACTACAGACGGGCTATTTTAGCACCTGGACTCCTCCTCTATGGAGAAATACGTTTAAATATGTGCAGAATTCATTTTGCCATTGTTTTCCTGAAATATTCGAGGTCTTCCCTGAAAAGACACTGTCTGGATCATAGTCTATGTTGCACAAAACCTGTGTACATCATTCAGAATTGATTGTGCAAATTGTCCATGCCATAGGCACTAATGCATCTCCACACCGCCATGGAAGCTATTGTTAACAAATTGTATACATCGGATAGTTGAATAGTCCCTCTCCTCTTTAGCAAATTTTGATTGGTCTAACCACAGGACCATTTTCCTCTTTACATCAGTCAATTTTAGATGAGCTCAGGTTCAGATAAAATGGTAGCATTTCTGTATCAAGTCTAAAAAAAAAATATTTTTTTGTATGGTAGAGTTTACATACAATAGCATTTGTGAACCTGTTTTAAAGGATTCTCTGAATTTTTTTATGATGTTGTGTACTGTAGATGTTGAAATTCTCAAATATTTCTTGATAAGAAACATTATTCTTATACTGTTTCATCATTTGCCCACACAGGTTTACACAGAGTGATTTTTATCCCCATTCATGGTTCCAGTTCACCTAATTAGTTGTGAAATGTTCTTCCTTTTGTTGTCTTTACCATAACTCAACTTTTCCATCCTTTTGTTGTCCCGTCCCAACTTTTTGTTGCTGGCATCAAATTCAAAATGTGCTTATATTTTCCATGAAATAGTCACATTTCTGTCCTTAAACAGTTTTTGTCTTTGAACTCTTCAATCTCAATTAAATATAGGGTTGACCATAAACTGTAATGCAACATGCAGTGCTTTTGTGTGTTTACTGTAGATGTTTTTGATAGCGCAACATATTTGATATGGTATATTTGACACAAAAATGAATGCACACTTAACATACTGTACAGGTTCTGTCACTGATGATGTGTTTCAATCCATCACTAGATGTATGTAACTGGCATACAAAAAATCTTGACACAAAAACATGTGAGAAATATCAACACCTTCCCAATGCTTGTGTGATGCGTTTTCTGTCCTGTGCATTTTGGTGTGTGTGTGTGGATAACCAGAGGCATTAGGGAAGATGCCCTCTTTGCTCACCATGCCCTTCAGAGTGGGGTCTGCTAGAGGAGACCGGTTTCCATGGAAGTCAGGCCACACATGCAGACTGCTGCTCAACTGGTCCAAGTTAGCGGGGTCTTTGGCCATAGCCTCTAGATGTTTGTTCAAGTAGGAGTAAACACTTTCTTGGCTATGTAAGAAAAATAAGATCATCCGTCGTCAGGATGAAACTACCTGATGCTTTTTCAAACACAAAAGCGTTTTGTGAAAGATGTAGTGGTGGTTTAGCCTTTTTCTACACTAACCTTCTCTCTGCTTTCTCCTTCAACTCGGGGAAAGCAGCATGGCCTCTCACCATGTAGTCAATCTGCTGACAGAAAACTCTATGTATGCATGGCAATACAAATCATCAAGGCATTTAGTTTCTGACTGTACAATAAACGTCTAATTGGTCAGTATAACAACCTGAACTGACCAGTCTTCCAGTGGCACTCTGCCCTCCTTCATTCAACCACAGCGTGGGCACCATGGCAGACCGGTAAGGTCCCCAAACACCAGGAACAAAGATGGGGTCCTGGCTGATCTAACAGGGCAGACATGTTCATGGCCATCGAACAAAGACACTGTTGGGCATCAGTTCGTCTCAAGTAAAGAATAACAAAAACACCTACTGCCATGTGACAAGATGATGTGCCACAAATCAAGGCCAAGCGTGAGGTTAGAGGTTGCTTTTCACATGGTAGGTGGAACCCGGTCACATCAGCACCAATAACACCTGTTAAAGGAATTTAAAAGACAAATGTTACCATTGAAACATGGAATACTGGGAAGCTGATCCAAATGGTAACTGTGTCTACTGTTGAGGTCCAACTGCTTTGAAAGGACAAAATCAAACTTTTGGACAATTGGTCAACTGTCAAAAACCAATTGTGTGTAAGCCTAAGCCAATTAATGCCCTACTATCATCTTTTCATGACTTGGCATCAACTGCTGGGCCATCATTTGTTCTACCTGCCTCTGGATCTGAACTGAACCTTGATGCTACAGGAGCTCACCTAGCCCTCCGGCATGTGCATCTATGAGGCTGGCAGCCACGGCTGTGCCAGGGACAAGTCCCAGCTCTGCAGCTGCTTCTTGTGTAAGCCCTTCACCCACAGCAGTACCAGGGGTGCAAGTCACGGCACCTGCTCTGAGGAAAAACACTCTTAAAACAAACGTGTTGAAAATAACACAACTTGTGTTGTTGTTGTTGTTTTTTTTTAACACATCTCTATATCCAGATAGGTACAACACAGTTTGTGTTGTTTCTAACACGTTCATTTTAAGAATGTACCAAAACCATGATGGGGTGTTGTTAATATTATTATAACCACTTTTACCAGTATTAATTTTTTTTGAATCAGTGGATGGCTCAGAGTTTGTGGATGGGTGATTAGGAGGTGGGCAAGAATTTTAACTCTTTGATGTAACTGAAAACATATGGCGAAATAATGTATCTTAATCAATAATCTTAATCTTTATCAATAAAAATAAGGATTAAAAAAACAACACACAAACAAACATGACAGGGTGCTACTGCACAGGTAGGTCTGTAAATGAAAAGTACATTACTACAATGAACAGTCATGTATGTCCCCCACAAAACCTTTTAAGTTGCTTTACAGGGGAATGCCTGTGGTCAGTATCAAGTTTTTTTAACATGAGTAGGTCATGTCTAATATCAAAACAGTGACAACGACTGATTTATAAATAATCCACTTCAGTGAAGTTCTCACATATTTTAGCACTAGACATCTAAAGACAAATCATAGCACCTATTTTGGAGTAGCTGTTTTCCAAAAGGTCCTCGAGGCCGATGCTGGTCCAGAATGTGTCGTCCCATCCTTCTGGAGGGGAATAGGTCCATTTACAAACTAAAGTGCAAAGGGATCTAAGAGACAAGAGAGATTTGTGTATCATAAGCTAGGAATGCACTCATGTTTCATAGTTAATTGCAGGGATATGTGTATGTGCATGTCAAAACTCAAGAGCAGCAGTGAAGCTTACAGTACCTTACTAATGATCCAGTAGCTTTCCAAGACAGAAAATCTGGGAGGTCAAAGAAATGAGCAGCATCCTTCCAGCAACTCTCCTTCAGGTTCTATAAACAATGCCAAGACAGAAGCAGGTTCAAAATAGTTCTTATACTGAGAGCAATGCACTAATTGTGACCATGATAGCATTGTTATCACACAGAATTATCCACTACTCTTCAGTGAGAAGCCTAAAAGGACACATAACTTATTCTTCTGAGAGACATTTCCATTCTCACACCGCCGGTTTTGTAGTCTCTTGCAATACTTCACAGATCTGTTGCAACACATCTGCATTCCTTTGCAATACAAGTGTGTGAAATTGTTTGTGGGTGTGAAATCAGTATCTCTAAAAATTAAACTCCTGACGTGTACTCAAGGGCCTTACTGTTATGATAGCACATCACTGGTGTGGACAAATAGTAAGTAAGTAAGTAAAATTTATTTATACAGCACTTTTCACAGACAGGGTCACAAAGTGCTTTACAATGCGCATAGACAATAAAGCATAGTAAAAAAAATTCTAAGAATAAAGTAATGTAAAAATACAGCAGATAAAATTATTAATAAATAGAAGACAGAGGTTACCCAAAAGCTAGCCTAAACAAGTGAGTCTTCACTTGTCCTTAAAACAGTCCACATTCTCAGCAAACCTAATGCTGGTTGGCAGAGCATTCCAGAGTCTGGGTGCCATCATGGCAAAGGCTCTATCCCCACATGTCTTCAGACGAGTGTGTGGCGTGGATAGCAGATTTTGGTTGATAGACCCAAGAGACCGGGAAGGGGTGTGTAAGTGAATTATGTTGGCAAGATAAGCAGGGGCCTGACCATGTAGGTTATGGTGAGAATTTTGAATTGGAACCTAAGTAAGGGAGCAGAGTAGAGGGGTGATATGGGTGCACCTGTTTGATCTAGGAAGTAGCCTAGCAACAGCAGGTGCAGGTGGTGAAGGACAGATTTGTTGAGTGAGGAGGAGAAGAGTGAATTGCAATAGTCAATACGGGAGGAAATTAAGACATGGATGAGCATCTCCAGTTCTGACTGAGACCACAGCCCTTAATTTGTTAATGTGTGCGTACGTGGAAAAAAACATGATCTGGTCAGTGATTTGATGTGAGTTTCAAAAGATAGGGATTTGTCAAATGTCACCCCAAGGTTCCTTAGACTAGGCCGGACCGCAGATGACAAAGGCCCAATGTTTCTGCTTAATTAGAGGGATAGCGTTGTGTCACAAATATCTGATTTGGGACTCAAAACAAACTGGAATGGAATCTCTTGCCAATAAAAAAAGAATTTGGCTATGGCCTCAGGTCACCTCTTTTAGCCACAGTAACTTTGGGGGCTGCATTTCTGGGGACATCACCCCTCCCACTCCCCTCAGGACCCTGTGGCCAGTGGCAGTGATCCGAACTGCTTGCTCAGCAGCCCGGTGGTCCATCCACATGACCACATTCCTCTCACAGACACCTGAGGGAGGACAGGAGGGTAACATCTGGGGCCATCAATAAATCCAGCACATGGGGGATATATGTAATGTTGTACATCATCATAAAATTAGCTGAATGGAAAACAAAAAGTCCAGGATGTATTTACACCACTTACCGTCATGATTAACGGCAACTGGCTGAAAGCTGTGGTCCAAAACAACCAGGGAACAAGTTGCGTCAAAGCCAATGCCTTTGACTTCGATCTTGTCAATGCCTTCTGTCACTTTCTGTAAAGTCAGATGATGCCTTGTTAATATTCTACTAAGACATCACACATTTACAAACGAAGTGGCTGACCACAATTCAACATGACAGTGGGAAAAGTTTAATTTCATTTAACTCACTCTGACTGTGCTGCAGCACTTGGTCCAGATATCAGAAGATGATTGGACGTAATGTTCCGGATGAGGTTCCCAAATGTGGATCGGTTCTTCGGCCATGCTCTTTACCTGCCCATCACTTGTAACAAGTGCCGCTCGAACGCTGGCTGTGCCCACGTCTACTCCTATGAAATACCGCTCCATGGAACCCTGGACACTCGCCATATCTACCTAAAACATGCAGAATTTAAACAAGCAACACGATTGTCTGATGACAAACGCAAAATGGACTTTGGACCCACAATGACTGCCTTGCACTACTCCACTTGCACTACTCCACTTATACACTTGCACACTTTGCAATTGTTGTTGTCCTGAAAACACTTCTGAACACACTTCTGCTGCTCTTACATAACTTGCACCACTATGCCACTTGCATACTTTGGTCAAACAGAACTACCTCAGCCATTTATTGGCCTGACTTTTGTATTATATTGACTGTCTACTGTATGCACAATTGCACAATTTCAACCAAAATTTTGCTGCTCTTATTTCTTCATTGTATGTGCCTTCTTATTACTTTTTATATTGTTTACTGTAATGTTATGTTTGTCTGTGGACCTAATTGGTAAAATATGTCTTGTCTCCACCGTGGGATAGTGGGAAACGTAATTTCGATCTCTTATCTTGACATGTGAAGAAATTGACAATAAAGCAGACTTTGACTTTGACTTTGAAAATGCTGAACACATAGGTTAACAGATGAAGATGTGTTCCGCCAGTCAATTGGCTTGTAATATAGGCAGCTCCATTCATGAAATGTAAACTCAATTTTGATTGTAGCTGTTAGAAACCAGGCCAAAAACACGGTGGATTTACATGAGTAGGGGGGAGAGAGAGAGAGAGAGATGGGTGTACTGCAGACATAGGTCTATATAATACGATTGCAAAACAATTCTATGAAAACACAAACTTCATTTCGTGCCACCTTTCAGGATTACGAGGAATTCATTGTAATATTTTAAATCACAGTCACGAACAAGGCATTGTGTTGTTGCCGTATCAGCCTTGCCATTTGTTTCAGCAGGCTAACTAACGACAAACTTATTTGGACAACTAATGAGCTACTACAAAGTATAGAGACACTAAAAAGGCAAGTAACTGCATCTGTTCACAAGCGTTCTCTTACCATGTGCAGACCACCAATAAATCAGCTGATAGTCAATGTTGGTCATAGGCTAACGCACTACTTTGTAGGCTACATTTACGGGTCCCACGAAGGGTCAAAATTGTGGGTTGGCTAACCTATAACCATATAACGGATCACATGACCTGTGTTGTTAACATTAATTTCGAGAGAACTTCCTTATCCTGAGTTCAAATCCAACAATACATTGCACACACACAGCCTACAGCATACTTTTAGAGTAGCCTGCTAGACTCAGTAGACTTAGATTAGTAGATTAACCTTCAATGACATCATGCCAGACTTAAATCCATAGTGTCCATTCCTGAATGGTGTTTTGCTTGCATTTAGCCTACTCTGTGTGATAAATTGGAAAAAATAGCCTACCCACTTAAGTAGGCTACATTAGGAAAACATGCATTCAAGAGTGTCCAGGGCAAATTAATGACTTAAAAAGTCGAAGTGTGCCGAAAAAAGGAAGTGTGTGAACTGCAGGATGTGTGTGAGGTGAGGAAGTGAGTGACCTCAATCAGTCAAGGGCAGAAAAGCTTGACACAAATCTGTAACAGTTAATTGTACATTGTAGCATTGTGTTGTAGTTGTATCATTACCTCTCGGCAGTGGAAATTATATAAATACTTCATGGGGATATGTAATTACTTTGTTGTAATGAGAATGTAGCTAAAGTGGGTGAATGTATTAACAAGCATTATTAACAGCTGCGTACAAAAGCCCAATGGCAAATATTTAAATGGCTGACTGGTGGCAGACAACTTAAAATCTTGTTGAAATTGTGTTGCTATTGAAGACCAAAATGAATTATCAATGTAAGTTGTAATACACACACCTGGTATCAGAAACATCATAGCAAGTCCAGCAATTATTAAAACAGATCTACATTTTGCACTTTATAAACTCTGTCAGTATAAACACTAAATCATGACCATGGCATATAATAGCCTTTTATGCATCAACATAGAATGTTCTCCAGAAAAGTGTAGCCAGGCCTATATGTTTTTGAGGCCACACTAACAGTTACAAAATCAAATCATACATGAACTGTAATGGTGATGGTGTACAGTTTTCATTTCATGCATGCACAGAATAGGCTACTTATTGCATTTGGCAAGAGACTGTGCTGTATGAAGACTACAGCCATAGAGTAAAATCAGCAACCTGGCCATTCCACTACTGAACTTTCTTCACAAGTAAATGAAAACTGCATCCATCAGAAGAATCAGTGCAAGAGGTCAAAGTGATTGTTGACAGTGTCTTCCCATGACAGGCCAAAGTGACTTGCTGGAACATTCCAACTCTGAATTCAGACTGAACGTGTCAAATGCCTTAATGTGTTTGTTTCACTGCAGCCAAGGCAACCGACAGACCCACAATCCTCACTGAAGGTTCTTCCTGACAATCTGTCTGTGAAGTTCATTCCTGTTTTACATGCATGTATTAATTTCATAATTGTTCGACTATGCTGCCTAAAAAACGTTAAAAACATAGAATTAAAATGGGAATTAATTATCTAAATACAGTACATTCAATGAATATTGTGTAGACACTACAAGGTTAAAGTGAGAACTAACATAAACATAAATACATATTGTAGCAATATTGCCAAGAAAATTACAACACATTAGTAGCCTGGTGTATGCAACTGTTAAATGCACAATAACCTCTTAACACACTGAAACTGTTGCATTCATATCTGCTCTTCTGATGCAGAGCAACAGAGACAATACTACATATTTATTTGGGAACGACATGAAAAGCAATACTGAAAATGATCACCTGTCAAGAGGTTCTGAGTGGACCTACATAATTGGTCCCAAGATACCAAGAAGTGGCAGGATTGCAAATGAGGTTGATGAATGAAACAGTAGGGCCTAGAAAATGACCAACCATATGCCCGTCAATCACTTAAGGCTATTATTAAGTCATGTGGAAGTTTCCCCTTTGCTATTGATGTAGGCCTACATTTAGAAGGTCCAAAACAAGCTGCCTATGTCAAGGAGCCTTACTGTAGAGGAAGCTATGTCTCCTCAATACACGAATGTTTGTGTTGAATTTTGGCATTATTTCAAGGCTACAGCTCTGGTAGATAGCCAAGCAGACATTAGTTTTTTTGTTGTTGATACAACACGTTAAGTTAATTCATTGCTTCGAAATACATTTTTAATGTATAGGCATACAGTCTCGTGTGTAGGCCTAGCTGAAATGTTAAATTTATTCTTCTGAACAAGAGGATGGTCACTTTGTGTTCTAGAGTTTACCTGAAACACACCATTCCAAATATAAGCGGCAAAGCGAGTTTATCGGCAATATATAGGACACTTTGGCTCACCGTCCGTGTAAACTATGCAAAAACACGACGTAATCCCATGGTGCATCTGGAGCAGGGCATTACCTAATCCCATGAAGCACCGGGCTAAAGAGGGGTGGGCCATCGACAGAGTATCAAGCCCAAACAGTAACGCCCATATCGATGAGTCAAACCAATGAGAAGTCTTAAATGTGACATCATTGTTATTTTCAGAGGCAAAGCAGCAGTGCTTCTTATAAAGTTTGACTCCACGTTGGAAGTAGAGTGAGAGAGAGAGAAAACAGGGCCGGGACGGTCCACGACCAGTTTTTAATCTATTTGTCAAGTAGCTTAGCCGAAAAATAAGAAATTTTAGGATTTTTTTGTCCGCCGCTTGGCAGACTGACAGTTTACAATCGAGGCTATGCGTTCCGTGAGTGGAAGAACTTGTCGATAGACATTTAGGCCTAACATCGAAATATCTGTGCATATAAAAGAACGACCAAACGATCAAATAACAAACCAGCCAACGACCGATCTCTTTTTCATATAGCTATAGGCTACTATTGGGAAAAACCGGACAGACGCCTGTGATCCGCCCTCAAGCTTTCGAAATTGTGGGAAGTTCACGCGAGTCAATATGGAAGCCACATTCTATGATGAGTCTCTCAACGCATCCATGCCTCCCCAACAAAAAAATGTTGGATGTGGATATAATGCGAAGGCGCTGAAGCTAAATATGACCCTAGATCTGAATGATCCAATGAAACACCTAAAGCCGCACCTTCGCGCCAAGGCAATGGACATACTGACATCACCCGACGTTGGGTTGCTTAAACTGACGTCGCCTGAATTGGAGCGTCTGATTGTACAGTCTTGTAACAGTTTGACAACGCCGACTCCTTCTCAATTCATCTCTTCCAAGAATGCTACCGACGAGCAGGAGGGCTTTGCTGAAGGCTTTGTCAAGGCTCTTGAGGAGCTCCACCATCAACAACACATGCCCGTTATGGACTCAGCGGATCAAGGGATGCCAACATCCACCGAAATGGCATCTGTGAACTCCGATCAGGGAAACGTATCGCTGAACAGTTCTGTCCGCATGGATCCACCAGAATACTCAAGCCTGAGTTCACTCGGCCGCGCACCTGCGTACACCGACTCCAGCTCCATTGTGAGTTACGCGACTATGTCCGCGCAAAACGCACCAGGCCCTCGAGTGCCATGCCACCACCCGCTACAGCAGGCGTACAAAGAGGAGCCACAGCGAGTTCCTGATATGAACAGCGACACCCCTCCCTTGTCTCCAATTGACATGGAGAACCAAGAGAGGATTAAAGCGGAGAGAAAGCGCATGCGAAACCGGGTCGCTGCGTCAAAGTGCCGGAAAAGAAAGCTCGAGCGACTCTCGAGACTGGAGGAAAAAGTCAAATTCCTAAAAACTCAGAACACAGAGTTGTGCTCAACAGCTAACATACTGCGAGACGAGGTTGCGCAGCTCAAACTAAGGGTCATGGATCACGTAAACAGCGGCTGCCATCTCATGTTGACGCAGCGGATAAAGGCTTTTTGAGTGGGATTGTGAACATTTTAATGGACTTAGTTTTTGGAGATAGCCAAGGATTTAACGTAGCACTTAAAAGACTTTAAAATCTTCAGCACATAGATTGGGTTTCCTCAATTTCCTTATAGCCTAGTCATAAACTGCAATGAATTCTTAAAGAGTATGCTTTTGGACGTTTGACCTTGTCACCAGCAAACTTCTGCAGTAGGCCCTCTGATTTTCCAAAATTAGAGGTGGAAAGATGACTAACCACATGAAAAGCCAATTAGTTACTGATTGTACACATTTCATGTTGGGTCCGTTGCTGAAACTGAATCTTACTATGCTGAACTTTTGTTTACAATTTTGTTAATAAAAGAATAATTTCACACTGAACTCTTTTGATATTTGAAGCATTTGATTGCATTTAGGATTTCCAAATAGCTTGTTTTTGTAAATCTGTAAATACTTTGTTTTGTTTTGTAATGTTCAATACTACTGCAATACTTAGTGTATTACATTGTGAATCACATATTAAAAACTGAAAGGGCTACCTGATTTCTGTTACAAAATTGACTGTGAATGATGACTGACTGAACATAATTTGGGGTATTACAGCAAATCCACTTAAGCAGACCAATTATTTGAATGTATTGATTCAAAAAGTTATTTTCTAGAAACTCACACACCATACAAAAATTGCTCAAATTCACCTTATCGCGTAAAAATGATGCTTCACCTCCTTGAGTAAAATTATGATCGAAAATTGCCATCGCTAGATAAAAGTACAAAAACAGATAACCTGGTTCTTCAATAATGATACTGTATATCACACTGTACAACAGCATACATACAAAAACGGATAACCTGATTCTTCAATAATACTATTTCATGTTGGACAAAAGCATCTGATAAGAAACAAAGATAAAACAAATGACCAATTCAAGCTGCTTAGTTTTTTTTGCTCTTACAGTTTATTTTCCTCTAGGTGTTTTGTATGGCTATAAAACAAATATAAAGATATTTACAAAAAAACAGGTACGAATATAGTTAGGAAAACAACATTAGTGATAATCCACCGCCCGGGGGCCTCAAACCCAGAACTGCTGGGCATACAAAGATCAGCACCAGCTCAGTGGGAAAGTCATCTCCCACAACCCACCAGTCTGTAACAGTGACGCTGGGCCTCAACTTTGGACCATGTGTGCGAAATGTGGCTTCCTCAAAAGTCCCGACTATCACCTGGTCAACTCGCCAGGGATGTACCAGTCCTGTGGGGGCCCCGGTGGCTGGATACTGGCCACTGCCTCAGACGGAGAGCAGTGGTCTTAGCTGACCAGCAGGCCCTCCTTGGCAGCGAGCCGTTGGCGATGCACACGGTCCTGCTCCAGCTCCTCGTGACTGGGGTGCCACAGCCTGGCCAGGATGCGCTCCATGTTCAGAGCGTACATGGTGTGAGAGGGCATGACCCGCCGATGGACCTGCCATCCCAGGTGTGAGGACAGAAAAAAATTATTAGGGTAGGGTAAAAAAAAAAACACACTTCCAGACATATGAATAATTAACCAACCCATAATACTAATAGAATAGACACAAAGTATTTTCACCAGGGAAACGGAGGTATACAAACATGGAATCACAATGAGAGTAAGAGTAATTACAATATGATGTCTTTATGGGTATTTATGACACGAAAGAAGCTTCATCGTATTAAGTTTTTGTCGTACCTGTAATGCTTCCAATAAGTCATACATGTTAATAGGAGGTAAAGGGGCAGGGAGATTGTGACCAGAGCAGGCCAATAGGAGTGCTGCCTGCTGTTCAGCCTCATCTGGTGACACCTGGGGGGGTGGGCCTACTGGAAGTGAGGCGCTGGGGGGCGGGCTATTGGAGATGGAGAACAATGGAACAACAATCACAGCAGTCATTAGAGTCAAGGCTTGGCAAATGGTTAATATGAGCCCTTTGGAACGTTTTATCTTCACAGAGCAGGTAGTAGAGGCAATTGATAGTAAAATCATGGAAAGTTCACCGAGTTCACCATCACTTGGGTAGACTTTGACCTCGGTGAAAAAGTTCAAAATCAAAACGTTTTGCATAGTTTTGATATGGTTTCCTGATTGACAAACATGTTTGGTCGCAACAGTGTGCAACTGGCTGTTTAGGTAATTTTCTATCGTTTGATGGGTGTGTCTGAGGTAATCCTATCATCGTCAACATGTATACAAAACCTGCCGTATGAAAAATGCAGTGAGCACAGCATATCCACCTAAAGTCATTCACTGATGAAAGATTAGACTGAAAAGAAAATTAAATCTATTTATATTCATCAGGCTTGGGAAATGTTCAAAAAGAGAGCAAACAGCGGCTTTTTCAACGCCCACTGTTTGCATTAAATCATATGCTTTGCAATGTTTTGTCCATCATTAGTTTTGTCTATGGTTACATATTTTAATGACAGGATATTGCTAAAAAAAAAAAAACTCACCACTCCATGACACTTTGGTAAGCTGCCACACTGTTTTTCAGATATGGTTGAGGTGTGATGTCACTGCTGAAGGCATGCTGGAAATGACCATCACGCAGACGATAGGCTTTCCTCCTGGAGACCACAGCGCTGATGACATCTTTCAGATGGACCTGTATGAAAACACAGGGAGGGGAGGTGAGACAAAAGAGCCTTCGGGACAATTGTGGTAAAAGGTTGTTGACATGATTTCAACAAAGCCAATCTAATTACACTATTCCCTTCCCTGCTCCCTGGAGAAACATGTTTAATGTCGGTCCGCAGTTCCTTGATCAATTGTGCAGCAAATTTTTAGAGACGAGTGACAGAAGCACCGGACATAATTCCGCGGCTCCGCTGACCAGCAGTCTCCTCGTCACGGACTGGTGCTCGTCCGTGGCACATAGTTTGAGAAAAGCACACCGTCTTTGCAACCTGACATTCTAATCATAGATACAGGCAGTCTTGTATGTAAATCTAAGCATAGAAACAGGCATGACAGGACGAGTGCCGATTTAAAAATCTAATTGACAGTTACAGTTAGGATTTCTTAAGTTAAGATAAGCTAGAAGGTCTGAGATAAGGTAGGACACAACCATGAGTTCAGGAATTGCTTCTGTAATAGTAAGATAGGATTTTTCCTACATTAAGATAGGGCAAGCAGTTAGGATATTTTTCTGTAATGAGGCCCCAGGGGTTCATCCTACATAGAAAATATCAACACAAAGCAGTCACGATGCTGCCCCAGTGCATGTTTTTGCATCGGACTAATTTCCAACTAAAAACAAACAAACAAAAACTTCACTGGAATGACACTTCATGTCAAAGGTCCGACCCAGAAACCAAGAGAAAAAAATATCTGTCTCCAGAGAACGAAGTCATTTAAACAGTTTGACTTCTTTATCAATATGGCAACAGACCTAATGGACTTAAATTGGCTCCAGTCGCATTTTCCTACCAATCGTCTTATCCTATCCAGTATTCATTGACTTCATGATATTTTCCATTGAAGATATGAAGAATTCATAAGAACTTAGGAAAGGACAAATGCGGTGCTAATAGAATCTGACTAGACCTACGTAATTATGGGAAGGCGGACATGTATCATTGATTTTCACGTTCATAGGTTTTTGCTATCTGGCACAAGGACTTGTGTGGTGTCTTTCGTAAAGGATGCTTTGCTGTACGCTATGCTGAAGGAGGTCCTAAAAGAAGCACTGGAGCACCTCTCCTTCCCACCTTCACCTGGCTGCGTAAACGAGCCATCCACTGACTGGACTGCAAGGAGCAAATGTAACTGTAAATCAGGTTTTTCGGCCATGTATACTTGCATATACAAGGAATTTTGTCTCTGCATTCATAACGATGAAGTAGTGAACACACAGAGCACACAGTGAACACACAGTGAGTTGAAGCACACACTAACCCGGAGCAGTGAGCTGCCTTGCTACAGCGGCGCTCGGGGAGTAGTGAGGGGTTAGGTGCCTTACTCCAGGGCACTTCAGCCGTTCCTACTGGTCGGGGATCGAACCGCAGCCCTGCGGTTACAAGCCCGAAGCCCTAACCAGTACGCCACAACTGCCCCAATTCAATTAACTTTATAACAAGTTTACTGGATAAGTGTCAGGATATATACTTAAGTCCCTGACCCTTATCCAGTAAACTTGTTATAAAGTTCAGTACTTGAACACAAAGTTCAGCCCTAACCACTACGCCACGACTGCCCCAATTCAATGAACTTTATAACAAGTTTACTGGATAAGTGTCAGGGACTTACCATTTATTATCATACAGCTATACACTGGAGAGTCCTAGGAGTCTAGCCTTTTTTCAGCAGCAGTGTAGAGAAGTTGTTTCGGCAGCCTGGACAGCTTAGTAGCAAACGTACCTCCAGAGCACAAGCCATGGTGCTGACGGCATCCTCCGTCACATTGTCCAAGCCCATCTCGAAGGCGGTGACGATCATGCGGGCCTCCAGCTGACCGCGTGTGGGCAGCAGCAGTGTGTGGGCGCTAAGGCGCAGCTCCTCCTCCTCCACCCCAGAGCCTGGCTCCCGCACACAGAACGGCTGCGCTGCGGTCAGCGGGTTGTGAGGTTGGAAGCGGTGCTAAGGGCAGCAGAGGGGTGCAGATGAGAATAAAGGACATCCAGGTCATCAGAGGAAGAATCACATACACTGAGGTGGGAGGAAATTCTCTAGCGGTTTCCATGATTGAAAAACTTAGGCAACAGCCTGAATTAGGCTAATTTAGGCAACAGCCTGAATTAGGTAATAACTATTAAACTGCTTGCTGTTATACGGATCAATTCAAACAGGAAAACTAACATTCTAAAGTAATCTGGTCACCCTGGCCAAGTGTCTATACATCTATCCAATAACATAAGCCCTTGAAAATGAGTGACATGGTCACTACTAGAATAAAACTCAGTGAAGTCTGCATAGGGAAATTCAAAAGTTAGTGCATACAGATTTCATGGACTTTAGATTTAGTGATCTTACATCAAATTTTTGACGAACAGAGGAACATTTCTTCTTTCCCTTTGGCTTCCCAGGCTTGGAGGCAGATCCACTTGTCCACTGCATTGAACCTCCTTCTACAGAATATAACAAGGAAATAGAACTAAACAACGCGCCTGTATGGCTCGAGAAGCATGCAAATTACAAAATCTCTCCTTAGAAACCCAGGGAAACAGGCACGCAAAATCTTACCTGGTGTGGACACAATTATCTGACATCGTGTCAGAATTGCCAGCAGGAAATCGTTGTGGACGTGAACTGAGGAACACAATCATATTATATCGATGTTTGTTTGTTTGTTTAATTTAAGGCCATTTAAGCAACTAAGGCTATTTAATGGCCAGAGCATTGTGCGTTATTATATCAATAAAGACAGCGTGAAACATGAGAATTGTTACATACGGTGGAAACACGCTAAGTGGCCAAAGCCATCAAACCACAGTCATGATCATCGGATTCAAAGGTCTATTTTCATACCATTATCCTGAGCGAGGAGACGACGTGCCTCGATGTCGAACTCTTCTTTGCTGATTTTTTGCTTGAACCAAAGTTTCAGGTTTGCCCAATAACTGCAATGACATGAAATTGCATGTGACGTTACACATTATGAGTGTTGCCTTCACAAATACTCAATATGATCACACCACAAAAAGCAGAGCGCAGAAAATGACATGCTGTAATAATGTTAGTTCTTTTTGGACTGCCACTTCGCATTGCACCGATGATAATGTGTGTGGTAAACAGAGACTCATTGAATTTCGAGTAGCAAGGAAGGAACTAGCCTCATGCAACTAACTACCGCGACTTCAAGCTACGGAGTAAGGTAAAAGAGCCTATCTAACGTTAGCTAAAGTATGTATAAGGTGTGTATGTGCGTTATCATCTCTGTCCAATATTATAACGTTGTTGTAACCCCACTTGGCTAGTTAGCTAGCCAGTCTTGATGCTGTGAGTTACATAGTGTAGAGAACACGATAACAATTTGAACTTTGACTAACGTTATCACAATTAATATTCAGTTGTTACTCACTGTTTAACATTATCCCCGATGGCATCAGTTAAGTTTTTCTTTGCTATTTCCAGCTCGCTAGCATGAGCTGCCATTGCGACTCCTGTCCCGCCGTAGCAACATCAAAAACAATATTTTTCGCTACTAGTTAGTTCACTCATTGCTGTACAAACATTTTGACACTGTTGCCGTCTATTGGTCAGGAGTACATTTTGACAACGTCTGAATGTGACATTTTCTTTCCAGCAGAGGGCACAATTGTTTTACGGATGTTTGTAGAGTGTATCCATTTAATGTTGCAGTGTTTCTCAAACCTTTTCAGACCAAGGACCACTTAATCAATAAAAAAAGCCTCACGGACCACCTAGCTAAAAAAAAAAAAGGTAGACTTACTTCAATAGTAAATTACACAATAGGCCTACTCACTGAACCACTTTGATTGTATTTGCACCTTGCTTATTGTGTCAGAGAATTCATATGATTTAAACTGGCATGGCTTACATAGGCAGTGTTGCAGAAATGTTTGGATTTACATACAAGTTGGTTCAATATTGCAAACAACTCATCTATATTATATTTTACCACGTCTGCTCACGGACTACTTGGGCTAGCTTGCGGACCACCAGTGGTCCCCGGACCACACTTTGAGAAACACTGTTGTAGATCAACAATATTACATTTGCCAAACTGAATCACAGACTCCTGATTAACTCCTCACAGACTCCTGATTAACTCCTGATTTGACTCCTGATGTGTGGGGCAGTCTGGCCTACTAGGGCTTCGGGCTTGGAACCGAAGGGTTGCCAGTTCGATCCCCGACCAGAACGGCTGAAGTGCCCTTGAGCATCTAACCCATATTATATATATATATAATCTACAAGAAAGGGCAGAGCAGGCTGTACTTCCTGAGGAGGCTGCGCTCATTCAATGTGTGCAGCAAGCTCCTCAGGATGTTCTACCAGTCTGTTGTTGCCAGTGTCCTCTTCTATGCAGTGGTATGTTGGGGAGGAAGCACAAAGAAGAAGGATGCGGGGCGACTTGACAGGCTGGTAAGGAAAGCTGGCTCTGTAGTGGGAGCCGAACTGGAGTGCATCACTTCAATATCTGACAAAAGGACCCTGAACAAACTGATCAACATCTTGGACAATGAGTGTCATCCACTCCACAACACTATTGTTAAGCAGAAGAGCCTGATCAGCTGGAGACTTCGCTCACTGCCTTGCACAACATACAGACTGAGGAAGTCATTCGTCCCCAGGGCCATTGAACTGTTGAATGCTTCACTTAAGGGAAGAGGAGAAATAGACTTCTCTGCATAGTCTATCTGCCTCTTCACCACCTCCATGTCTTGAACTCTCTGTCCACTAGCCACTTTTTACCACTGTCTTCTGCCTCACTGTTTGCGTGCTATATTAGCACATATGCACAACCCCTCCCTCCATGCCACAGCCGAACTGTGACCTTCCTTAGTTATATATAGATATATAGACTTTATTCTTGCACTGTTGCACTGTTTGACTTACTCATTTGCACCATCACCATGACACTCATTCACACAGAGCACCTTACCTTACCTTACCTTATGCACAGAGAATCACAGGCTCAGTCCCTACCTCAGTCATTGCAAGCGCATCTTGATTGATTAATCACCCACTATGTGAATACTGTTTTTTTAGAATTGATTTAGATTAAGTGTTATTTAGTATAATTTGTATTTTAGTATATTTAGTATTTAGGATATATTTATCTTCTACTGTCCTTATTGCTTAGTTGTGTTTTTTATATTATATCTATTATATGATATCTATCTATCTATACTTTGAAAGAAATACATGCTTACTTAAACCAAAATAATATAATAATAATAATATATAACCATAACTATGCTATACTATAATATAATATAACATAATAATAATAATAATAATAATAATAATAATAATAATAATAATAATAGCAATAAAGATTTGACACTTTTACACTTTGGTCTTTAAAGCACATATAAGTCCTTTTTGACTGTGTGACAGCATGTTTTTGTTACATGCAATTTGGAATTCAAATTGATGAACCCCTCAATGGAGCTTGGCAGTTTCCTTTGAATGTTTACTTTTCAGCAGAAGGCGGCACATTTTAAGTCAAGAGGAGGTAGTCTTTCACACCCTCCAGTTGCACATGTGTATTCAATTATGCTAATACAGTTACACTCAATGCCTGTTTGAAATGATGAACAGCAGTCTATAACTGATCTGTTCTGTATGACATAGCCTCAATAGCCTTCTGAAAAATATTTGTAGAAACAAATATAGAAGAATTCAATTCAAATGACATGTTGTAAATATTAGCAACATCATTATATTGAAATTTACTGAGGTTACTTAGATCTTCCCTCTGCATGTTTCAGAGATCTGTTTCCACTCACAGCATTTAACATTTCGCCAGTGGGTCTATACAAATGAGTCTTTTTGAAATCTCTTAAATCCCTCCAATTTTCTGTTGTGTTGCAGCACAATCAAAAGCCCGCTGTAAACATTAGAGGCAGCAACAAAACGACGATTCTTGGGTAAGGCAAACTTCAAAGAACACACATTAAACAAGTTCATGACACAAGTCACAACCACAAACGTTGAACAACAATGGTACATTGCATTTCAGCCGAGCGCAGAGAGTTGAGTTTAACAGCAACTCTGTCTAAAGAAAATGCTGCACTCTGTTTGACATCCTGAGTTGCCGGGGATGTAAATGGATAGGGGCAGCAAAGCCGCAGGAGCATATGCTTCGCATGCACGCAACTTATTCAGTGAGCCAAATTATTTGTGCTTGAAAACATAATCTCATGATAATGAATGAAAGAAACATCAAAATATACCCAAATAGATACCACAGAAAAATCACCTTGAAGGTTGTAGGGAGAGACACAGGTGTGTGTGTGTTTGTATGTGTGTGTGTGTGTGTGTGTGTGTGTGTGTGTGTGTTTATTCTAACAGCTTAAACCATTTAGGAGGATTGTTATCACAAGAGTAAAAAAGTACTCTCTGTCTCCTGCCCCTCCATCTCCTCCAGCACTGGGATGCCAGTAAGCACATTCCCCCGTCTCCTGACTGACTAGAAGAGGTGGGATCCGGCTCCGAGGGGAAACGCGGGGAGGAGTCGTGTTTTTCTGCGAAAGCCCTAATGACATCAGACGTAGCAGGCTGGGCACCCCTTACTCTTGAGACAAAGGCAAAAGCCCATCAGGACTGACTGAGCCCAGGCTAGTCAGAGTGAGCTCACTTGGCAACCAGAGAGGGATGCTTCAGGCAGGTAGACACTGATGAGACGACACTGGATGGAACACTATGCTGTGCTCCTGGCAATTCAGCTTGACAAATTGACTCAACTGCGTATGTAAATAGGAGTAGTTTATTTTAAGAAGTTAAGCGCAACAAGACCTCTACGCAGCACTTTCTCTGGGGTATGTACTCACTAGATTTCTTTCCTTTATTCAGCTCTAGTCATGAACTGCAAACTCTCTTTGTTTCTACTGCTCAGCTGGCGGAGATGGCGCTAGCACCCACAAGGTCAGAGGTTAAATTCCCCATGAGAGTAGGTTAGTCCTGCTTTAGAGATGTGGTGTTTGGATGCGTGGCATGTATTTTTTGCTTGAGTTTTTACAGAAATGTGAAGTTTAGTGTCTCATTTTTTCACATACCTGCAGTCATGTCATGTTTTTTAGTGGTGGTCACTGAATACAGATTTTAAAAGGCAATAAACTAAAAATAAATTATGTTAAGGGAAAATAGAATGATGATTAAATCCATCAGGCAGATTTAGAAAAGGTCCCAGACATTAAAGGTGCTAGAGGGGTGAAATATGATGACCGGCTGCCTTCCCCGTCAGCGTCTGCAGGCATGTGAGACAGAGCCTCAATACCGTGCTGAGCCCAAAGCAGACTGACTCAACTAATCATGTTTTCAATTGAGAGAAATTCGGCACCTCCTGTCCGCAAGGAAGTGAGATAATTTGTTGAACCAGGTGGTTTTGTGCTCGGTTGAAACTGAAGCCTACAGTCACCGTAGGCCTGTTGAAGAGCAGTCCAGGATACCTTGGGTGACCAATGGCTGTGTGTCTATAAGGCTATGAGAAGAAAACCAGCCTTAACAGCCACAGCCTGTATGAAGATCTGTCCACACCTTAGATAAGCACTCACTGTCCAGCAGGGATCAGTATGGATGATTGTCTGTATCATTCATTGTTGCTGGTGGGACAGTCATACAGCTCCTCATGTGTGGCTGCGCTGCTTGAAACATTTATGGTACTCTGATTTTACCAGATGATCTAACATGAGTTGAGAGCAATTGAGAGAAGGGCTTCTGAAAAACCCTCCCAAGCAACTTTTGGCAGACATCACTTTGGATTTGTCTGGAGGGTTGCCCAGCAAGTCATTAAGACCATGTGAGGCATTAACATGCGGCTTACCAACCAGGTAATATGGGGAATGTCTAAAAGGGTCATTCCACGTCAATTCAACCAGGGCCCACGAATTTAAGGTCTCAAAAAATTCTGAAAAAATTACCAGGTGTACCTATGTTATCCAGGAGACACACTGTAAAAGGATTCTTATGTAAGATCAATACTTTCCAAGATACAGCCAGTTTTACAGGGGGAGGGGGTGTCGATTTTGTTCGGCCTCTTTTTTTTGTCAAAGTTCACAAGCCCACAGCGCAAGAACTAAACCATGTAGGAGGCTCAAATTTTGCATTCTGGTACATAAATAGGAATAGTATGTAGCAAAATCGTCACATTTGGTCTGGATGATCCTGCATGGTCATAGCTGTCCCTCAAAGTTGCTCTGTTTAGGCCTTCAGAACAACATAGGCTCTTGATTTATTTTCCTTACTTCTGAAGGCCTAAACAGAGCCCAGCCAAAAACTCCTATAAAATTTGTATCAACTTTGAGGGACAGCTATGACCATGCAGGATTATCCAGACAAAACGTGACGATTTTGCTACATACTATTCCTATTTATGTACCAGCATGCAAAATTTGAGCCTCCTACATGGTTTAGTTCTTGCGCTGTGGGCTTGTGAACTTTGACAAAAAAAAGAGGCCGACCCCCCTCCCCCTGTAAAACTGGCTGTATCTTGGAAAGTATTGATCTTACATGAGAGTAATTTTACAGTGTGTCTCCTGGGTAACATAGGTACACCTGGTCATTTTTCAGAATTTTTTGAGACCTAAGTGCATGGGCCCTGGTTGAATTGACGTGGAATGACCCAAAAGGTCCTTTTACATGTTAACAGATAAAAACAGATTTTATCTGACACATTTTTATCTAGGCTAAAAGTATATCAGTATAAAACAAATGTCAATCACATTGGCTAGATGTGTCGCCACGCCTTGCCAGATTGCATGCAGGTTAAACCAATTATATCTCTCAGACCTCTTAAGATGTCATCTACATAAAGCATCAAGCTTTTTCCCATTGGTCTTTTATTAAACCAAAGCACATTTACCATCTGATATACCTCCTCACCTCTGCAAATGTGACAGGACATTTTCAGTTGGCCCACTTAAAATCAATTTCAGCGCCAAATGTGAGCCATCTGATGTCTTTGGATGGAAGTCAATCACATTGTAGATATAATTCAGTTTTATTAATTTTCCTTAACATCAGGAATCCCTGGCGACCTCCCCAATCACTATTTGTTGACAATGATGAAGTAGACTCTTTCGCTTCTGCAGCAGTTTTGGTTTTCAGACCTCGCCAAAATGGTCTACTTCCAGTGCTAAATATTTTCTGGAAACCACAGGGATGATTGAAAGTGCCTGTTGATGAATGCTGTTTTTAAATATATGATTTGCTCCTGAGCACTGCTGAATACCGTATTGCAATAATATGAGACCGGTCCACATGGTAGCCAGTGTGATCACGGTCCATAGGTCTACATCCTGTCAGAGCTACACTTCACTGAGATGGGCATACCTCATACCCTGTGGAAATGTGTCAACACTAGTGCCAGCCTGCAGTACAAAAGACCTCTTTCGAAAGATCTCTTTTTGTTTTCTTCTGTTAAGACAGATTTCCCACCAACAGCTGGTTTTCTTTCACTGTCAAGACCAATAAAATCCTTTCCAAAAATAGGTTAGAAAAACAATTACTCACAAAGCAAGGGCCTGTGCGTCACCCTCTCCTTTCTTAGTACTTACCAAAAAATGCTGCCAAAAGCAGGGCATGGTTTGTGTCATCAAATGCCAATTAAATCGTTGCAGGAGCTAGATGAAGCTGTCACTGCTCTATATCTTTAATAAAAACACAAAGCTAATAATGATAAGTATGGGTCACACTATAAGGGATCTGGTGGACCTTATAATGACTGTACCGTAATTTGAAAGCACAGCTTGTATGCATCATTATTCTGATTCCAGGAGAGAATCAAGTAAGCAGACTGCATCTGAACCAGTGCCAATGGGGCCCAGAATCCAGGGTTTCCTCTGCGTCCTCCTCCTTGTGTCTTTTTGGAGTCAGGCGGACGGCCTCTCCAGGGGACCACTCCTGGCCCGCAGGCGGAGGGCGCCGGCCGACGGGGCCGAGGGCGCCCCGAAAAAGTGCTCCTACACCTTCCTGGTCCCCGAGCAGAAGATCACCGGCCCCATCTGCGCCACCAAGGGGCCCGCGTTGCCGGACAAGGACCGCGTGACGCGCATGGACGTGGCGGACGTGCGTGATCTCCTGTCCAAGCAGCAGCGGGAGATGGACGCACTGCGGCTGTCCGTGGACGTGGACGGCAACCTGGTGAACGAGATGAAGCTGCTGCGCAAGGAGAGCCGCAACATGAACTCGCGCGTCACGCAGCTCTACATGCAGCTGCTGCACGAGATCATCCGCAAGCGGGACAACTCGCTGGAGCTGGCGCTGCTGGAGGGCCGCGTGCTCAACGCCACCGCCGAGTCGCTGCGGCTGGCTTCGCGCTACCGAGAGCTGGAGGCCCGCTTCTCCGCCCTGGCCGGCGTGGTCAACAACCAGTCGGTGCTAATCGGCGCGCTGGAGGAGCGCTGCATGCAGGTCTACGGCAGCCGGCGGCCCGAGGCCGGCGGGCCACCGCTCGTGCAGGTGGTGCCAGAGAACATTCCGGTGCACGTGCCCCGCTATTTCAACGAGATCCAGAGAGACCACGGACGGGCCTTTCCCCGAGACAGGGGCTCCCGGGCCGGTCCTGCCCCCACTGGAAGCACTGCGGACATCCTGAAACCACCTGAGGGCAATTTCAGCTCAGAGGGTAAGAGAGCCAGAGAAGAGCACCATTCTGAGGTAGTCTTGTAAAGACTGTGTATCTTTCCTTTGGCTCAGTAACTCTTCTGTTAGTGGGGTTATGTTCAGGCCCCTATAGCACATAGCTGTGGATGAGACCTTGAGCTTAAGTTGCGCATATAGAGCACTGCTATGGTATGGTATTTTTTGGATAACTAATCTGGCAGGAAATAGCCTTTTTGCACCTCTTTAATACAAATATTGAATGTAATTTTCTTATGCTTGCAGTCAGATAAACAAGCTATGGTAAGGTAGCATACTATATGTCCACCAATCCAGTGATCTTCTTGACACATTCTGATTGTCTGCGCCCAAGGAAAACAAAACTTGTGGGTTTTTAATGCAGCTGCAGAGGCAAAAAAATCCCAAGGACTTGGTTTCCTTCTGGTTTCTCCAACCACAAAGTAGCTGCTACTCCTCACTGCTGCCCCTGTCAATGACAGGAGAGGCACATCGCCTCAGCGAAAGGGGGTTCAGTTTCTCAGGCGAACCACTGGTCTTAAATTCCATTGCGTGTGTGGACTGCCCACTACCTGCCTAAGATTAAAAAAAGGAAAACTTAAAGCTATTGTCATAGGTCAATAGGAAAAAGAAACCAGCTGTATTCCACACTATGAAACATGGAAAACACATTAAGGCCAGCTGCAAAAACACAAATACAACCCTCAACCCTCTCCTATATATAGTAAAGAGATAATAGATGTTGAAAGAGGCATATATTGCCCATGTCTATTATTCTGTCCGTCTGGTTTCCTTATTGGAGCAGGGCCGTTTCGGGACTGCTTCCAGGCGATGCAAGCTGGCCACAGCACCAGCGGGATGTTCGTTCTGAAGCCAGACGGCAGCGAGCAGGCTGTGCAGGCCTGGTGTGAGCACGACGTGGACAACGGCGGCTGGACGGTCATCCAGAGGAGGAAGGACGGCTCGGTCAACTTCTTCAGGAACTGGGACAGCTACAAGGTGATAGCGCTATGGTGCTAAAGTTCACGTTTTAGGCAACATAAATTGGTTTAGGATTTAATTTTATTTTATTTTAATAGCACCAAAAATATATATGCCTGTAAGTGCTTAACAGAGCGTAGCTTGAACATAAACTTGAACAGTGGCAAAAAGCTTGAACGGTTATTGGTTCAACTGACAGGCATCTTGATGTGGTGTTGATGTGTGTTTGTGTTGTGAGGTGTGTTGCCCTCAGTTTAATGTAGGTTAGAGAAAAATTGGGACCGGATTCTTGGGAAGTCAGAGTTTTTATAACTAAAGACAAAGAGGCAATATCTGCAGCTGAACTGGATTATTTCTTATGAATCAGACAAAGAAATCATCTGATTCACAAAGCCTGTATTGTTCACTTGGTCCAATGTCCTAGATTTTCATTACAGGTTGAGTCACAACAATTTAGCTGTCGCCTTGGAGAATACTCTCTAAATGAGCGGTGGGATGTCCAAATGAAAAAAACTGTAACCTGAGCTTTAACTTACATAAATCCAAAGGTTATTTATCAGAGCTCCTCTCATGAAATGTTAGAAGGCCAAAGCGGAAGGGAAGATCTACATTCCCTTTGCTTTTGTCCAAACCACTGCCTTGCCTGGCCCCAAAATGTCAACACTAGAGGACAAGATGGACATTTTCTAAACTGACATGGGGTGATTCAGTGTTCCATGTTGTCGCCAGCATATGGAAAGCTGTGCCTCTGCCTGTCTTTGCACCTCTGCCTGTAGCCTCAAACACACACACACACACACACACACCAACAAAGTGGACCGCACAGAAAAACCCTAGCTCATTCATCATGTGTCTAGGGTTAAAGCACATTCCCCCACAAAGACGAATCTATAGGCTTGGATTACCCCGGTGCTTTTAAGGGAAAAGCCAACCACAAATTAAGTGTAGTTACACAACGTGACCATTCGAGCCAGGCTCACAAATAACCGTGCAAAATTTGTTTGTGGTTGAAAGAAGACCTGGAGATAACATCACACAGTCAGCATTTCGGAGATTTTTCCACTGCTGATTCTTAAGTGCAAAACACAAAGGCAATGTCCTGCCAGACATTAGGAGCCATGTGCTGACTTCCCCATGACTGTTATAAATATTTACACTACTGTTCCATGTTTGATAAAACACCTATCATCCTCTTCCAGAAAGGCTTTGGCAACATAGACAGTGAATACTGGCTTGGTCTGGAGCACATCTACAACCTGGGCAAGCAGGGAGACTACCGTCTGCTGGTGGAGATGGAGGACTGGACGGAGAAGAAGGTCTACGCCGAGTACAGCAGCTTCCACCTGGAGCCGGAGAGCGAGTCGTACCGCCTGCGCCTGGGCACCTACCAGGGCAACGCTGGGGACTCTCTGACCAGTCACAACGGCAAGCAGTTCACCACCCTGGACAGAGACAAGGATGCCTTCTCAGGTGGAGGTCTTACTCAGTCTACACCTAATAAACACATTCTTAAATCCCATAGCTGTTATGACAAATAACTAAAGCTGCTTAAAAAACATACATTTATCAGTCATCAGAGACTATTGGTTTGATATGATATGTCGCCTAGATATGATATGTCGAGAATGGAGTTTTTGTTGTAAATGTTTGACAAATGATTGAGTGAATGATTTTCAGAGTGTGAATGTTTCTGTCACAGGTAACTGTGCCCACTTCCATAAGGGAGGGTGGTGGTACAACGCCTGTGGGCAAGCCAATCTGAACGGGGTGTGGTACAACGGTGGAGTCTACCGCAGCAAGTTCCAGGATGGCATCTTCTGGGCTGACTATGGAGGTGGCTTCTACTCCATGAAGGCTGTGCGCATGATGATCCGACCCATTGACTAAGGCCCAACACGCTGGTGGGGTTGCTCAGCACCCCTACCCTTTCGTAACCTCCGGGACCGTGCTGCCAATAGTTTCCATCCTTGATGGTCCATTCACTTTTGTTTACAGCTTCCTGAGACAGGACATTGTGTTCCTCATTCTCACTGTGTATATGTATGTATATTGTGGTTGCCACAGGTTTGAGAGGTATGAGGATTAAATGGAGTACAGCTGACGATGATCACTAACCCCCTCCCTTTCCCAAACGCGCTAACTTTCAGACATCAGCAAAATCTGAGTAGCAGTCTAGAAACCGGTTAAGTCGGTGCCAGCAGTGGTTTCTGGCAGGTATCACGCTTTTTTCCACCATTCCCTCTGGGCCTGACAAACCAGAGTCCTGCAGGTGCTGCAGTCCTCATGTCTCCTGAGAAACTGGGGCATGGTACAGGCGCCACCTTGGCCACTCTCATTCAGTGCCACCATGCCACTGCCATCACCAGCACGTAGAAGTAGATGAGTGAGTGCTGTCAAGTGTATGAATTTAAGAAACAAAAGACAAACTCATGTGGATGAATGGATGAATGAATGATTGAAACGATTTTACAGTGCCATACCAAATGCACTCATATTTTTGTTCTGTTATTATGTGCTTAATTTAAAAGGGTTATTATCTCAAAGCCCTTGCCATGTTATATCTTAAGGATTTAAACTCTGGTTATGTTTTCCAGATGTGAATAGTTATTTGCACACCTAGAAAAAAATATGATTGCCATTAATAATTCATGTCAGTTCAGAGAAAAACAACTTCTGGAAAAGTTGTGTATTACACTGCGGTTAGCAGCAGGAAATATATTTAAACAATTAGTGCAAATCATGTTTGATGCAGCCAACTTGTGTATAGCGGATGTTATTGAAATATCACAGCTAATTAGTTTTCAATGTGAGCTACTGAGAAACAGAAGGCACACAAATAAGTAAAGGACTTACTCTTTGCTCCAGCAGTTTGAGAATGTAAAACGTCAGCTAGCACGAAGCAGTAGAACAGACAACGAGAACCACATTGCTGAAACCCAGACAAGAGGGAGAAGTGGTTAAGAGGAGAGGCGAGGCGAGGCGAGGGGGTGCTGGTGGTTCTGAGGAGGAATTGGAGATGGAAACTCTCCAAATTTCCGTGAATATGTTTTTTTTCAATCTTCCTTTTAAACACAGAAATTTACATTCTTTCCATTCGTATGGGCTCAGCATTTTTTGGTGTTTTTGTTCAGTGTATTTCATTCAAAAGACTCACAAATCCTCAGGCTCTGTAATCACCAGAGGAACATCAACATGGCTCTTGTTTGATGGCAGAAAACTGTACACTATGTGTTCTGCCCAAAGGCATACAGTCTGTCGAGGAGCTTTCAATAAACAATATTAAGACATATCTGGGGTTCTAATTATATGTTTACTGACTCTTGACTGGGCACCCAGTCATGTGATTTCCTGAACATTTTTGAATGATGACATCTTTAATAAATCAATGAATGAAGATTGATATCAAGTCTTTCATGATAACTGAATGAAGAAATATCCCTTTGTACATATCATCAAAAAAGAGAATGTAACCAAACTCAGTGTTTGTAGTTTTGCGACATAGCCACATAACACGAAGACCGAATCAGAAAGTAGTTCAAAATACCACACAAGTTTATATGGTTGTGCAGACATGATTCTAGTAGACTTAGATGCTGTGTCCACAGCCTAAGTAAACTGACTGCCCAATGCAGACACTCTTTCAACCCATAAGACTTTGTAGAGCAGACAACGACCACAGGACAAAGTCTGTCTGTAGTGCCCAAACCTTACCAACAACCCGACGGTGTCTGAAAAGGATTAACCGACACCATGACCCTCCCAGTGTCTCAGAGTCATCCTGTGATTCCAACAAATATGAGCTTTATATAAAAAAAGAGACCAGGGAACCTCAAAGACTTATAGAAGCACACTGTAAAACTCTATAAACAAGCTTTATTACCATATAAAAAATACTGCCAGTCCTGCTTCCAGGATCCAGTTGCTACAGGGGGGATAACAACACTGTCAGAGTTTCATGCCCAATATCAGCACAGTGTTGTTGTTACAGGACCAGTGACTGTGAAAGGGAAGAGCTTTTGTTGTTATTATTATTTTTAGGAGAGTAATCACTGCATTTAGTATATGGCTGCCAGCACTAAACAAGATCAGGATTCCTCTAGCATCTGAGCCAAAAGCAGTTATATTTTACGTCTCATTTATGTACTTGGCTTTGGTTTATCAGCTCCTTTTTAACCCATGCAATCCATTGGTTCCACAGAAATGCAGCCTACAGGTTGTTAGCCATAGATTTTGCCATTTTAATGCTAAACACAAGTAACTGGTCCATGGATACAATGGTGAACCGTACAATAATATTGAAACAATGGATCATGACTCATAACTCATCACATGACATGATGTGTCCATGTTTGTACATTTACACTGCATATGTCTGTGTCTGCTCTAATGTAACTGCTATTTAAAAATGACCAGGAAGGCAGGATATTGAGTATTTCACAGCTAAAG
This sequence comes from Alosa pseudoharengus, assembly GCF_046254945.1. Taxonomy (NCBI): domain Eukaryota; kingdom Metazoa; phylum Chordata; class Actinopteri; order Clupeiformes; family Clupeidae; genus Alosa; species Alosa pseudoharengus. The sequence goes on along the minus strand of NW_027468663.1, from coordinate 49,370,530 downwards.
CTTCACTCTGAATATCTAAGCAAAGTCTAAACAAACACTTCACCAAAACACCCTCAAGCACTTTGGACAAACGCATCTGCCAAATATCATAACCACAACCATAATTTCAACATGCACAGCACATGCAGGATTTAATTAATTAAACAGCTTTTATTTAAGGAGATTAACTTGCAAAAATGGGTGCACTGCAAATTAGAGATGACAAGTCACTTTCTCCACATCACACTGCTAATATTTGTGTTGGATAAAAATATAATTGATCGCTATCGCTTAATGTCTAAAGGTCAGAGATGAACTAAAACATCACACATGATAGAGCAGTTCTTATCCTGAATGTCTGACAGACTGAATGTGTACTGAAATGAAATTTAAGCAAAAATATAAGTGGTGTTATTACGTTCTCTCTGTGTAGGCTATTACGTTCCCGTTATTCCAAACAGTCTTGATCGTGATCTTAACTATTGCTGCTGCTTGGTACGTCTACATTTGTGACATACTGGACAGGTTTTAGAGCAATATGAAGAAAAAATCGTGAACATGTGTTGATATAAACTGGCTGAACCTAAGGTTTCTCTTCTGAAAGCTAAGGAAAAACAACCAATCCAGCCGCAGCTCAACACGTCTTCATATGGCAGGAGGGTGGTGGAGAAGAGTGGGTCCAGTTAGTGTTGGTCCTGTTCCCACTGACCTGAATAAATTGCCACATTTTTGACATGGACCTTAACTGCTAACTACAGTAATGTCTCCAGACATCAGAACATGATTGATATAGAGAGAGGGACCAAAGACAATTCCTTAAAAGTTTTCTGGCTTTTAGTTTAGGCATAAGAATGAATTAAACTGTTATACAGTACCTTGATGTCACTGAGGAAAATGTATAATGTTAATAATGCCTAATATATCATTATTTATTTATTTTCGGCGTAATTTGATTACCAAATTGTCAATGATTTTTTAAATAGTTTTTGACTATAAAAAAATCTATATTGACTCATATTCAGTTTTACATTTGCATTTATCATATTTGTCTACTGGGTTGTGGCTTAGGCTAAGCTATGAGAAAATAAAGACTGAATTAATATGAATACATGACAAATGTCTTCTAATTATTCTTAACTGGGCATTAAGCCCACTGTAAATAGATGTATATGGTATTGGATTGTACTTACTTGAAGATGGGTAGTATTTCAGCCAGGTTTGACTTGGCAGACCTATACACAAGAAGATTTGTGTTTTGGATGATCCTCATGTGTGCGGATGAACAATGAGGCAATTCAAGTGAAGCATTCCTCTCAAATGTAGAGCAGAGGTCCAGTTTTTGGTTGTCAGGCAGGTTTTTCAACTGACTTTCAGTTTTGACTCTGTGTTTTGGTCACTCACCACCACTTCCATTTAGCAGGATACAGTTATACCAAATCAAGACAAAATCTAAATCTTTGTCAGAATGGCATACAATATCTGAAAAATTGTCACATCTATTTCTCACCAGCTTTTGATTCATTAGGAAGGATTATATTCCTACTGCCAGCCTGAAAATAGCATGTAGACTCAATATAAATATACTAAAACCTCATAAGTCTCCCTCACTGGTGTTGTTCCAGGTTATTGACCATGTATTCTGTCTTGCTCTGTGACTGGCCCAGTTCCCCTTGCCCCATGTGGAAAATCTTTATCCGGTTCCACCGTGGTCTGGTTGTCCGTCAGTCGTAACCCGTCTGGACATTGACCACCACCACCGGGTGCCAGTCCAGACCAGTGGATGTCTGGAGGAGCTTGTTTGAGGAACTATGAGTGGCGCTTGTCTTTTTAGGAGCCCCCATTCATTCTGGCTGGCCGGCGTGCCAAAACCTGGCGTGGGGAAGGTGACATCTTTGGACCACACTCGCGCTCGCACACAGCGGCTGGCTCCGGCCAGGAAGAACAAACCCTGTCAGAGCGAGAAACCCGACCGTCTCAGCAGCTGAGGGGGCTGTTTGCCCGTGTGGGTCTCCCCATGGAAAAACCCCACAGAGCACCACTGACTCAGAGCCTCTGGGCCGTTATGAACACCCCTGCGTTGATGCTCCGTCAATCCTCAAACACCACGGGTGATTGTCCAGAGACCACAGCGCTGCTGGGAAATCCCTGAACAGGTACCGTCAGGGCCAATCAGCCTCCAGACATCCACAAATAGCCTCTGACAGACAACGAGCCATTCTCCAGTCTGTTTTTCATGGAGGTCATTGAGATAATGCTCTGTTTCTTTTCAAAAAATAATCTGATATGATTTTGTAGGGGAAAAAATCAGTAACTTGGAAAGGTTGCCAAAGTATGTATGTGTGCATGGAGGGGTCTGTTTTCACTGACAGCAGGCCTAATCATTTTTTAAGGATAGGAGCTGATCCAATGGCAACAAGAAGAGGAATTTCAAACTGTCTATCACAAACCCAATGTTGGGCAAATGGAAATCCAACCATTTTAAAAGATTAAGTGTGCAGGACTCAAAAGCTAGTCATTTTGAGTTCAAGCCATTGGATTCATCACAGGAAATAAAAATTAGAGCCTGCAATAATATGTACTTTTGAGTGATTATTAAGTGCCATCATGTTTTAGCAGCATCAGCATTATAGTATTAAATTAGTATTAGAGTTTATTAAAATGTATATCCCATGATTTCTTCAAAATAATTAACTGTTTTCTTGACCCTGTTTGCTGTTCTTATCAGACAAGGAAATGGTTCAGAATCTGTAGTGTATTGTGTGTCTATTTTCACACCCGTGAACCCTTCTTCACAAACACACACTCATCAGTGAAAACAAACTCAGCTGCTATAATGGACACTCAGTACTTCTAGTTTTGATACTGGTTTAAATGCAGTTGACCGTGTTCACAAAGTCAGAGCTATATGAAATCAGAAGGGCCATAATCTATCAGCAAAGTGACTGGTGCATTCAGAATCGCTCTAGACCAATAGTTCTCCTCTCTCAGCTATGTTTGTTTTCATACATATCATGTCTCTGTCTATTGAAATTATTGATCTGCTTAATGTGTTTATGTGACAAGAAATGCCTTTCACAAGCAACAGTTTAGACTTGCTCATTTATGAAAAGTGCATTAGCTCTCTCTTGTGGCGTGAGTGAAAATGGCTTGCACAATGAGCAGTGACAGTCCAGCAAAGTGCAAAGAGTCTAAAGCTTATTTGTGAACTAAGCAAAATTTATTTCCTAATTTAACACCATGGGCAAGACCTTCATCACAAACAGTGGTGTGTCTGCTCAATGGTCCCACATGAAATATGATTTATAGTTCACACGCATAAGAAATGTTCTTGTTGACTTTGCACTTTACTCACTATTTCAATTAGAGCCCAGTATTGTATGCAGCTAACCAAAGGAATACTAACAGCATTGATTTATTTAATTGACAGTCGGCAAATAAATATTTCATATCAGAAAGGGTAGTAGGCTATGTCTGTGAATTTGAATGGATAGAAATTTAAACAGGTTTACCAAGTGATTGTTTTATCAGATATAAATACATTTTCTTTTAGCCTTTTGGTGAACTACTCAAAAACAGGTGGGGACCTAAGGCCTAGTCTACACGTACCAAACCGATCTTTTTTTCCTCCGTCTTCCCTGGAACCGTATCAAGAATATTTGCGTCCAAACGGATCCATCTCAACACGACTCAACACGTTACTTCATACCCCAGGCCTATAGGTGGCACTGTTTCTTTACAGAAATTGACCAAAACTTGCGCTTTACAGACAGAATAGGCTACGACGAAATGGCTAGTGCAAGGAAACCAGAATTGTTTGTGTGGACTGATGGTGAACTGTCAACTGTAGTCAACTGTAAAACTAATAAACTTTATTTTACGGTTTGTGAAGGGTGCAGTCCCGTCCTTTATTTGGCTAACGCAGGTAGGCCTACTAATCACCTTTACTTTCTTTGGTTGTAGGATAGTCCGATTCACATTAGTTTTGGCTATCACCGCAATTAGGCATACTAAACGCAAGGCTTACCCAAGTTCTAGGCTATTCTGTCGCCACATTTATAAAATTGCTATAAAACCTTCGTTAGTAACAGTCAATACTTTTGCCTGCATCAAATCGCGCATTCGCATTCAGTGTGCTACCATCGGCCTAACGTGAGTTCTAAGCGTCTTTGTATGCTTATATCTGATTTGTATGCTTATATCGACTGTGAATCCATGTATATATGTTGTAAGACATGTAAAATAAATCTCTCGCGTCACTGACAGTAGCTAGAATGCATAAAAAAACACCGGGAAAAACAGTGTTCAGTCCACCAAGTCATAAGCTATCGGCGCTGAGCAGCACCAGTTGTGATATTTATCTTACGGAGTGTAATCGTAGGTAATGTCATGTATGACAACTAGTATTGTTAGGCAATAAAAGCGCCCTAAATTAATCTAGAAATAAAGCCACTGTTAGCTAGTTCAAAATGGTGATGAAGTATGCTATGTAAGGGCCCGTCCACACGGAGACGCTTTTTGGGTTAAACGCAGAGGTTTTGCTTCGTCTTGGCCGAGCGTCCAAACGAATCCTGTAAACGCACTGCCCGAAACCGCACTTTTTTGAAACCTGGTCCCAGAGTGGAAAAATCTGAAACCGTAGCCCTTTTGAATTCGTTTGGACAGCGAAACCGCACATCCTACTTGCGTATCGATGATGTCATCGCCACACCTCAGCTGCCCTGGACTTGACAATTATAGTATTGCCTAACAATACTAGTTTTCATACATAACATTACCTACGATAGGATCCATAGGATAAATATCACAACTGATGCTGCGCAGTGCCGATAGCTTATGACTTGGTGGACTGAACACTGTTTTTCCCGGTGTTTTTTTATGCATTCTAGCTACTGTCAGTGACGCGAGAGAACTTAAGTGTAAGTTTGCATTAATTTGTGCGTAGTGCCGGTGTCATTAATTTATTTTACATGTCTTACAACATAAATAAATGCATTCATAGTGAAGTCAGATATGAGCATACAAAGACGCTTAAAACTCATGTTAAGCCTATAGATGCGCACTAAATGCGAATGCGCGATTTGATGCAAGCAAAAGTATCGACTGTTACTAACAAAGGTATTAGCAATATTATAAATGTGGCGATGGAATGGCCTAGGCTTTGCACTTGCGGTGATAACCAAAGCTAATGTGAATCACAGACTATCCTACAACCAAAGAAAGTAAAGGAGATTATTTTTTACCTGCGTTAGCCAAATAAAGGACGGGACTGCACCCTTCACAAATAGTAAAAATTAAGTTTATTAGTTTTACAGTTGACTACAGTTGACAGTTCACTATAAGTCCACACAAACAATTCTGGTTTCCTTGCACTAGCCATTTCGTCGTAGCCTATTCTGTCTGTTTGCCTACAGCGCAAGATTTGGTCAATTTCTGTAAAGAAACAGTGCCACCTATAGGCCTGGGATATGAAGTAGCGTGTTGAGTCGTGTTGAGATGGATCCGTTTGGACGCAAATATTCTCCAGGGAACCGTAAGAGAGAATACTGGGATCTTAATTAATGTGCATTCCAGTGTATGCATTGCTGGTTGCTGTGTACCGTGTACTACTCTTAATCCCCAAGATATGCACCTTTTCCATTAGGTATTTGAAACCTCCTCTTTGCTCCCTGAGGCTATGAAAATCAGGTGAGACACAAACAAGTCTGGCCACACCCATTAATTGATGTAAAAGTCATTCCCTTCAACCCTCCCTTGTGGTACAATCACACAGCACTAGAGACCAATAGAAAGCTTTGTGTATGGCCTTTGAAAAGTATTCTGCCTTTATTCTTCTGGTGCATAGTATTTTGAAATGGCCATGCGTGCAGAGACTTGTCTGTGCTTGCTAGACTGCCGCCTCCCCCCTCAGCATGTTGCAGCTGCTCCCCCCCTCACGGCTCCCAGGCCCACATGCGGCAGGACGACACAGACTCACCACTGCATGTCGTTAGTGTGTGGCAATGCTGTTTCAAAGGTGAACACCACAAACTTCACAGACCTGTCATTATTTTGGTGGTACTGAGAAACTCCACAAACGTTATGTAGTTGTTTTTTCCTCTTCCACATAAATGTTTCTTCAAAAAAAGAAAGTGTGTAGTAGGCCTCATTCAGCAAATAAAGAAGTGGTCACTAAGGTGTTTTTTATTTTTTATTTAAATGATCATAAAACTACAAATAATGTATTCAGACAAAATCTCACAGACAAAACCTCACAGTAAAAATGAATCCAGTCAATACAAATCAATACAATACAACACACACATGCAGTATAAAAAGGCATTTGAATCCCACATTTTAGAAAATGGCAGGAACAACTCCAAAACCCATCCCATCCCCATCTACCCAAACATCTACCCATGTTCTCTTCCTGATGGAATGCCAGTTCCCCGACATCCTCTTAACTTGTGCAATCCCTATACATGTGTGCCTGGGACTCCTCCGCGAGTTGGGGGGTACATCTGCCCTTTTCCAGATGAGTCAGTGCTACAGTTGCAGCACAAGAAGCCTCCTCCGATGATTGCGAGAACAGATGCTGCCCAGCCCACAAAGAGAGCTGCACCAAACTCATACCTGTCAAATCAGAGTTTGAAGTCAAGTTTAAGATCTACATTTGTGGCTCTCAGAGGCCCAATACCTTTTAGCAGGCGTCTGAAGCACACATAATTTATATGTGTCTTGAAAGGCTCTTTATAAATAAAATGTATTATTATTATTATTATTATTATTATTATTATTGTTATTATTATTATTATTATTATTATTATTACTGTATATGTGTATTTTATCATGTTTACTAAAGATTGAGGCTTACTTTTTGAGCCCATCATTGTAAAATAATGTGAATAAAGAACATGCAATTAAGACAGAGCTTAATTTAGAAATGGAGGTGCGATACGTGGATATGTCTTTCACATACTTGGCATTTGTTGGGGTGAAGGGGTTGTAGAAGTCCTTAGCTATCTTATTTCCATACATGGATGTGGCAATAAGAGCACTCAGTCCTAGAGCAGAGATGTGCCAAAACAGTTGTGACATAGAAAATATTAAAAAGTAGGACAAAAAAGTGTTTAATGTATAGATAAAAACTGATAACTGACCTCCAATAATGAAGAGAATTCCTCCTGCAAGGGCGATTTTGTTTTTCTGTTGCTTGTTCTCCGCCAAGCATGCGGTGCATTTCATGCCCACCGCAGCCACTAGTATTGAGATGGCTACCAGCAGGATGGAAAACACCATCAGGCCACGGGTGGCCTGCAGCTCCCCTAAAGCATCAACAGAGAGAGAGAGAGAGAGAGAGAGAGATGTTTGATTAGTCATATTACAAAGCAAAGCAAGCAATTAAAATAATTTTATTAATTCAATAAAGGCAAGACAAGAACACACAGGGAATGAAACATAGGCCTAACCCTCCTCCTATGGAATCGTTTTCCACAATAGTCTATTAAATAAAAATATATACATAATAGGCATAATTTTAAATTCAAAATATAATTTGTCTTATTCTACTGTAGTGACAAATGCATTCATTTACTGTATTGTTTGCACCTGACATGAACAAGTTTGCATAGGCCTATACGCGCATTCAGCTTAGTGAAGGTATTCCAAAAATGGGAACTTGTCTCAACAGGTAGGGGCTGCGCAGAACGTAAACCCCACCCTTGGATTTATTTTTATTTATTTATTTTCAAAAAGACCAAAACGATCGCATTTTAACAGGCAAATAATTAATACGAATAACATTATAATATAAATATAAATATAATAATACGAATAATAAAACGAATTACATTATATCCTTACATTGGGTTATAGTTTAGGTTACTATTAAAACCTGTAAAGCAAATCGCAGCGGCAGTTTTACAATAGGCTTTGTCCTATAAAAATGGTTTAAGTAGGCAGTTCTTACCTGACAGCTGAAGTAATGAATCATATTCTTTGCATTGAATCTGCCCAGTACTCTGAGACACACATGACATCCAAAGTCCTTCGTGGATGGCTTGGGCTGTGATGATATTGTCCCCCGAATATGAAGACGCTTTCCATTCTACCATTGCAGTCGAAGCGATTATTCCGAAAAAGCCCAGCATAGCCAGACTGAAACCAAGAAGTTGAACGCCTCCGTTTGCCATGTTTATGCTTTACAAACGAATAAAGGGCAGTCAGGAGCCAATAAATGAATAACTGCGATCGTGTGCTACAGGGCGTCCCACACCGCTTCGAAGAATTCCTCTCAAGGAGCATCAATGGGATAGCCTATATGGGATGGGATGCAAGTGCCGACTTATTTCTTCCAAGAATTGTGTTAACTTCCAAGAATCGTGTTAATTCTGTCTGGAATACACTGCCACCCACCGGAACCTTGTTGAAAAGCTGTCTGATTTTTCTCAGAGGACTAAAGAGGCTGTCCAGCCTTTTCCGTCAATATAGATGTACCGCAAAGCGGTACAAAATACGACCGCCGCTCAGTCCTACACATTCGCTCCGCAAAAATAAATCCCGCTTGTCAATTTGTCTCCATCCCCTACTCTTGCAACTGTTGTGTATGTAAATTAGTGTGTGCACGTGTGTGTTTGCTTTTGTGTTTATGTGTGCTTGTAGCAAAGGCATAATTTTGTGCAAATAAAGTTTTGTCTCATTAGTGAACTTCCCCATATATCTTTTGTAATATATGTTAATATTTTAATGGTTCCGTTAATGGTTTTGCTATTGTTTCCGATGGGGCATTAATTGGTGTTACACACCTGCAGACTTTCTCACGGTGGTGTCTAGAAGGGATGTCACTCCCCGATGTGAGTCGCTACCGGATGTGAGTCGCGCATGCGTCACTTTGCTACTTTGCGACTACCTGTGCTGTTAGACACAGAATAATGACATTAGCCTACACAGCAGTAATGTATTATTTAGCGTAAGGCATCACATTTTCACAGCATGATCTCTAATTTCAGTTGTAGATTAGAGGCTGAAGTAGCCTGCTAGCGAGAGACTTCTGTAATATTAATAAAATTGACCTACATAACGAAGTTTGTTCACTGCTGGCAAGTAAGTAAGCAATCAAGCACAACAAAGGCTGTCACTTGAATGGCGTTTGCTAACGTTAGCAATCAAACAATCTTAGATAGCTAAAACGTTTTTGAAACAGAAAAGTGAATTATTTTATGGATTTCAGTCGGATCCCTTGGCATTATGCTGTAAAACCTATCAATCTGAGCATGCGTGACTCACATCGGGTAGCGACTCACATCGGGGAGTGACAAGGGATACAGCTAAGGGTTAGGGTTAGGATCAAGGGGGCAGGCGAATTCCCGGAAGTAGAAGCATCGATGTAGCGGTGGTTATCAACTCTCTGCTAACCCCATAGAACGCCCATCCATTTAGGATTTTTTTGAACTCCCATAACTTCATATAACATATATCATGTGCCAATATTTTAGCTTCTGTGTTATCTACATAAACAATAAAAGGCAAAACAAGACTCGACTACCTCGTACGTAACGTTAGGTTCCCGTAAGAAGAATGTTTAGCATGTCCGGTTGAAGGGAAGCTAACGCACTGAAGGGAGATAACCATATTGTTTGGATAAGAAGCGTAGTCCAGCCAGCACGGAAACTCGTGAACAAAGCTATGTAGCCTACAATAGCATTGTAGCCTATGTTAAGGTAAAGCATATAGGCAAGTAAACCTAATGGAAAAACAGTAGTTTTACCGTTAGATAGTCTAACGATAATCATTTCAGAGGTTTTCGATGGATTGATGTAGGTCAGAAAAGTGGAAAGAAGATTAGCCTCAAGGCTATAACTTTTTTGTTTTGTTTTACCATGACTGTTTTTGAAGATGATCATGTGTGGTAGTTTCAACATTAACACGACTTGATATCACTTGTGAGGATGATATTAATAATAATACATAAATAAATGTTTAACTTTGATGACTTTGAAGGCGAAGGAAGTGTGAGAAGAATTTCTGTGTAGCCTATCTATCATATGAGTTACAAGATTCAGTTCGATGGCTAACGTCACGAAGATAAGTGCGAGTCTGCGCAGTACTGGGGGGACCAACTGAAAAATGACTCAGTACCCTCCCATTGAGAACGACGGAGTCTGTTCGTCCATTTCTTTTACTGTCTATGGTTAGGATTAGGGTTAGGTTACTTCCTGTCCTGATACTGTTTATTTCTATGGAGATTTCACTATCTGTTACGTGACTTCCGTTGTTAGCTGTATCCCATCTAGCCACAACCCTTTCTCACGTTTTGGAAGTCTGGAATGGGAAATAGTCCAGTGGACAGAAAGGTGAACCCGGAAATGTTCAGTACACCAAAGTTTTATGATGGAAATATATAGTATGGGTTCCCAGCATGCAGAAACTGCCGGATGCTAATTTGCATATGTTGGGCAATTTGTGTAATTTAGCTAATTAGCATAAATTAGCATAATCACCTATATTGATCATATTATAAGAGCTGCTTGGCCAAAATGGACCATGTTAGTATGTTTTTAGGGGTTACTGGAGATGCTGAGTCCATATCTGACATTTTCAAGATTCAAAATCACTATTTAAACTTGGTTTGGTCACGTTTTTACTCTCATTAAGATGATTTTCCTGAGTTTTTGGGGGCGATTTAGATGGATTTTTGGAGGATAAAAATGTTCAGTGTTTAGGAATAATTTGGATTCTCAAGTTATTTCTGAATTCCACAATCATTTTGGAAATAGCTATTCACTGGCCCTCTGCTGTGACTCACAATTGAGTAACAAAGGGAAGAACTAGCCTCTACTACTCCTCACTGTCCTCATCCATTGTCCTGTTGCCATCTTCTCCAGACTGTTCATCCCTGTCCTTCTGCTGTTTTTGCTGTGTAAATATATTGCCACATGTAACATCACTGCCTTTGCAGAAACAATAATTAGTACAGGCCAGGCCTGCAGCTGCACAGCTGCACTTTCCAGATACATGTATACACAGTTTTAACCCAGCTTTGCAGTTACAGCTGATACCATCTAACGAATCAGGAGGAGCAACAGGACAGGACAGAATCAAGGGTGGGCAAGTTCCTCTCCTTTCTTCATACCTGTCTTCTAACTCCCTCAAAAACGCGGTTATATCCACAGCTGGTGAATCAGGATGGTCTGCTGCTTTCCAAAGCAGCACCTGTAGATGGGCACGTTTTCCATGGAGGAGCAAGACCTCACCGCCAGGGATGAATTACTGCACGGGCCTACCGGGCCAGGCCCAGGTGCCCAGGGGGTCAGGGGACCCTGAATCCCAAGCCTTTGCATGAAATCAGGATGTAGGCTATGAATCTGATTGAATTTAGTATTGGCCATCCCCAAAATGCACCAGAATACAGGAAATCACATCAAACAAATTAAAACATTTCTGAGGAAGGACCCCCGAACCCCCCTTCCACATATGCGACAATTAATGGGGGGCCCTTAATACATCTGGGCCCAGGGGCCCGAAAGTTCATAATCCGTCCATGCTCACCGCTAGGTGGAGGCCCAAGCAAAAGGATCCGAAGAGAACCCTTGTAAGGGGTACTAAAAAGCTTAGAGAGGCCTTCAGACCTTGAGCCCCTGCCCCCGCCGGACAGCTTTAGGCTGGAGTTGGCGGTGGCCCTGGCTGCGGAGCAGAGCAGAGGTGGAGCGGCAAGGAGGTGGTGCCTTGAGGACGGACGGTTGGCGGAGCGTGTTCGAGTCGGCCTGTTCGCCGGTGCTCTTTAGAAAAATAAGGGGGAAAAAAAGTTTGTTGTGTGAAATTCGATGGGACGAGCCAGAGAGAAGGTCTAGGCCTTGGCGCGATCGTGGCGGTGTGGAGCGGCCGGAACAGCGGAGGACAGCTCTGCGACAAGGCAGCAGAGGAGGGACGCCAACGTCGGTAGCTGTAGCCTGATTGTGCATCGTGGTCCGGCTGCGATGGAACTGGAGTCTGCTGCCCCGACTGGCGAGACGACGGAGTGGAGCATCGGAGGTGCAGTGCCAGATACGGTGCTCAGCGCCGGGGAGTCTGTGGCAGTGGAGGCTAGGCCCCGCCAGGTGTTGGAGGAACGTTGCGGTGGTGCGTAGGGCTGAGTAGAGCTCTTGCGGTGTGTGCACCCCACCTGCTGTGTGGCAGTGCCAGAGACTAATTGCTGGACTGAATGTGGGAACGCCCACGCCGAGGATGGCAATGGCTTGCTGGGGGAGCTGTGCAACGCCAGCGTGCTGGACTGTGCTTGAGATTCCCACGATGTTTCGCGCTGGGGATTCTGGGAGAACTGAATGATCATCTCAATACCAATGTTTTCCAAAAGGCTTGTCCCAAGGAGAACAGTATTACCTTAAACACACATGAGGAAACTGAACAGTCCAATCAGTAGACTAGGATAAGCTAGCCAACTATGTTACTTTGTTTACAATATGTCCAGGCTTCAACAGACAGCTGAATGTGGTAGAGTTGTAATAGAAATAGTAGGCCTAAGCTATAGGCTCATCTGCATAAAGTGTGCTGTCATAAATATCAGACATTCAGTATTCTCTCTTTTTATATCAGGATATAAAATAATACAGATATTATACCTTTGGTATTCTAAGGTAGGCTATTGAAATGTCTAGCCCCCCCCCCCCCCTCCAAAAAAAAAATCAAGGTTCGTATCAAACCGTGGGTCAAAAATCGTGATACGAATCGAATTGTTAGGTTGGTGGGTCGTTACAGCCCTACTGTATATCGCTACAGCCCTATCCTCCAAAAATCTGTCTAATATAAATTGTACCAAAAAACTCAGAAAAATCAGCTTAATGAGAGTAAAATGTGACCAAACCAAGTTTAAATAGTGACTTTGAATCTTGAAAATGTCAGATATGGACTCAGTATCTCCAGTAACCCCTAAAAACACACTAACATTGTCCATTTTGGCCAAGCAGCTCATAATATGATCAATATAGGCTATTATGCTAATTTATGCTAATCGGCAGTTTCTGCATGCTGGGAACCCATACTATATATTTCCATCATAAAACTTTGGTGTACTCAACATTTCCTGGTCCACAATGGGGCTCTATGGGCTGTCCACCGGACTAAAAGGGGTAAACTGGCTTTGTATATCCTGCAAAGTTGAAATGCTTTAAAGGGACACCAGGCAAGCCTGATGCTTTTTCTCTACGAAACTCCCCCTCGCTCGGTCTGAAGCTCTTTTCCTTTTCTTTGCATCTTCCGTCAAGGGTTTTCGCTGCTTCTGTGCTGTGGATGCAGGATGGAAACTGAAACTGCTTCGGTCGCCGGGTACGATACACTGAACTTGCAAGCGGGATATTCTTCCTACAGGCAGTAGGGGCGGGCGAGAGAGTCTTTATTCGCCCTGTAATGAGTCATGAGCAAGAATGTTCTGTGACACCTCCGTTATGTTTTTATTAGATTGAATATGCAAATTAGCGTCGTAACTTCATGTGAAGAAAACCGATTGTTATTTGATTAACGTTAGCTAATTGACTGGGTGCATTACTTTTTAGGATGCCTGAACTCTTTTTTCGTCTGCACGTCCATTGATTGCCCTGTCTGTTGTCTTCCAGGTATGTTTGCCTTAGAAAATGTATAAAACCAAGATTTGTCATGTTTCTTATTACTGTACGGTTTATTTCATGTTTTGTATATTGTAACCTATACTATACGATCAAGTGCATTGCTACTACTATTGTAGGCTGTTTATTTCTCACTGTATTGAACAAAATGTACTGAACAGTATATATCTTACATTATGTAGCTTACAGTATCTATATGTATTTTTATTTGTCTCTCACGTTTTGGAAGTCTGGAAAGGGACTCTTTTTTCGTCTGCACGTCCATTGACTGCCCTGTCTGTTGTCTTCCAGACCAGGAATAAATGCTGACAAATCAACTCTTCGCCTCCTCTGCATCACTTCTAGCCATAGAAAGACTGTTTATTTATAAATCATTTAACTGACTGGTTAAAGTCGGTTACACTTCTCTGCGTGTGTGTTTTCACTTGTGAGTGTGTTTGGGGTCATGGTGTGTATGTGTGTGTGTGTCTGCTTGCCTGCATGTGTGTGTGATTTATGTGTCTGTGTGTGTGTGTTCGCTTGTGTGTGTGGGGGTAATGGTGTGTGTGTGTGTTTATGTTTATGTGTGTGTGTGTGGGCTTGTGTGCGTGCCTGTGTATGCGTGTGAGTCTGTGAATGTGTGCCTGTGCACGTATGTCTACTGTGTGTAAGTGTGTGCGTGTGTCTTTATGTGTGTGTGTTTGTGTGTGCATGCGTGTGTGTGTGTGCCTGCATGTGTGTGCATGTATCTTTATGTGTGTGTTTGTGTGTGTTCATGAGTGCGTTAGCATGCACAGTGTACAGTCACTAAATGTACACATGTTAATGCATTGTATGGTGCCCCATGAATGGAATTCCACAAACCTTGGTGTGCATTCAGAGGATGTCACAATGGTACACACACACACACATATATATAAGTGTATATACTGTATCTCCTACACTTTATTCCTGCGATTACAATGCCTCGTTTTTGCTTTTTCATTTAGGTGGCGCTATACATCAAATGAGTGGATATGGGATAGGTTGACATGTCACCTAGAGGCCAACATACAAAAAAATGGTCATCCTAGGCCCCCCCCCCCATGAACATGGCATGCATTTAGAAGGTGTCAGAAGAATGACAGTTTTGACCCTGTCAGCCAGAGATACCTACGACTACAACACCTTATTTTTGCGCTATACATGAAATGAGTGGTTATGGGATGAGTTGACATGACCCGTTGTTATCAAGGGATGACCTTTAAGTTGATGGGATGAGTTGACATGACCCGTTGGTCTCAATACTAAAAAAATGTGGTCCCCCCACGGTTCTTGAGATATTCACAGCCCTATCCTCTTTTCGGGGGTCCAGTTCGGCGGGGGGTGGGGGGGGGGGGATGGTTCCGTGTGATCCTGGGAATCGTTGACACAAAATTACTGAAGAAAAAAAATCCGGAAGAAAAAAAAACTAAACCTATGACTGACTATAACTCTGAAAACTCTGACTATAGCCTATGCTTCGCTCCGTTCATAATTAATGGCAATATAATATAATATAATCATTTTATATAGGCTATAATATAATATAACATACACATATGAAGAGTTTGGCTCCAAAAAGCTATATCCTTGTTAGCATGCAGACCTTCTCAATTTATTTATGACTTCCAGCAGGGGCGTAACTAGCAGTGACATTAAACTTAAATTGCATTACAACCTGCATGAGACAGTGTACCTTCCACGAAATGGAAGTTCCAAAGAAATACACAACCATGCCGGATTAGCTTTTGTATATGCGTGCCTGTTTTAGGGACATTGGAAATGTGCTTCAATGGCCTCACAGACCTGCAGAGCAAATCTCAAATTTGTCAAAGGTTTGTATGGGTATTCCCAGGCTACTATATCCTCCATATTCATGAATTTTCATGATTTGTTGTTAGTTTCATTAAGTTTTCTAGGTAATTTCAGTGGAACTGTAATTGGGTTATTGTTATTTGATTTATCTTTTCTGAATCAAAACAACACAACTGCGATATAATTGATATGACCTCAGATACACAATTAAATATTATTAAAATGGAGATAGCGTTTTGGAACCAAACTCTTCATACACACTTACACATATAACCTACATATTTTCTTGATGTTTTCACCAACATGATTTCTACAGAGTAATATGTGAATTTCATTTATCAGAGACCGTACTCACAAGGACTTAACTAACGTAAACCATATATTGCTGTACCCATGACTTTGTGTTCTTTTCCCAAGAGATGATGTAATAGTCTGATGTCCAATCACCAAAGAGCTGTTTTGGCTGGCAAATATTTATTGTGTGCATAGTGTCTTTTCAGTCTTTCAGAGAGACAGAATCCTACTTCTCCACCTCTCAACAGTGCTGAGCATTGCCGTAAGTTATGACTTTTTACTTTTTATGATATTCTTCTCAAAGCAGAATGATGAAACATTAGTTCAGATGTTTAGTTCAGTTTTGTTTGAGCAAAGTGTTAGAGCACGGACATGACAAAATACACAAGGTGCTTGATTTTCTGCCTAAAATAGAGACAGATTAAAAACAAAAAACAACAGGATAGTAAATGGATTAAATTATTTTGCATGACACTTTTTAACTGCAAAAACCTAAAAACACAATAGCTTGTGTGAATGCTATTTTGTGACACGTTTTCAACTGCCCTGAAACGTTCTTATTTTTCAACAGCACAACAATGATAAGTCACCACAGAATCACTCTGCTTCTATTGCTTCTGCACTGTTGCTACATCCGTGGCTGTCCTTCCCAGTGCCAGTGCTTCCTGGGGTCAAAGGTCATATGCTCTGAGGAGCGAATGTACACATTTCCTCATGGTCTTTCCCTTCAGGTGAGAGAGCTCATCATCATAACCTCTGGCCTCACAAGCATACCCTCTAACAGCTTCCTGGGCAGCCCTCAGCTAACAAAGCTGGCCATCATCAGCAACCCTCTGAGGGGTATCTCCCCTCTGGCCTTCAGTGGCCTCACAGAGCTGGAGGACCTGGAGGTCAGCGGAAACACTCGGCTGGAAGCTGTACAGCTTGGGACCCTTGACCATTTGGGCAACCTCACTAGACTCCTCCTGAATAACAACGAGCTGCTGATACTGGAAAAGGGGCTGTTTGATCATCTGCCCAAACTGGAGACTCTGGAGATAAGGGGCAATGCATTTATCTGGCTACCTGCTTCACTCTTTGGCAAACTTCAAAACCTCCACTCCCTGGATGTGTCCATGAATAAGATCACCTCAGTGGAGGCCACTCTGTTGAGTGACCTGACACAGCTGCAATCCCTCAAGCTTGGCTATAACCAGATTAGCTCTCTTCCATCAGACATGTTTAAATATGTTCCAGGGCTAAAGGAGCTCAGTTTGCAGAATAATAATATCTCAAACCTGCCAGAGGGACTATTCACTTTCCTAAATAAATTGGAGGAACTTAACCTCCGAGATAACCAACTGACTGATGTGAGGGCTGGCACATTCCCCTCCACTCTGAAGGAACTCAACCTGCAAGGGAACCACCTCACTTCGCTGTCACTGGGAAATTTACCTCTTCTTACAGATCTGGTACTGTCAAAAAATAGGTTCACGGATCTTCCAAGTGACCTTCTCAAGAACGTAACTTCACTGGAACAACTGGATCTATCTGAAAACCAGCTCTCATCTCTACCTGCCACCCTTTTCTCAGGCCTCTCAAGAATAATTTCCATCCACCTGCACAAAAACAACCTGACCTCTTTGGAGCCTGATGTGTTTCAAGACCAGGTTGACATGGAGCGACTGACTCTGTCTCAGAATCGACTGCAGAACCTTCCCCATGGCTTCTTTGAACCATTTCTGGAAACAAGGAATGTGATCACTCTCCGTGGTAACCCGTGGAATTGCGACTGTAACTTCTCATATCTGTATACCTGGCTGGAGTTTGGAGGTTACCTGGTTGAGGATCTAGGTCGGACCTACTGCAAAGGTCCTGCTGCTTTGACAGGACAGAGCTTGATGTCTGTAGAAAGAGACCAGCTGGTATGCTCCAATAACTCTACCATACCTAAACCTGTTCCAGCAGACTCCCTCCAACCCCTTGACAAGGAAACCTTCGCACCAAATCAAACTAATCAATGCATCTTGCAGAAAAACAATGATGTTTACTCCATAAAATGCACAGTGACAAAATGTTCTAATCTTAAGATTCAGGCCCATATTTATGGTCCTGATGGAAGCACAACAAACTATATTTTGAACAAAGAGTGGTCTGTTACCCAATGTGTAAATGGCACCAGGACACCCGAAGTTTGAATATTGTTTGTAAAGTTATTTTCAATCACACTATATCTGTGATGGTGAAAACCAGCAAAATGTCACACATGTAAGCTATCTCCTGTACGAATAACTTGCATAATGTTCAAAGTCTACCTGTTAGTAAAATGCCTCTGACATTAACTTCATAAAGTTATTTAGCCATTTTCTGACGTTTGATCTGCTGCTGACTTTGAATGTCAACTAAAGAGTTTGTAATGGGAGCAAAGGCTTTGTCAACAGGCTATGGTCAAATTAACTTTTGTAGTCTTTGCTATTAGCAATTTGGGTAATGAGCAACATTCCCTGCATGTGTCACTGAAAAACCGAGATAAGCAGGGTAGATGAACAGATGAACAAATATTTAAAGTAAATAGTAGCCAGCCTAAGTTTGAACAGCGATCCACACTGCACTCCGCCATTCTAGTAGTGAGCCCAGGGCTTCACTGAAAAAGAGGCTGCAGGACCAGCCTATCCAGTAAATAAATTATTATTTGTAGAAATGAAATGCTGTTTGGGTGGCCTTGATTATTTTCAAACAAACAAATATAGCCTAAGTAAAGTCAAAATATAGTGAAATAAGCTGAGTAAATCGTCCATCTAAGACAAGAGACATTACCAAGACATTACAGCAGTTTTGCAGTCAAAATAATGTTGACATCTCCGCCCTCACGCATACGTCACTAACAAGAAGCAGGAAAACAAAAGGAGAGCCGGGAATAGTAGTTTATCAGATCTCACGGAAAGCTACATTGAAACGAGTCAGTTGTGAAAAAAAGACTACAAGTCCCACAAACGTTCTTTGTTATTTGCAGCATCCCATACAAGACACACAGATAGTGTTGAAGTGTACAGAGAACGTAGTGACAATTGAAAACGCGAGGTTAAGTTATCGTAGGCTATTCATATTGGCTGCAAAGCACTATCTTGAAACGTTGCCAAATAGCTGGTTCCCTACTGCAGTTCTTCCCTTGCAAGGTTTATCACCACCACCCTTTCATTTGGGGGGGCGCCTGTGGCTGTTCGCTCCTCCCGAGTCCAGTCAGTTACATCAGCTAGTTAGCTAGCTAGCTAGCGACATCGAAAGATTGACCCATGTCCTCTGAAGAAGTCTCATCGATATCGGATTGGCTCGTGCTGAATTCCTGGTGGCTACTTTTGCCTTTCATCATGCTGCTATTTGTTGTTGCATTTGTCGTAGCCTTCGTGTTGCTGCTCTACATGATATCACCGCTAATAAGCCCCAAACCAATGAAATTGAACGGGGCCCACGTCGTGGTAAGAGCAACGTAACGTTATAACGACAACAGAATTTAATCAAAAGCCCACTCAGATTAAAGTAATCGCTGTTCAGTTTCGCAGAAATAATACGAAGCCGCACGTTTGCTTACATTGCATGTTTTGTGAATACTAACTACTGTTACGTATCCATTCTGGTTAGCTACGAGGAACGTAATGTTAGCCTACGTTGAACGTTTTAGGCTAGCTGACCTGTCAATGAGGATGGCTGTATGTGTATGACCTTTGCTCCAAATCGATAACCAATAACATGCCTGCTGTGAAATCTTATAATCAGATATGGCAGTTTTGTGGAATGCATGTTGCATGCATCAATGCAACAGTTGATTAGGGTTGTGCTGAGTACGCACTATTATTGCAAATCCTTCCCATGCCAGCCTGACTGTCGTTTGCTCCATCCTATACAAGTCATTGGCGCTATGTAACCCATACATCACTTTTACGTTAGTACATCTTGCTTTTGTAACAAGGCTGGTTATAGGTGCATGACGTGATGTGCCTTAAGTATTTGTGGTGGTTTTAAATAGTAAAAAGTCCTAATGTAATCCTGAATAAGTTAGGTGACCTACTGTTGTTTTTATGAGGGCACCTTTCACATACTGTAGGGCAGTCCTTTCCTTGGTCTCCCCTCATCATTAAGTATTGATCATAGGATTTGCATGGATACATGGGGTGGTAGGCCTAGTTGTTGAACCAGCTGGACGTTGCTTCTAGTCCTTTTAATCCTGGTACATCTTGTGACGTGCCAGCAGCCAGACTAGCCTTCCTATCAACTCTTTGCACCTGTCCTGGGCACATGTGTACTTTACCTTTCATTGGTGTCTATTTCTTTATGCACTCAGTCAAAGGAGCCCTTCATGTTTCATCCACCAATCCATCTCAGGCTCTGGGCTGATGTTTAGTCCCCTTAGACTTTTCCACGATTGTCATTCTGCTCTCTATCTGACCATTTAGGCAGTTCAGATTCTACTCTGATCTGGTTCTGTGTTGCTTTATTTTTTAGGCAGTAGCTTACTTGAATACATTTATAACGAAAGACAGCTCAAGATTCAGGAAAGGGGGCACTTCATGAACCCGGACAGCTTAAGAGAATGCTGTACCTATGTGAAAGTAGATAGCCGAAGTCAGAACTGTCTAAATGTGCCTAGACCTTGAAGGTTTGCATTTCTGTATGATTTGCTCCGTTTTTACATTTGCCTTGCTTGTTTTATTTCAGGGATTTGTAACCATGATTATCTTCTCTGTGCTTTTTGTTCCATCTTTAGTCGTGTCCTTGTTAAAGCACTGCATGGCATGGTTACATCAGGACATTATTTATTTAATGATAAAGCACCTGATAGCTCAGTGCCTTAAAAAATGTAGGTTATTGGAATGGAGACATGCGCATACTGCCAAGAAAGTTTAGAAGGAGAAAGAAGTGTAACTAATTTTGTACTTCTGGCCTTGAAGAATTATCTGGGTTGTGGTAATGTCTGGCTGGCTTGACAACATTATATACTTGCTCTTTATATGCAAGCTATTACTGAATTCCAAGTATATAATGGCAAAGAATCCAAGTTATTATGAAAGAACAAATGTGAACAGGGGACAGGAATGACTACGGGTCCAACAGCATGACATCAATATTGTACTTTGGCCATGATAGCCTAGACTGTGATTGTGAGAAATGTGTGTGGAACCTGATAATATGTTACAATGTGATAACCTTTGCAAATTTTGTCCCCAAAACAAAAACTTACAACTAAAAACATAAAGCTTATTTACTCTGTTAATGTGAATATTCACCTATTCAACAGTCTGAAAAAGATGAGCAAATCATACATACACATAGAATTAATGAAATCCTCATTCAAGTAAATTATAGCTTTTTTGTAGCCTCACTTGTATCCTGTGTGCCAACAGGTCACTGGCGGGTCCAGTGGTATTGGGAAGTGCATCGCCGTCGAGTGCTATAAGCAAGGTGCCTTTATCACACTGGTGGCACGGGATGAGGTAAGAGGACTGAACTGAGTTCTATGGGCCGCTGGGGTACAGGGGTGTGTTCATGGTCTCTTTCCAGACCTTTACCATCAATAGAGACTTGGGTAAAATAGATTGCTTTGCCTTGGAAGGAATTAACATTTATATCTTATAAAAAGTGTAAACACTCTTGATACTTCACCGCACAGAAGACTTTTAGTACTATTGGTACGATTACGACTGCCCTCATGGTTTTCTCTGGTATTCTACTGATCACAGTTAAATGGTGGACTGTTACAGCTACGTGGGATGAAATTCAATACTCCTTTTAATTTAGGGGCACTCATGTTCTTCAATGTTGGGTATTGCTGTCATACAGGTTTGTGAAATTCATTTAATTATTTTTTGTGATTATATTTATCTCTTTACAGAGCAAGTTGCTCCAGGCGAAGAAGGAAATTGAAAAATTTGCCATAAATGATAAGCAGGTTTGTAGCAGCAGATGGCACATTTCTACAACTAGTGGAGGTAACTCTAATAAAGAGTGTTGTCTCTGTGTCGTCGTATGCTAAATTTATTTTAATAATTGCCTCTATCAGGTTGTGCTGTGCATATCAGTCGACGTGTCCAAAGACTACAGTCAAGTGGAAAGTGTCATCAAACAGGCAAGTGAACATTTAGTTTGTAAAATCACCACCGACCACACTGGTGTTCCTTCATGTGTGGGTGATGTGTTGGGTTAATCTGGGGTTGTTGTGGTGTGGCTTGCAGGCCCAGGAGAAGCTGGGGCCTGTTGACATGCTGGTGAACTGTGCTGGCTCGTCCATCTCAGGGAAGTTTGAGGAGGTGGAGGTGGACCGTTTCCGGGTGAGTTGCCACAACAATGGCTCATGAGTGGGGTGGGGTGGGGTTCTCTGTTTGGAGGACGTGCAGGAAACCCTGTTGAAAACAACCTCATCTGATCTGATCACATGCACCAATGCAATTCAGAGTGCAATGTGCATGAATTTACAATTTGCGTGATAAGTGCTGGTCTTGTATGAGTAGCCTCCTCTAGGGATGTAATGGTTACCGGTGTAATGGTAAAGCACGATAAAATTCTCGACGATAACAATTACTGTTTTGATTTTAGATAGATAGATAGATAGATAGATACTTTATTGATCCCCAAGGGGAAAATAAAGATTTAATTATCGCTGTGAATTACCACGGTGTGAAAAACATGTATGAAATTATTTCCAGCATCATCCGAGTCCCCCAAAATAAGGGGGCGCAGGCGCAGCATGCAACGTGGGCCTAATGTGTGTTCGAAATGAGGTGCCACTGCTATGCATAGCCCTTTTCAGGACGATTGCAAACACAAATAAACCTAGCTACGTTTGTGGATTTGCGGTGCATTTTGCAGGCCTACTCTCACAGGAATGGCTCTCCGTTGAATCTACCAAATGTATAGGGTAGGATAAGTGGCATAACATTTTTGAGCGTTTTAACTTTTTTACCACTCGTCTGATATGAATGCACAGCTGCCTACTGCATCTTGGAAGTTTGTTGTGATAAACACTCTTGACATCTACTAGGCCACAGCTAACGGCAACTTGTGACGGCCATCCATTCACGATATGTTGTAAAATATTGGAATTGTCGGAAGTTTACATAGGCTAGTTTAAACTGTAGACTAGACAGGTAATGTATTTAATAGTCATGTCATTTTGTGTACCTAGATACACCCAGGCCATACTCTGTCTGCTTAGAATGCTAAGTGAATATTAATCTTCCTTGATCTTTCCATGGTACACTGTACCTCCATATGATGTTCCTATCAGAGCTCCATATGGCTTCTTTTTTAAACCACACACACACACACACTTATATGCTCTGCTCTCAGAATGCACCAATCAGTGTGCCACATTTCATCGTTTAAGTCTGATACAGCCTACAGGCATTAGCCTGATGATGCACAAAAGCACATGAGCCAATATACATGCACATGCAGCACACTCAGTCAGCAGGGTATTCAATGCTCTCTTTGCTCATGTGGTTGTGGGTAACCTTCCAGATGCTTGTAACAGAGATGCAATTCTCTTGATTCTATTGATTTGTGTCCCTTTAACCCCCCTATGAGCTAGGAGTGCTTACAGACACGTGTTTCTTTCTATGAAAAAGGAGTTTTTTCCTTATCATCGAGTTGTTCTTGCAGTGGGGGGGGTTCAGCCCTTGGGCTCTGTAGAGCGTTTTGAGACAGTGTCTGTTGTAAATGGTTCTACTGAACAAAAATATAAGCGCAGCACTTTTTTTTTGTGCTCTCATTTTTCATTACATATTAAAAGATGGAAGATTTATTTCTTCCATGCACACTAACATCATCTATGCATATTTATTTTAGAGAAATAAGGATTATTTCTCTAAATAAAAAAAATAAAAAATGTTCAAATTCGTGTTGGTGAGCACTTCACCTTCACCAAGATAATCCTTCCACCTGACATGTGACACGTCAAAAAAATTGTTGATCAAAAAGCATGATTATTGCGCAGATGCCTCTTGGACTGGTCGCAATAGAAGGCCAAACTAAAATATGCTTTTTTATCATACAACACATTGCCACTGATGTCTCAGGTTTTGAGGGATCGTGTAGTACTTGAATTTCCCCTTGGGGATCAATAAAGTATCTATCTATCTACTGACTGCAGGAATGTCCAACAGAGCTGTTGTTTGTAAACTGAATGTAACGGTGAAGTGCTGACTGGCTAGTAAAGATTTTACCAAATTTGTGAACAAATACACCCTTGGTGTGCTTAGAAGAATTCTTGGATCTTTTTCTTCAAAAAAAGAAAGAAAAATGGGAGCAAAAATATGTTGCATTCTTTTTTTGATTTGGTATTAAATAAAAACATTGAATTAACTTTAATAGCTGTAGCTATCCTTTAGCTCAGTGGTTCTCAAATGGGGGTACGTGAGATTTTAAAATGTACATATATTTAAAATGTTCAAAATATTTTTGAATTTTGTATGTGTTTATCAGTTCCAAAGTTTAATAAATTAGACACTGATGGCACAGTGCTCTGTTTTAAGTCTTTTTTTCTCAACTAAAAATGCTTTGCGCTGGTTAGGGGGTACTTGGCTGAAAAAATATTTCACAGGGGGGTACATCACTGAAAAAAGGTTGAGAACCCCTGCAGTTTAGCTGATGAGCGGTTCTCCCGGAGCTTGCGCCTGCTCTGATAACTGGTGTCTGCCCCCAACAGAAACTGATGGAGGTGAACTACCTGGGTAGCGTCTATCCAACGCGCGCCGTCATCACCACCATGAAGGAGCGCAGGATGGGCCGCATCATGTTCGTCGCCTCCCAGGCCGGCCAAATCGGCCTGTTCGGCTACACCGCCTACTCCCCATCCAAGTTCGCCCTGCGTGGCCTGGCTGAGTCCCTGCAGATGGAGGTGAGTGGAGGTGCTGTTGCTCACTCTGGTGCCCAGGGGGCGTCTGTGGACAGCAGACTTGGCACTTGCATACAATATGATCTTAGAAAAGTCAGAACTTTAGAATTGCTGTAGTCAAGGAGAAAAAGTATTCATTTGAAACTTAAACACACGTGGGGAAACTGAACAGTCTAACCAGTAGACTATGATAAACTAGCAAATTAAGCTACTTTGTTTACAATATTTCCAGGCTTCAACCAGTGCTGCTTTTCATTCAGACTTATGTGCACATTTATTTATTTGAGTGTTTTTCATGATTGTGTTGCTATTTCTTTTCCCTGTGTTTAAATTGTCTGTGTTTAAAGTGTTTAAATTTAACTTTTTTTTCCTTCTGGTCCTTATCTGAAATAGATTTTTTTTTAAAAAATCAATAATTATCGATATTGACTGATATGAAATACTTATATCGTGATACAGTTTTCAGCCATATCGCCCAGCCCTAGAATATATACATATAGAGTTTTGTTGAGAGGGAAATGGCGAAATCATTTTAAGTGCACAGTTTTTATGAAGTGTTTATGGGACTGTGTTCTTACCTACAGATGAAGCCCTATAACATCTATGTGACAGTGGCCTACCCCCCGGATACTGACACACCAGGCCTTGCAGAGGAGAATAAGTCGAAGGTGAGAAATAGTCGTAGGCCTTGATATAGTTGCATGTTATTGTCAAGCCAGTGGCTCTCTTTGGCTCTGTTAAACTAAAATCAGTCCTGTGTAATTTGATTGGTAAGCCTGAAACTCTTCCTGCCAATGATCATTCAAGGTCGGTTTTTTCCCCTCTCAGCCCTTAGAGACCAGGCTGATATCTGAGACATCAGGGGTGTGCCAGCCAGACCAGGTGGCCAAAATCGTTGTCAGGGACGCTGTGGTAAGCGAGGCAGGAAAATGACTGCTCATGCTTCTTATGCTGGACCATAACGTCTGTCCCTCAGATGGATTCATTGTATCTATTGTATATGTGTTCAGCTCTAATGCTTTTGTGTAACCTGCTGGTGTGTGTTGTCTGCGTTGTGTGTGTGTGTGTGTGTGTGTGTTTGTGTGTGTGTGTGTGTGTGTGTGTGTGTGTGTGTGTGTGTGTGTTTTGCAGCAGGGGAACTTTAGCAGCTCAGTGGGGCCTGATGGCTATATGCTGTCGGCTCTCACCTGTGGAATGAGCCCAGTCACGTCCATCACAGAGGGCCTACAGCAGGTACTGTACTTCACTGCATTGCTTCAGTACTGGCTGTAGACTGGAGAGTTAAAACTAATTAGCATGAAAAGAAAGAACGAAAACCATTTCCAGAGATATTTCATTTGGTTATATGTTCACAATGGATTGATGTGTCATGAAAAATTACTAGTTTTTTTTAGCTAGGTGTTTCGTGCGTTTCTTTTTTATTGATTAGTTAAGTGGTCCTTCATCTGAAAAAGTTTGAGAAGCACTGTCTTAGACCCAAGTATGAATGTTTTACTCCGCCACGCTAGATGGTGATATGCGCCCAAACGCAACACAAACTCTCCATCTTAGCTAACTTGCTAGCGAACTTTCCATATTAGCTTCCTTGCTAGCAAACTTTGCATCATCAGTGTAACTAGTTAAATAGTTGACATTACTTGCTGAAAATTTTCGTATGGACATTCTGGGGGATGTTAATTTGTATATGTATGAGAGAAGCTTCAACTTCTGGGTATGTAGCATTGTGGCATAAAGCTTAGGTAGTTAGCTTGCTAACTCTGGCAGAAATCTCCAGTGTTCTTGTTCCATGTAGTTTCGTGCTGCAGCCACAGGGTTGCAGCAACAGCACGTAGACTAGCCTACAGGAAAGCTGCTGCGCATGAACCAACTCATTCGGAATATTTTGAAAACGTAACAGCTATTCTATCTTCTCATTTTGTAGCTGAAAATTAAGAGAGATTTTATCTTAGTTTTTATTTCATGCAAAACATTTTAGTCTCGTCTTTTTTCATCAACAATAATGCATCTTAAGATAGTCTTAGTCAGTGTTTCAGGACATTAGTGCAGTCTCGTCTTAGTCATGGAAAAAAAGGTTGTTGGCGAACATTTTTCCTCTCGTCTCATCTGACGAAATTAACACTAGCCAGTTGAATCACTACCATAAGGATAATGAATTGCAATGCATCAATGATTTTTGCATTAACACACACTTAATGCATCAGTGACACTTTGCTGATGCCTCAGCCTTGAGTCTGTAAACAACATGACGGTGATTGATGCAAATGACTCACATTGGCAATGCTCCCACTCCTGCTTACTGTCTTGGTAATGTAAAATATAAAATGACCAGCCACTGAGTGCTCCTCTCATGTGGTCCACTCTAATCTCTAAATAAAAGACACCTTGGTTGTTTTGGGTGTTGGTTAAAATGCCCCTCCCTGTCTGAGCAGGCAGGTGTTTCCCATCTTTGGTCACAGTTTGGTCAAAGTTGTAGTCCACGAGTTGTGGTGAGGTGGCCGTCCCAAACTCTTCAGTGTTAGGAAGGTTGTAATTAAGGAGAGTATCCCAAGTAGCGCTCTACTATTTCAGAATGTCAGACTTGGTGCAGGAGAATCGTGTGATTGTATGCAATCTGAAATGACTTGTCTGTGTTAACATAGCAGCAGCAGTAGCAAATAATGACCACATTTTGTCTTCACGTGAAGTATTTCGGTGTAATGTAATGCCGAAGACAATCAGAAAGACCTTACTATTCTCCCTCAGACGCCTGCGCTCACTCCAGGCGAGCACCACCACAGCCTTTTGGATAGTGTCGCTCACACGTCAGAGATGTGGGTTTTCATTTCTCCTGTGCCACCTTTCCTGTAGATCGTTCACACGTCAGAGATGTGGGTTTTCATTTCTCCTGTGCCACCTTTCCTGTAGATAGCTCCCACGTCAGAGATGTGGGTTTTCATTTCTCCTGTGCCACCTTTCCTGTAGATCGTTCACACGTCAGAGATGTGGGTTTTCATTTCTCCTGTGCCACCTTTCCTGTAGATAGCTCCCACGTCAGAGATGTGGGTTTTCATTTCTCCTGTGCCACCTTTCCTGTAGATCGTGACCATGGGGCTCTTCCGCACCATCGCCCTCTTCTACCTGGGCAGCTTCGACAGCATCGTGCGGCGCTGCATGATCCAGAGGGAGCAATCCAAAGCTACCGACAAGAAGGAGTAACCACTGACCCCCCTGACCCCCCACCCCACCCTTCATCTCCTCCCTCACACACACCCCACCCCACCCCACCCCACCCCATTGCCTCCTCTTCCTGCTCACCATACCCCCTGCTGCAGCACCATTCCTGCCCAGAGATGCCAAATTAGCCCCCGTGCCCATCTTGCTGTAGCGTGGCGGGTGAAGACTCATCCACAGAAACGCCAGGCAGAGAGACCTCGGCCGCCCGAGTCTCGTTGGAGTCGTGTGGCGGGCAGTGCGGCATGTGGCCGTCGTCTCTCTGTCTGTTCTGTGTCTGGGTCTCCTGTGGGTTTTTTGGGGGGGTGAAAATGATCCATTGTTCTCATCATTCCTCTAATTGCTATATTTTGATGGAATCGATATTTCATTTTGGGAGAGATGGACTCTTCAGGTGACACTGTTTGAGTTCACTGTTTGAGGTTAGAATGTGTGTGTGTGTGTGTGTGTGTGTGTGTGTGTGTGTGTGTGTGTGTGTGTCTGTCTGTGTCTGTGTGTGAGTTGTGCGTGTGTGTGCGTCTGTGTTTCAAAACCTGTGTCAAATTTGACCCAGCTTTGGGCGAGAGCTTGTTTGAAACATTTCTGTGACCGTGAGCTTGCGCTTCTCGCAATCCTCTCATTCCTTGCATGCAGCGGAAGCTCAAGACATGATGGGCGGCCAGACTGACAGCATTTTTGCTTTATGATTTAGTGACTGAGTGACAGTGAATGACTTCAGTACATGTTAGAAAGCCTCTCTGTCCTTCTAAAGCACATTTTAACAAAACAAAGCTAGTTATTTTCACAGAAGTCATAGCAGAGAGTTGTATAGGTATTTTGTGTTGATTTGTGGTGAGACGTCTGTGGGACACCATGTTGGAAAAGGGGGAGTCTCGTGCCATACGGCCTTCTGCCGTAAATTGTTGTGACGTGTCATTATGCCAAATGTCCCCTCATCCCCTGAGATGCATATGGGGGCTTTGCAGGCGAAGCTCTCCTTATGTAAAGGGTCCACCTTTCACATTTCCCTTTATAAAAGAGAAAAATATTTACTCTTCCTCTCAAAACACACTCTTTGTCTGTATATACTTTATTGTGTATTGAAGGGTGTACGCACCTTGACATCTTGTAGAGTAGAACTTTACAAGCCTTACCTTGCGTATGCTATTTTGGTCTTGATGGAGATGTTTACTGTGCGCGTGTGTTTGTGGGTGCTTATGTGAATGGATTGAAGTGGATGCGAGTCGGTGTGGGTTTTACACAACCTCAGGAGCTCTGTAGGATTTTTGAGATTGCAGGATGCTGTTAGTGAAAGCCACACAAGGAGGATTAGGCTTGCAGGTACGAGCAATCACCTCCACTGGCCAGAGGAGGGAGCTGAAGAGCTGAAAAGGTTTTTTTTTTGTTTGTTTTTTTTGAACGGCCGAGGGCTTGTTCGCGTGCTGCACGCTGGTGGTCAGTGCTCTTCCGGGGCGCGGCCATCGGTGGTCTTGTGATTTTAGTTGGCGATCGTTAAAAACATCTCTGGCAAGCTGCAGCCTGACAAACCCCTCTGGTAGTTTGTAAGTTGTGGCAGTCTGTCTGCAGAGGGAACTGTTCCAGCCGAGAGCACGTGTAGTCGTTCTCCCATTCATAAGCACAGACGTTTAGCCCCGGCTGGGACATGTCCTCTGGAGGCCAGACAGACACGGCTGACTCTGCCAGGTGTGTGGATAAGGTAGATGGTTTCAGTAAGTGTGTGGTGTCTTCAGTCAAGTCCCCCCTTACCCTTTGCTCTGTTTCCTCTGTGTTGCTCTGTACCCTGTCACTCAAACACAATACTCTAAAGCAGGCAGAGAGAGAGAGAGAGAGAGAGAGAGAGAGGGAGAAAGAGAGGGAGAGGGGATTAAGGGAGAAAAGAGAGAGGTTGTCTTCCTTTTTAAAAGCATCACTTGTTAGGGAGAATGTACCACTAATACAAATACAAACTACACTATGGGGGGGGGGGGGGGGTAATAGATATTTGTTTTTTGTTTTGTTTATTCTGTCTTCGTGAATTGCTTCACCTCATCCAAATGGCAAGTTTGCTTTGAGAATCAGTCAGCTCAGTGCACTGTTGAGATTTCTGTTGATTGCATTTGTTCTGCCCATGCTGCTCTGCTTCTGTTTAGAGAAATGATTAAGCTCATGCAGTCAGGCACTACTACGTGGAGGCCCATTCTGCTGTAAAAGCCTTAAGAGATACGCTGCATTCAGTAATAAAAGCCTAGAAGAATGGATCCGTCCACAGCTAAATGTGGCTTAAATTCGCTTTAGATTCATAGTCTTTCGTTTTATTCTATCCAGTTTTGTCCTTCGCAAATAATATTGATTGATTGATTAATTGATTACTCGATTTATCTTGATTTTTTTATGTTGTTGTTATTGCTTTTCCTTTGCCTTTTTTGTACATAAAGCCTTACTAGGATCCACAATATGAAGGTGAGAACACATGACTCGGGCTGATGATGTTCTCATTTGATGTTGGCTCAAGGTGAGGGCATTCCCCAGTGCAGCATAGTGATCCGTATCAGGTGCTGGTTTTACAGACGCACCATGACCAGCTCATTCTCCAAGTAGCGACTTTTCATTCAATAGCCAGTTGGTACGTAGCTAGCTCCCAGAGAAGCAATCATTTTTACCTTTATGTTTTATTTTCACATATTTTAAGCTATGCAAAACAAGCCTATGCTCACTACGTATTTAAAACATCACATAAGACAATACCTGTGCAACATTCCTTATCATCAAGGCTAAGCTGTAGTTTTCTTATTTTGTTATGCACTACTGAGAGATGTTTAAAAAAGAAAATTGAGTTTATTATCACTAAAACACTGGAATGCGTTCATTTTTTGTCACCATCGTTTTGGTCTCTTATCCTCTGTTGCGCCTTTTGCTCTTATTGTTTGTGTTGCCATACTTGTATAAATTTCACCTTGTGTGCCATTGACAAGAAAAAAGAGGAGAAAGTTGTTGCTTTGTCTTATTTTCTTACATGATAAAAAATAAATAACTTTAGAAAATCTAGCCTCTGCATCTCTTTGTTTTCTTTCATATGACTTGTGAATTGTGTGCGTGTGGGGGGGGGGGGGGGTGAGAGAGGATGTGTGCATCTGATCCTTGTGAAGTACGTGTGTGCATTGGAGATGAGAGAATGGGAATGAGCACAAGAGCTGTGGCTGTGACAAGTCCCCCCCCCCCCCCTTTTTCCCGACTGAGCGCAGCCTAATGTGTGTCTGTGCCTGCTTGGTTTTCGGGACATGAATGACGCTGTGCGAGACAGATGAGAGCTATTTCAGTTTAGAAGTCACCTTTGATCTTCGGCTTCTCTTTTTCTTTGAAAGTGAAGACACAGTGCCAGGCCTCTATTCTCTCTTTAAAATATGACCCTCAGGGTTGAGGAAAAGGTAGCCACAACAGATCTAACAGACACCAGAATTGGAACATCATGATGATGATGGGTACCAGACCAGCAAGCAAGAAAGAATCTGCCTCTGGGTGTGTCTTCAACCAAATGTGTCTCTTCCTACACAGTTCATCTTTGTGGCATTATTCCGTCATTTATAGTGTAAGACAACTGGACAGCTGTAAAATGCCCTGGAAGTGACATGCAAACACACAGTCTAAGGATACAGGAGATGAGGTGGACAATGTGATATTTATGAGCAAGAACATGATGTCAGGGTCAGTGGAGGGGAGTGGAATACATATCCCAGAATTCTCTGGCTGCAAAGACCACTAGGGGTCCCACATGAAAGCTAGGATGTAGTCCACTTCAGCATGACGCACAGCAATAATTCATAAGATGCTGCAAAAGGAGTTGGTTCAGCTCACCTAATATTCAAAGCAGAACAATTGCAAAGGCCGTCACAGATCAAAGAGCATAATTATGTAGTTCAAAGAACTGGAGCCAGACTAATTTTGGCTGATAGCCAAAATAAGTCTGTTTTATAAAATTAGCTGTCTCAACTGGGTCCTTAAGCTGTCTTTAAAATGCAAAACGGATTAAGAGTTTCACATGACATCACAGCCATTATTTCTGTCATTTGAAATGAGGGAATTATTGTAGAATGAATGATCTATACCAGCATACAATGTGTGCTGTGTGTCACCAAACCCTTTACTGGGAGATCCTCAAAGCTATTCGAAATCTCATTTGGGCAAGGTTACTATCGCTTATTTGTCTCTCTAAATGCAAGGACCACACATGAATGAGTGACGTAGTGTACAGGAAATACCTCAGAGTCGTCAACGCGATTCAACGCTCCCAGCAGAGGCAGACAAGCCAAGTCTGCCTGCCACAGGATTCACTCTAGTCGAATGGATCCTGTATGCGACTTGGGCAAGTTGTGCCGAGATGAATGCTAGATGTTCATTTCTTGCACGAACACGGGGAAGCTAATGGTGTATTGCAAGATCGCTCAAGACTCGGCGTTGCAAGCACTACGCTGATGAAAACTCGAATAAACGCGCTCCGAAATTATTTCGTTCCCTTCCGTCTTTTCAGGAGCTCCACTCCCAACAGTTTACTGTAGTCTGCCAGAATATCGTTCTCTCGCTCTCCGATCGTCCAAGACCTCGAGTGCTGTCGTGCATTTAGAACGCATTTGGAACTGATTAATGTTGTCATGGACTGTCATCTATACGGATATATATCCTGATTCACATCGAAGGATTTTCGCAGCAGGAAAAGTGGGCGTTTTACTAACCACATATTGATGGGTCATATTACTGGCCAGCATATGGACAGGAGTAAGTTTATGCTTGTGTTTGAAATTACATTAGAAAACAGAAGGTACCATTGCATGCTTTATAACAAGTGTCTACATTTGTATCATTTGTACATTTGTATAATTTTGATTATGTCGAACCTTTACTTCACAGAGATAATCAGAATGCTTGCACTGAAGATGGATATATTTTAACGCTCCGACGTTGCCAGTGTGCTGTTTGCTACAAGAAGTATCTATCATGGCTAACGAGAAACCCTACGATAACCGCAATATTGTGGAAAAGTATATCCATTACAAACTGACGAAAAAGGGATATGCGTGGGAATTCCACACTACCGACGAAATAGACTCATCTACCAACGGCCTAAAGGACGCACCTACTTTAGTGACTCGGCGGTGCCATGCAACATCGGCTGAGGAAGATAGCGCTCCACGTAAAGGCAGAGTTTCCACATATGACCAACATGCCGCACTTCATCGAGTTTTACGCGAAGCTGGGGATGAACTCGAAAGACTGTACCAGCCTGACTTTGCAGAGATGTCTATGCAGCTGCATCTTACATCCATCACTGCGCATCGCAGGTTCACCGCAGTGGTTGACGAGTTATTTAGGGATGGGGTCAATTGGGGGCGAATAATAGCGTTTTTCGAGTTTGGGGGAACAGTGTGCGTGGAGTGCGTCAATAAGGAGATGACGTCGCAAGTGGACAACATTGCGGGCTGGATGACAGAGTACCTCAATGGACCGCTTCAAGCCTGGATCCAGGAGAATGGAGGCTGGGTACGTATCGTGCGCTGTCTCTTTCCGGCAGCAGCGTTTCTTCTTTCCCTTTTTCTTTTTTTATGTATACATGCCTTGCGCGTGTGGTAACGCCTCTTTAAGAATGACGCTTGCATTTCGTGAGTTGCTGATTTGAAGCTCGCTGTTTGTCCTGTGTGTATGACCAATAAGGCTTGATGCTGTCCGTCACACCTCCCACACGCCCCCAGTGCTGTCATGTTGAGCTTTTTCAATGGCATCCGTCGACAGATGCGGAGCATTAGAAGCTCACTACTTCGTTGAAACACGAGACAATAATACAGGTTTCATCTCAGCTTACCTAAGGCTCATGATCTCCTGTACATAGTTTGAAACTGTATTTGAAATCAGACTCCAGACTAATGCAGAGTTGCTAATAAAATGTCAAATAAAAAGCAAACATTGACATTGTGTCCTTCAAAATCCCAAGTAGAGCTACATTTTTAATCAGTGCACCAGAATCACAGGCCAAGAAATACTTGCAGTAAAAGGTGTAACAGTCTGAGGTTGTTGGACCGTATTGGATGTGAGTGTCACAGAGAAGGTCTCATATTGGATGGATGACGGGGACAGAGAGTGGCCTAACTGATGTGTGAGAGGAGGGAGATGGCAGCCATTATCCAGTGCAGAAAATCAATTCAGTCATCCGGAAGCCCGGAGGACGCATGTCAGGGCACATGTCAGTATAATTTGGATGGCCCCTCCGGGCAAAAACACACAGAGCATTATATTGACTAAGGTGGTAAGTGATGGATTGGCTTTCCTGGTACGTAGCCTACTTACATATTAACATAGAGAAAGGCATACTCAAAAACATAAGTTTGTAGTATGTTGAAGTGAAGCATCTCATTTTGGTTTCATCAACCTTTCAAGAGGCAAAGCTTTCGAGGCTTTTGAGTTGTCTGATAGTGTCCCAGCTCAACCAGAGAAGCAGATGCAGCTTGGTGTCTATCAGACACGCCTAGTAGGGCAAGTGTTGGAGTTGAAGGGGAGGGCCAGGGTTGGGGGGGTGTGGTGGCGTCTCCTCTGCAGCCGGCAGAAAACGAACAGCAAAAAATTAGAGGCTAATTAGCAGGGAGCTGTTCAAACGAAAACTTTAACATGCGTCTGCATTATTCAGCCTCTCTGTCCAGAGGGGTGCATGCTGCTTCATCAATGATGTATGGATAGAATGTCATATTTAAGGAAGAAGCGTTTAACATTCCCCCTGAGTCCCGACCTCCAGAAGATGGCAAAGCTGGGCCCCATATCAAAGGCTCCCTCTGCAAAGAGGCCCAGAGCAGGATAGTTGTTCACTCAGCTCCAAGAGTTCCATTCCCTCTTTAATTCAGTGAGCTACAAGGGAGCTCTTTTTAGTTTCCTTTTTGGAAAACGAAACTGAATCTCATCTGTCTGGAAGAGGGCAAAACATTGTCTTCTGATGTGGGTTTTAATCACTGAATTTCCATTTACACATCACTAGGGGCCATACAGTACATAACCAAACAACATAATCAAGTACTGACATGCATACAAAATGCATCGTGTAATGCTCACTGGAGCATAATTATATACATAATTTATTCCAGTGTAAACAATGAAGGTCTTTTTTACACAAATAAAGAAGTAGGCTCTCTCCTGAAATGGTCAGGTTGGGACATTATAGAGCATATCAACCTGCTGTTAAAAATATTAACTGATCTGAATGACAAAAACATGCACTCAGACTATACGTTAGAGCTTGGAGCTCGAATCCAATAGTGAGGGATTTCAGGTAACGTTTGTGGATACCTGATTCTTTAACACTCCTCTCAGGAGCCTGGCGAGCAGGTTTGCAGGTAAGTGTGCTGCTTCTCACAGTTCTCAGGTGTACTACACACCAGTTGTAGCCTAAATACAAGAGGAAACAAGACAAAACTTAAATGTTATGAGTAGCTGGAAACAGAAACGTATCTCACTAATGGTTGTGGGTTTTAGGGGGCGTATTCAATCTCAATGTTCTTGCAGTAAAGACATTTATTGGAATGCAGAAGCTGAAGCAGGAGCTGTTTTGAATAGCATTCTGAGTAGCAATGTTATTATCACCAACAGACATGAATTTTTTTACAATAATGTGGCTCATGTTGGAATATTAAGCATGTCATTTCGGAAACCGTTGCAGTTTTTTCAAAAAGTGATTTTAAATTTGCATGTGAACTTTGTCACATTTAATCAAGTGACCATGTTTGAACAGTGGTCACAAGTTTGTCACTAGACTCAAGGCAGATGCTCAGGCATACTGGGTTTAATGTGAGAGGTCATTTGTGGGTGAGGAGTTTCCACACACTAAATCCAGATATAGGTGTGCCACTAATTAACTCAGAAGTGACTGTGCTCTATGTGAGTTGGATTTGGAAAATTCTGAGGCCGGACTGGCTCTCTGTTTCCTGTTATTTGAATGCAGGTTCTGCTCAAAATAGTTGAGCCGTGGCCTCCGTGTTGTTGAGTCTGCAAATCCGGCTGTGCTTTCCTAATCACAACAGTTCTTTAACTACAACAATAACAGACTAAATATGTTTGTCTCTCTGTCTAGTCTGAAATATCATAAGCCTAACATTTACTTACTCTGCACATAGTATATCATACACTGACAAACACACGAACACCCAACTCTATGTCTCTCACCCCCCCCCCCCCCCCACACACACACATTCTTATTCTCTAATTTCAGCTGGGAACCCCCGCCATTCTCCTCTGAGAAAAAGCAATTGAGGCTAGATTAAGGAGCAGGGCTCCTTTGCCTGACAGGATAATCACTCCCTGAGCCCACGCGCGGGGAGCACCTGTGTTTATTTGTGTGCCGATGTTTAAGGGGCGGGTGATTGGATACAGTGGTGACTGCCAGCCTCTTAAATTACATGTCTGACCCAGACATGTGGTTGCTTCATGGCAGAAGGTGGGGACTCTAGGTGGGGATTGGGGGCGCTCGTGAGGCAGGGGCTTCTGATGAGGATAAACAAAAATGTTTTTATTTCGACATCATCGTGCACATTGCTGTTGCTGACTTTATGCTGTGAGTAGTGTGATCAAAGGGACAGTTTAGGTCCTTTGCAAAAATCGTAGAAACCAATTCTGTCCCTAATGTTGCCTATATTTCTTTTGTCATTTTCTCTTTTTGTGCGTGTGCTGTATCCTTTCTGGATTTTGAGGTATTTGTAACTAGAATGGTATCACCAGACCCATTCACTTTATGAAGAAGATCTGGCATCGCTTCATTGGGGAAATGTTTCCAGTTGTAGCATCCTAATGGGCGTAGACTTTGCGTTAACTTTAAAATCATTGGTCCAGCCATTGATCGGATTCCTGATGTTACTTCCTACTTCGCCGCTAAGAGCTGGTTCCTCCGAGAGTACCTTTAAAAACTGATAATAAACCACACTGGCAGTAAGGAAATAATGTATTTGCACAGTCTCCAGTATTTGCACATTCTTCTGGCTGCAATGATTTTATGTTTGCTGGCATTGCTACTACCATTTCATTGCTTCCTCTAGTTCTGCCACTGACACTACACCCCAAATACATTCATAGCAGGTTTAGAACACAGGGCAAGAGAGAGAAGCCCGGTTAACACACTTGCATGACACTCCCAGTGCATCTGCTAAGGGTCACAGACAGCCATATCAACAACATTTCCGCTTCACTTCGAAGTTGAGAGGGTAGAGAACAAGAGGAAGTGATTTCTCTTCGTCAGGAGGCGGTGTTTACTGAAGATGAAAGGGAAAGTTGGAGCACTGGAGCTGATGAAAAGCCAACAGTCCTAAAAGAATGGAAAGGAGAAATCAACATGTCAAACAAAATCTACCTCTGATTCCGGCACAGATTTACACTGCCTTGATATCTGCGGTACATCTTGATGGCAGAAAGGAAAGCAGCAAACAAGTAGGTGTCTCCTGAGGTGACTGGAGAACTGTACAGTACATTCAAAATGGAGTACCTGTGGTGTCTCCTGAGGTGACTGGAGAACTGTACAGTACATTCAAAATGGAGTACATGTGGTGCCCTGAGTGAGCTCTGGGCCGTGGAATGAAAAGAGGCACTGTTCGCGCTGTACAGTCCAGGTTCTATGTGGCGGTGCATGCAGAGTGAGTGAGCTGGACTCTGCAGAGGGTCAGCGCCTCGGCCAGTGTGTCCCCCCTCAGCTGGGCCTCTCGCCAGAGCCGGTCTGGGCCTCAGCCATCTGCCCCAGCTCTGTTTATAGTGATCATCTCTGGCGGCTAATCTCAGCTGTACAGAATTTCAATTTTATCATTCGAACAAAAACACAAATTTACAGGCCTACTGCCTCTCCCTCTCTCTCTCTCTCTCTCTCTCTCTTTATTTTCCAAATGTTTCTTTTTGCTGTTTTTTTCATCCTCCCCCATTCAATCATGAACATACTTGAAGAGGTGACATCTAATTAGTTGAGGAGATTTTGGGCCTTGATGGAGGCTCTTAGAGCTTCTTTGGATTAGAGGTAACTCCCATATTGATCTCTGGGTGTTGAGCTGCCTTCACATTCAGGTCACTGCAGATAATGCCTGAAAGTGTTTCGCATGCCACTACACTATGTGGCAGTGCCAAACAGATTGCCAAAACTGGCCATCCTTCCATGCTATTAGCTTCTGGTAAACAACCTTGCTTCAGTTGTAGTTTGTAATAGTAAATCCACTCAATATAGCCTTGTGACCACATCAAGGCCAAACTAGATGTACCGCAGAACGGTACAAAATATGACCGCCGCCCAGCCCTGCACCATCACACTTGTCAATTTGTCTCTAGCTCCTACTCCATCCCCTACTCTCGCAATGTTTGTGTATGTAAATGAGTGTGTGCATGTGTGTGTTTGCTTCTGTGTATATGTGTGAGTGTGTGTGTTCTCTCTGTGTGTGTGTGTGTGTGTGTGTGTGTGTGGGGGGGGTTATGGTGAGTCTATGTGTGTGTGTGTGCCTGCCTGTGTGTGGCATGTGTGTGTGTCTTTATGTGGGTGTGTGGGTGTGTGTGTACATTTCAGCTTCATCCGGCAACTCTTCACTCAACACCAACATCTGCAGGCTGATTTGTGTATAGTCACTAAATGTCAATATATATTAATTTATTGTATGGCCCCCCATAAATGGAATTCCACGAAGCTTAGCATGCATTCATAGGGTGTCATAGTGATCCTACAGGTCATTTTGTGCAGTTTTGAACACGTAAGCCAAAGATACCTGCGATTACAGAGCCGTAGTTTTGCTTTTTCATTTTTAACTATATGGCGCTATAACGTAAATGAGGGGCTATGGGATGGGTTGACATGGCCCCTTGAGCCCAATGTACAAAAACAATGTGGTCCTCCTAGGCCCTACGGTTCTCAAGAATATTCACAGAAAAGTGTGTCCGCCCTACCCTCCTTTCGGGGGGTCCAATCCGGCAGGGGGGTGATGGATTAAAATGAAAATGGTTCCGTGTCATCCTTGTGGGCTCCATGCCCATCAAGTTTCGTGCAGCCCGGTCTTTCAGTGTCCTGGGAATCGTTGACACAAAATGACTGAAAAAAAGTAAAATAAAAATCCGGAAGAAAAAAAAATATGACTAAACCTATATGACCACTGCGTACACTAGTGGTGGAAATAAGAAATAAACACTAGTATCAGAAAGCATTGCATCCTTGTGGCATATCAATCAGGGTAGAGAGTCTTCATACGTCTACAAATATCTATCTTCATTGCCTTAAAATGGGTCTCCAGTGCAGATTGAAAACTGAACAGAGCTCCCATGTATAAGGTACTCTAGCTCTTCTGCTATGGAGCATGTTTGAAGGCTGTGTATAGGCACCTTGCGCTGGTGCCATTAGCTCGGGCCTCACAAGTCTCATTGGCTCCCTCAGGTCCCCC
Source organism: Alosa pseudoharengus (assembly GCF_046254945.1). Classification (NCBI taxonomy): domain Eukaryota; kingdom Metazoa; phylum Chordata; class Actinopteri; order Clupeiformes; family Clupeidae; genus Alosa; species Alosa pseudoharengus. The sequence continues at coordinate 49,331,375 of NW_027468663.1, read as the reverse complement.
ACAGCCTTCCACTGCTCATTCCAGGGCCCCCTCTCGTGGGAGCCTGCGCTGTCGTTAGCCACGTCTGCCGTGGTGGGTGAATAAATAGAGGGGACGACCTGGGCGTTGCTTTCCTTAGGGCCCCTCGGAGGGTGTGGAGGCTCCGTTGCATGGTGGACAATGACATCAGGTCAGTGGGTGTTCACACACCCAAGACTATTTTAGATCCATGTGAACTATGGATGTGGCTATTCCTGAAGGGATGTCAGTATATATGTGCAAAATGTGTGCGTGCGTGCGTGCGTACGTACGCGCGTGCATGCATGCGTGTGTTGGTGCTATTACTGGTTGTTGTGGGTGGCACAAAATGATGTAATTCAAGTGTGGCTGTGTTTAAAACTTTGTTAATCCCTCATTTCGTCGGAGGATTCCTTTTATGATTCATGGTCACCAGTGCTCTTATGTGGTTTTTCCATGTTGGCACTGAGAGGTTTGTTGTGTGTGTGTGTGTGTGTGTGTGTGTGTGTGTGTGTGTGTGTGTGTGTGTGTGTGTGTGTGTGTGTGCAGGTCTGTGCGCGTATTCAGTTTCCTTCCTCTGGTTGCACACGGTCGTCACGGCTGAGCGTTCCTGCATCCTGAGAGGCTGTCTTGACATCACGAATTAACTCTTAGCGGGGGAGGAACACACACAGATAAATTATACATCCCTGGCATAATCTTTGACACTAAATGGCCTGCCCTCAAAACAAGAGCTGCCCACCGCCGGCCTGCCCAGGTCTTCTCCTCTTCCCATGTACCTGCGGATACTGCCGACAGTGTCAGGTGACCGCGAGCGCTCTGAAATATGCAGGGCTATGCGAGACGCCTCTAAATATAGACGCGCAAGCACGGCCCCAGAGCGACAGTTAATTGCCTTATTATGAAAACATCAGAAGATTGTGACACGTGGCTTGTGCGCATGAGAGATGGCACTGTCACATTATGCTGACACCTGGACGAGTGTGTGTGTGTGTGTGTGTGTGTGTGGAGAGGAGAGATGTGAACACCAGCATGGGAACAGGGAGTTGAAATTGGAGATAGAGACAGATAGAGATCTGCCTGCCTCCTCCTGTGTGGGGCCTCAGCAGCTGAAACACCTTGCTAGTTGTTGATTGCTTGAGCTGTGCACTGGACGGTGGCAGATATGCCACCTCTGACTTCAGTAAGGCTGCAGGAGGTCGCCTGGTTGTCTCCAAGTGCTTTTCTTTCCTATTTATGGTCCTGTTTCCATGACTCTATGAATAAAATATCACTGCGCTGTTCTGTTTTTTTTTTTTTTTGGCTCTGCAACAGCAAGAGTCAGATTCTGTAAACAGATCAACAACCAACCGAAATAAAGCCAACCACAATTTCACCCTCAGTTTGGAGTTGAACTGAACTTTTTTGTAAACACACACAATGGAATGCAGTGTTCAGAGTGTTGGCCCTTCAGAATGGTTGCACAACTGCATTTATTTTCACACACAATTTCAAAAGGAGAAGTGAAAAGGATGATGAATGAATTTGTCACAGGAAGTGAAAAAATTAAAGCAATCTTGGCTGCCACGCGAGTCCCACTCATGGAATTGTGAACAAGTGAACAAACGATGGAGCGAACCCACTGAAGACTGTGGCACCACCCTGCCCGGGCGAGCCACTCCCTCCCTGGCAGAGCCCAGGCTGATGCGAGGGCGTGAAATCAATAATGTGCGTCTGTCAGTGGGCAACACGTGAGCGAGGCCTGGAGGGAGTAATTAGCCCTGAGAACGGTTACTTCCTGTCACACGGCCACCATCAGATATTTTAACCAGGCACCAGAGATACTGCGCTTCCAGCTATCCATTAGCCAGCCTACATTTGATCCAGCAGGAGATACTGGTGTCCAGTGTCTGCAGCCATACTGTGACAGTGTGTTTTACATTGTGTGATCCCTGGTAATTGAACTCATGACCCGTGGCTTACTGTAAGTCATGCTGCAGGCAATGAATTGAATTACACAGGTAACCTAACGAGTGAAGATTTCACTTCAGCATTAAGATCTATCTGTTTTATTCCACAAAACTCAAGCCTTGAATTCAGCCGTGACTTCCAAGAGCTGTGTAGTCACTCAACAAGTACAATGCACAAGGGTAGCGTATAGACGACAGGGAAGAAAAACAAACAGCATCACAAAGAGGATTCACACACACACACACACACACACACACACACACACACACACACACATACACACACACACAAAGTCAGATGGGCTGTTACTGGTGGCAGAATGAATTCTCTTTCCCCTCTCCTCGTTCTCTGCAGACTGCCTTCATCTTTGATGGCGCCTGATGGGTTTTGATGTGTTGGAAAGTGATGTGTGTGTGATGTTGGGCAGATGAAAGCCGGAGGGGAGCGTTTCCCACGTACCTCTACCGAGCGCCGCCACACAGATCCTCCTCTGCAAGGAGGCCCTCACCACTGCTTCACACACATCTTTTCTGTCAGCTTTAGACGCACAGAAAGCGCAACTCGTTCAGAAGATGGATATCACCCCTAACAAGCCTCCTTTCACAGCTTCAACTAAAGCCCTTATTTTCGTGACTAGCTTTCACACAGGCCTGTCCAAATTCCTTGTGTGAGTATAGAAGGTGCCGCTATTGCTTGTTTTGATTTTTGTTTCCGATAAGAAACAGAAGCCCTAAGCCACCATACCTGCCATTCAAACATTATGACCATAGCCTTCATAAACCATGGGAACTAGTTCATCTAACCATGAGGTACCAAATTCACAGTCAATGTGGAAATAATTCATATGACATTAATTTACATTGCTTGTGTGTGTGTGTGTGTGTGTGTGTGTGTGTGTGTGACAGTAAGTGTGCTTAGATGTGTGAAACTCGTGACATTTGCTTTGTCATGCATCAAGGGAAAACAATGTTTTTCCAGTAAACGGGCTCATTCTGGGACATGTGACCAACAGTGAAATATATTTTTTGCTGATCTCAGAGTTACCTCACCAAGAAAATGATCTCAGTATGACTTGTGACTCAGCATGATTCAAGAGATTTTTTAATAATGTAAGATTAAGGCAAAGCTCCTTTTAAAAGGCTTGATGTCATGTACTGTAAGTTGTTCATTCTCTTTGTGGCACATAGTGAAAATCTGCTTAGCAATGATGTGAGAGGTGACCAAAAACAGTTGAGCCCAGTTAGGTTGTAGTAAATTGATGCCCTTTTTATTTTACCATGGCTTTGCATGGCGCCATGATTCATACCCCCAACACCTCCTGAGTAAACACTTTTATGACTTAATATTTAATGGGTGCGTTTTGCTACTTTTGATCTACCCAAACATTCACAGTTTGGAAAACCCAATGTCTAGACATGGTTTCGTTCACTCAATATGAACAATATAAACCATTCTTATTGGGCCTAATGAAATTCTATTTTTCCAAAGTTAAGTGCACTGTCTGTTTGAGTGTTAAAAGACAATATTGTGTGAGGGGGACTCAATTTTCAGTGCCTTGTTAATTTGTGTTGACACACTCCAATTTTATGTCTTAATTTGCAGGTCAGCTATATAATGACAAAACAAACGTGTCCCCCCCCCCCCCCCCCGCCTTTTCCAATGTGTAGCTTGACTTAACCTTGCTACGATCTTTGTCCTTGTCTAACCTTGTTTAATAAAGACAGAATATTACATCCATGTTCTTCCATTACAAAGGCCTCAGTCAGAAAGCACTCAAAAAGAGCCCAGGCACAGTAGCAGCAGTGATTAGGAGCCTTTGATCTGTGGGGTGATGTTAACAAGTGGAGGAGGGATGTCACGAGGGGGGGGGGGCTTTTGTCTAACTACAAACAGCAGATTTTTTATTAAACTGTGACGGTGAAACAGTAGCTCAGCCACATCACACAGGCAGAGGCACAGGGAGGGGCAGCTGACTCTGCCAAAGACGAGGGCACCAGACACGTCTGAAGAGCCATACAGCCATACATAAAATGGCAGCCAATTTGCCTCTTAGAGATGCATATGTTCAGGTAACAACAAGCCAAACGTGTGATTTTGCAAAAGATAGTGTTTGGATATTGATGTTAATGTCCATTAATGTTCACTAAATTGCGTTGCGAAATATCATACTATATGATATCTTAGTTGTTCCCGCAGAGGTTGTCCTTAAACTATCCCAAAAATATGTTCCATCAAGGTCTTTGGCCTGCAGCGGAACATTATAAACTCATTAATTATCCTCTCATTTGAATTTCACTACTCTTATAGCAGATCATTAGAGGGGGGAAACCTATTAATCTGCAGTGGAAAAGTGCCATTTTCATATGATTAAAACCAACTTGACCTTTAATTTTTTAGCCATAAAAGTTTTTAAAGTGTTCTACTTGGTTCATGGCATTGAGAGGGTTTCACTCTTCCCAGTAAATACTAATCAAATCCCAAATGCAGCTAAGGCCACTTAGAATAGGCTATAGAGCAGTCAAGTCACATACCAAACAACCTTGAGTATAAAAGTGCTTTTGACCTTCATGTCTATCATCTCTCTTTGCCAGAGGGAATTTAGTCAACAATAGGCCATTTATCGTCATTTAACACTGTGCTTATTTTCATGGTCCTGCTCATGGTAGTATGGACATAGATTATGATATATTCTATATGTTTTTCTCTATGTTTGGTCATGTACAATCAACATTTAACTTTCATTTAATGTTAATGACATTTACTGACAATAGAAGAAGCCTATGTCAATATATTATTGTCTATCAATTAAATATAATGTTTATAATACTTATGGACACTTCTGTCGTAACCTGGTACACCTATGCTGATGCTATAACAGTAAATCTAGGCAGTTCGAAACATGGTTTCTAGAAAGAGCTTGGTTCGAATCAGACTGATTGGTTTGCTGAAGGAAAAAGGAAACTACAAAACAAAGTCTAGACTTTGTATCTCTTTACACATACTAGACCTCACTCTTTTTTCTCTCAGGGAGACCCAGTAGGCTGCAAGCAGTTATCAATATCTGTCCCTGGCCATCCATTATCTTTTACTGCCTAAACGGCTGGGCCTGAAGCCTGCTAGACCACAGGCCAGAGGGTGGTTCGGAGTTAAGGGAGGCTCTGGATGCTCAAGCTGCATCCCATGGCATTTAGCACCAGGAAACAAAGTGGGATTGTTTTCCCTCCACGCACCATGGCATTCCTCTCATTCCTCAGGGCAAGGCCAGGCTGGGAAATCAGCTGGGCACAGGGGGAGGCCATTGAACTTTTCCCTGCTCTCTGTTCTCTCTCCCAGCACAATGACGGCAGTGCTGAAAGAGCCAAGCAGAGGTGGAGAAGGAGGCCTCCGTTTATGGGGACAGAGGAGCTGGGGTAACTGACACATATAGCAGTGTCAGTTTGTAAAGGAAAGAAACTTCATTTCCCACTTATTCTTGTTTTCGTTTCAGTTCGGTCAGGTGATTAGGAGAACAACCTCCTGACTCTGTCCTCTCTTTGCTAAGACTCTGTCTGATCAAGCATGAACTAATTGTGGGGGAAAATCCCTGCCATGGATTTTGAATGCTCAGCCTACACGGCCTGTTACATACAGGTTATGAAAGATGTACATGCAGAACTGGGTCAGATTGATAAGGGGGCAAAAAAGCCCCCCATTGTGGTCCTCTGTGATTATTCTTCAACATTGTTCAAAGACTTTGGTCCATGCAAAGCATTGATTTATTATTTTAGCATCATAATTTGCATTGCAGCTCTGTAACAACAGTGTCATCCCTCCAGGGAACCAGCTCCGAAAGTAACGTGCGTTATGTTGTCGCACCTGCTCGGAATCAAACCTGCTTCCCCTTGCCTTGGAATGTGTCTAAAGGCCCCTTTCCCCTGCATTTCACTCTGTTACACTGCAAATACCAAGTCAAGCCTGAAACTATTTTCATTTCCATTGCTTTAGAAGTAATACTCCGCTTCTTCAACTCCAGCAGTCTCTAAGACAGATAAGCCACAGAGAAACAAAAAGGCCTTGATTCTCTCGGCTCCACTTCAAAGATCTCCTTTGAGGACCTTTCTCACATAGGTCATTGTTTTTCTTTTCATTTTAATGGTCATCTGAAACCCTTTAATCTTACCAAGTTGGAGTCAGTGTTCACTTCACTTATAGAGAATGGTGAACCTGAAACCAAGCACCATTGTGTGGCAATGTTCAGAAAGAGTGGAAACTTGTTGCCAAAACCTGACTGCTATCATTATGTTGTAGCTGCATAGAGGGCAAAACCAGTGAAAGAGGAGACAGAATGGATGGGAGATGAATGATATGATTTTTTTGTCTCTTTTTGATCTTTTCTTTTTGTTGGTGTTATGTCAGTCAGCGCGGTTTTCACATTTCACTCTGTAATATGCTCCTGCACCTATTGCCATAATAAAGGGGGAAGATGAAGAGCTTACAAAGGAGCTGAATCATGCTTTTGGCCATCGAGTGTTGTCTCCACGGCGTCTTTGCGCTGTTATTTCCATGGTTACCAGACATTTAGGCTGGCAGCGGGTGTCTGCTGGTTGCCAGGGCCGTTTCTGAGCTTCGGTGTAACTGGCCTCGGTATTATGGAAAAGTTCATCGCTGTCCAGACCTACCCTGAGTTTGTGCTTGTTACACCCACTCTCTCAGGGAAGAATGGTATGTTTGTAATCTCCTCGTCAAGGTTTTAACTGTTTGGACACACACACGCACACACGGTTTTTTGCTTTTTTCACCTGCAGTGCAGAAACTGAATCGATTGCTCTGTCCTTGTGTGAGGTGTTTGTGTCAGGGCAACAGTGTGTTGTGCCTAGGCTACACCCCCCCCCCCCCCCCCACCTCAACATGTCATCATTACTACCTGTAAGAGCAACATGTAACTTTCATTCCCAAGACAAAAATACTGTGTTATGCTTCTCTCAGAGAGAGAGAGAGGGTATAAGAGAGAGAGAGAGGGAGAGCTTCAGCCTCTTTTGTGCATGGTCTTTTCAAGAGTAACTGGAGAACCTTCTCCCTCCTTGTGGGTACCCCTCTTTGCTTTTAATGACATGAGGCCTGGGCGCTTGACAAGTGACTGTTGCTAGGATTCAAGTATAAACAATGGCGTGTGCCCAGAGCCACTGGCGTCCTGTCCCTGATGTGGGTTTTGATGTAATCCAGTGGGCGCAGGCCGAGGTTAACCACCGGGGAGGCTCAGCCTATGATGTCGGAGCAACAGCCCCATGACGACGTAGATTATGCTGGGGTGGCATTAGTCGTGTGACCAGTCTGGTCATAAGGCCCCATGCTGAGGTCAGTGGGGGAGGGTTTCGCAGCCTGGAAAGGAGCATGGAAGTTGGGCAAGATAGCAGTTACACAAGATGGGATGCATGTCGCACAAGATGGCACATGCTACTTGGGAATGTTCACATTCCCACAGTCTGGGAAGTGAGGCCTAGGCTAATCTCTAGTCCAGAGGCAATGGAGCATGTCCTAAAGCAGAGCTGCCAACTCTCACACATTGAGAGTAAGATTCATTCATTTGATTGGCTCAACACGCTCTTAGACCAATCGAATGCGTGAGGTTTGGCAGCTCTGCCTAAAGGATCCTCATACCTCATACCTCATACCTCTCTCATCTCAACCGAGTTTGTGCATGTGTGTATGTGCTGTGCCTGGAGTGAGATCCACAGGATATAGGCGCATCATTTCTATCATTACATCACATTACCTCATGAAGCGTGGTAGTAGAAGATAAGACCTTGAGCGTTTGACCCTCATTACCACAAAGGCGTCTTCAATATGTCGTTAATGAGGGAGGCGTTTTGTTTTGGGTCTTGAAAATTGGACAAAGGTCACAGATGACACATAAATTGTAAGATATGGGACTAACGACTGTCAGCGGGAGGCATTGTGCTGTGAAAAGGATGAATCCCTCAACGCACAGACATGCGCTCAAGGCATCCGGAGATCAGGTCTGGAAAGCCTGCTGTGCGCCTTCAGTTTCTTTTTATAAAATCTAATTCAGTTCAATTGAATTTGTCTTGAATAGGACACAGAATGAAACACAGTCACAAAGAGGTCCCCCTAATAGAAACAATTGTCGTCGTGACGGGTCGGTATGGACACATTGTGCCTCCTGGCCTCTGGTAAACCCCTATTGTTCCAGAGGGCATGGCGATGTTGCCAAGGGTGTGGTGATGGGGGCGCCCTCTCACTCTGCTCACCTCCACCCTGTGGCCTCTCCTCTCCACCTCCGCTCAGCAGCAGGTGATGACTCAGCATCCTCCTCTTCCTGCATCCTGCCTTGTCGAGCTGAGGCTGGAGCGGCCTCGTTAGATTGACCGTCAGCGGGCGTGGCTCTCTCTCTGGCCCCCTGCTCGCTCGGCAGTTTATTTATAGAAGTAAGAGACAGACAGCGCCGCTCTTTGGTTAGTGCCCCTCTGGGGAACGGGCAAGGAGAGCCTGCTGCAGACATGAGCTTTTGTCAGCGCTCCTCTCGAGGGATGCCAGGGCCAGGCCATCATGAAAAGGACACACACACACACACACACACTCACACACACACACACACGAACACTCCCCTATCGCCTCTCTGTGTGTGCTGTTCTGCTGGGCATGGAGGCTCTGTGACAGGCAAACGCTTCAAAGGTGGTGCTGCAGCAAGACAATAAGCTCAGAATACACTGTGACATTAGAATGGTGTGTGTTTGACTCTGTGATTTATAGAGTGCCTATTTTTATTTTGCAATTTTGCAATTTTCCGATCCTGTTGTGTACTTGATCTCTTGCTTACCTCATTTCTAAGGCTGTGATCCTGGCTGGAGTATTACTTTATTACTTTATCATAATTGGAGCAAGTTGCTTGATACTATTGCAACTGACAGGCCACTGAGTAGCGGCTGCTCTTTCATTTGAGAGAGATGACTATCGCCTGTGACAGGGTTCCTGAGACTCAATCTCCAGTGACACTGGTATGAGAGGGGGAAGAATTAGACTTTTTTAATTGCCAGGTGCTATCCAAAAGCCACCAGGCTGGCGAATGGGGAAGGGAAAGAGATGGTGTGTGTGGTGGGTGGGGTGGGGGGGTCGCCCCAGGCAGTCAGTCCAGAGTGCAATGTGATGAGCCAATGCCCCATGGACCTGTGGAGGCAGTGCGAGGCAGCCAGTCAGAAGTGGGACAGAGTGAAGCAGAGCACCACACTCTACCCTCTTCCAGTCAGCCATAATGCTACGGCACATTGTTTGTGACAGGCTGTTGGAAATTTGATTGTGGAAATATTGGATCCGTACAGTAATTGGATTATTGGACCAACATTTTCTCTAGACGGTCATTGTCTTTTATGAAAAATACGGCAAAAAGGATTTTTCAGCCCATGCTGATGAGAGATAAATGAACAATAAATTGAATTTAGGTATGGTTCATGTCCTTGCAGAACAGAGTAAACAAATAAATAAATAATAACTGGAAGTAATATGTCACCTACACACATGCTTTATTTGATTTATTCATGGTTGTTACCAAAAGAGCAATGAGGAACCGTTAAAAACAGGAATTCTCAAGATGGCTGCCGTTGATTTATGGGCATATCAAATTCCATTTTTGCAGGAGACTGGGTAATGGCCTGGGGAAAGCTTGTGTTTTGTGTACACACACACACTGCCACTGACACACATTTGAATATTTATGAGTGAGAATTGGGACGATCGCAGGTCATTTTTGCAGACAGCGCAATGGTTGGCGCTCAGATGTGGGCTGCCAGCTCAGCAGCGCTCCCTGATGCCCCAGGTGTTTTCCAGCGCGTGCAGACGGCCCTTCCAGGCATGGTTCGCCAGCGCGACAACCGGAGCGCATCTGTCTGCTGCACGGCCCTTCAATCTCACCTTCCGCCTGAACACGCAGGAGATTGGAGTCCAGTTGTATAAATGTATCCAGGTCAATAACAGAGGATTTTTTTTTAGCATTTTGAGAGAAAGGATTATTCTCTGTAGTGCTGTAACCTAATCCTTTTTATTTCAAGTTTTGTCAAATGAGACTTCATCTCAGTACTGCCAGTGCCATCTCAGGTAACTCTAATGCTGACTATCATGCTGATAGCGACTTGTCCGTCCTGCATTCCTTTGGCATATACTCACCCTTCTCTGCCACTGTTAATACTGCAGCCATGCAGTTTGAAACATCGGCGGTCATAGCCATCTCCTCTATTTTACTTGGCCAGCTTGTTAAATCAATAGCCTGAGGTTTTGCTGGATGTGGAGTGTCAACTTTATCCAAGGGCTTTGTGTCCTTTCGGTCCCCAGCCAGTGCTGACTCTCTGCATTCTGCCGGTAATGAGCACGACCCAAAGTACTCAGTCATCGGATTTCCTTCAGGCGGGTCGATGAACGACACTCCTGAGACCTGTGGCTTCAACCTTGCCGTCTGGTACAAGGTTACTGCTTTGTCACCTGTCGTCTGCGCTGGTCCTCATTGGAAGGCTTCACTGTGTGTGTGTGTGTGTGTGCATGGGTGTGCGTGTCTTTGGGTTGCAGTCTGTGTAAACAGCAGAAGTGTTTGTTTATGTGAGAGTTCAAACCCACTGGGAATTTCCTGTCTTGCATCGTGAGATCAGTGTGACAATCAGTCATGAGACATCCAAGTGATCCTGTCTAATCGTTTTTACACTTGCCTTTTTACTTGCTGTCTATCTATCTATTTATACTATCTTTAACGATAGCTTTCTGCTCATCACAAAGGTGATGGTAGGTACCACCACACTGAACTGAACACAGAACTCAACAAAGAACCTCATTTGTGTCACTAATGTTACAAAGCTGTCTGGTAACCATGGCGCACTGGCAACAAGTTGCGGGTCATGGCCTTCCCTCGGCTGGCCTTTCATTAGACTGGGGCTCGCTGTGGGTTCCAAAGACTTCCTCTGGGGCTTTATGGATCTCACATGGCCGAGTCAGGGCCGTCATAAAAGGGCAGGCAGAGTGATGTGAGTGGGGAGGGATTGTGGTTGCGGGGGCTCCATGTGATTGCCCTTCACTTTATTAAAAGAGGGCCCATTTAAGTGAGCGCATTCCTCCTCGGTGCTCCCACTGCACTGGTGTTGGGGCCGATCTGTCTTAAAGGAGCACTGGTGTGTTTTTCTATTTGTGTTCATAATTTCATTTTAGTTGCCTCCGTATGCAGAATGTATTTTAGAGTCGCTCATTAAGACAGTTGTGATAGTTACTGGTATTTTCCTTCATTCAAAAGAGCTGTTTGAAGCTGCAGTAGTACTTTTCCACCTTGCAATTGGAGTCTTGAATCCAATTTAGTCTGGCAATCAAAGAAGCAAGCCAGAAGCAGTAATAAGAAAACTGTGACATATTTATATCTTTGTTGACAAATATTTATATCTCTGTTGACACCTACTCATGCCCACGTACAGCTGCTATATCCAATAGCAATAGCACTTACCATATCATGCTTGCGTGTCAAGACAGAAGTGTTGTAATAGAAAGGAGAAGGCTGCAGATTCTTCTGTCGACCCTGTGCTGGAGTCACATGAGTAAGTTGTGTACACTGGGCACTCCTCCCATGTATGTTTGAGCGAGAGAGAGAGTGAACGAGAGAGAGAGAGAGAGAGAGAGAGAGAGAGAGAGAGGTGCGGGGGGGCGGGTCTTATGATGTCCACCTGACTTTTCGCTAGCGTGTCATACTGGTGCTTCCATGATTCCCTCCTGTGATCTGTGATCTATGATCTGGCGGCTCAAGTGCTTTCTGAAGCAGTTCCCACATCTAAGGTGAACAGAGCAGTTCAAAATGCTATGTGAGGGAGGTGAAGGGTTTCAGGGATGCTCCTCAAAGAAGCTGGCAGGATATTAAATTCATAGCTATGTTAAAGTGACCTCACTGCTCCAACATGACCCGTAGCAAGTTGATAACAATAGATCCTTGCGGTGTTGCATGAGTCATGGTGTATTAGCACCTGTGATTACCCAGGCTCCGCACATATGATCCCCATGAGAGTGTGTGCAATAGATCACCTCTGTATTCCAGTGCCATTGTATGTAGTGTTTCAGGAGACTCTTGAGAACCAAGGTAAGACGGTCAGTGTGCGGGCTACACCAAAGGCAAGTGATCGTTTACTGTGACATGTTGTTTTGTTCACAGCACATTAACTGTTTGAGAGAGAGAGAGAGAGACAGAGAGAGAGAGAGAGAGAGAGAGAGACAGTTTTATTTTGGCAGACGGGGCCCCCTGCTGAGAACACATTCTCACAGTCGGTGGTCTCACCATGGCCCACATTACACAAATTAATGCACAATTCAGTGGTGATCCACACATGGAAGGGTGCAGAAGCAGACAGTGAGACAGAGAGAGAAGGAGGGAGGTGTGTGTGTGTGTTGGAGGAGTGGGGGGGGGGGGGTAGGAGGGAGAGAGGTGTCCTTAGGGTGCCTGATGACCTACATGTCTCATCGGTCTGCGTTGCAACTCCCTCACATCCACATTGGATCACAGGCCGTCGAGGGCCGAGGTGGTAAATGCCGGTACCTGCAGGTTTTTAGCCCACAGGTGTGGGATTGAAGATGCAATGTGAGGCAACACATTTTCTATGTCTCCGTCTCTAGTTTATGGTTATGGGGCCTTGGCTGCAGAAAACGGAGAGAGACGGGAAGGAAATGGTTTTGTCTGGTTGTAGCACTTTTGGGATGGATCGCTCAAGTGAGATCATATCAGCAAATGCCTTCAGAATTCACATTTTCTTGCATTCCTGCTCTTCCACTCCCAACCGGCACTCTCACTGTACTGAATGCAGAGATGGCATGAGACTGTAGCACGCTCATTTCTAACAATTGTTGTGTTATTAAGTGTAAATTGAGGTGCCAAATTATTGCATTCATAATGGTTTACTGAATTCCTTCAACCAGGCAAATAGAGGTTCTAGAATAATTTACATCTATTGCAGATTATTCTAGAACCTCTATTTTCCAGTGCATGACAGGAAATATTTACATGAAAACTGAATATTTAAAGGAACCATATGTAAGATTGTGGCCAAAACTGGTACTGCAATCACTTTCAAAATACTGAAGAGCGGTGTATCCCCTCCCCCTCCCCCCTGACTCGAGGTTGCCAACCTGGATGGCGAAACACTACTGACTTTGTGATTAGTAGATAGGTAGAGGGTGGCGCATCAGGCCAAAACACAACATGACATGACAAAACACAACATCAACATCAGTTGAGGGCTGCAACTTCACTTTTTAAATGACAATATCCTGGCCGAACTACTGTTGTCAGTGATATAAGTATTTGAAATAAACATGATTTCTTAATGTCTAGTGACATATCAGGGCCATTTTATGATTAATTGAAATATTTTTCTTACATACGGTTCCTTTAACATTTTATATGGAAGTATTTAGAGAGCAATTTTGTTACCATCAAATATGCGGTATACATGCTGAAATAAAGACCCTGATCTTCTGTATAGAGAAACCATTCTCAGTCAGACTACATGAGGTCCTGCTGCTGGATTCCACCTTTAGAGAAAACTTCCTGTCCCCGACTGGTTTCCCTCAGCGGGCGCCAGAGAGGACATCCTCATCCACCTCTGTCATTCTCAAGAACTTCCCATTTCCGAACTATAGTGAGAACTCAGCCAGGAGGGTCAAGGGTACAGAAATACCACCGCCTTTGTCTGAGGTGATGGTTTCTTCCTCTGAATCAGTCCCCCTGTATAGAACCAAACTGGTATTCTTTCCGACACTGTATATGTTTGACATTCTCTGACATATACACCGACGACATTAGTGTGTATCCTGTGAGTGTGATGCAGGGATTGGTTCACATGACTCGATTCTCTCGCACACTCGTGGTTGACAGTCAGGTGCTTCAGTAAGCGGAAGAGCTAAGGCCAGTTGGCCACTGGCTTCATGCAGTTTCCAATGAGTTACATCAGTTGGCCTATATCTCCATTTTAGCCATATAGGCTAGCTATGGAGCAAACGGTCTAACGCACTTCTATTGAATTAAACTAAACCAGGTTAACGGAATCAGACTGGGTTATTGCATGCACAGAGAAGAGAAGGGTAGGCTATATATCCTCTGATCTGGGGTAGATGATAAATAAGCTAATCTCCCAAAAAAATGCTCCTTTAAGGTTTTAAGGTTTTTATGATAAACACTCCAAGGTAATTATCACAATCACATTGGCGTTTACTTGGCATAATATGATTTGTGTGTATTTCTGTGATTTCTGTGGCACACCGATCTGTGTGTGTGTGTGTGTGTGTGTGTGTGTGTGTGTGTCAGGGGGTGGATGTGGACTTTTTTTAATGCCCTCTTTTTGTATTTGGCATCTTGCATGTGAGAGCATGTGCTGAATGAACATGAAGATCGGAACCCACATCTACAGTCTGGCCCCCCCAGCGAGCTGTGATCATGTGATCACACACACACACACACACACACACACACACACACACACACACACACACACACACACACACACACACACACACACACACACACACACACACACACACACACACACACACACACTCACTCACAGAAAGAGAGAGATAGACACAGTTATGCACAATGATTTCAGTTTTGCAACCCCTATTGGTCTACATTCTTTCTGAGACATAGAAGACAAAACAGCACTCACATTACAGTCAAAACAAAACAATGAATAAAGATGTTTGCAAATGCTTTGAAATTATGCTGCATGTCTACCTTCTTCCAACAATACAAAAATGACTTTTAGATTCATTTTAAATAATTTTCCTCTCTCTCTCTCTCTCTCTCTCCGTCTCCCCCAGGAAGCGTTTGTGGAGCTGTACGGCCGGCAAAAGGAGAGTGTGTTCCGCAGCTCATGGCCGTCCATAGTGACCATCTTTGGCCTGGCTGCTGTCGGTGCTATAGGCCTGACTATCGGGGCATACCTGGTTCAAAAATGAAGGACACCTTTCTTCTTCCTTCTTCCTCTCCTTCCCTCTGTCTTTCCCTCCCTCACTCCCACTCTCTCTTTCACTCTCTCTCTGTCTCTTTCTCTGTCTCTCTCTATCAAACACACACACACACACACACACACACACACACACACACACACAATTCATGCTTGTTTTTATGAAGGAGCTCCTGTCCCTGGGAGAGGCTTCACTCACTCTTTCTTCCAACCTGTCTCTCATCAAAGCATCCCATGTCGTTCCCTCATATTCCCCCTTCTCCCCCCCCCTCCCCATCCCCTCCCTCTCGTCCCACTGATCTTCAAAACAAAGACACAAACCAAACAGTGCGGGAGAAAAAACACAGCGGGAAAGGGAAGCTTCTGCCCACACACCATGAAGTAAAACGGCAAAGATACCAAAGACTCACAATTACTGACATGCAAAGGCTGAGATGAGGTCATATCAACTGATCAACTGGGAGGGAGCTTGGCAGTGATGGACCTCTCTGTTGTTACCCCCCCCCCCCCAACCCCTAACCCAGACATGTGTCTTTCTGGCTGGAGTCCATGTGGGTGATTTTGTGTACAGTGAGGGGAAGACTTTGCATGTGCCATGGTCTCTGAGAATCTCCCCAAAGTAAAACAGTGCAACAGTGAGAATGTTGTGGTGGAGGAGATCTCAAGGACACACCCACGGTTTTACAGAAGATGAAGTACTCTGAACCCCCCCCCCCACACACACACACACACACCCACGGCTTTACAGAAGATGAAGTACTCTGACCCCCCCCCTCCCCCACCACCACCACCACCACCGCGCACACACACACACACACACACACTCTCTCTCTGTTTGGAGTGGGCAGCCCCAGTTGAGTGATGGACTGTGGGTTCACCCTTCCAGAACGCTGTCTGAGTTAGCCCCCTCCTCCTCACACCTGGTCCTGTGCATGCTGGCTGACAGAGGCTTGCATCCAGCCCAGTGAGAGACCGTTGACCTGTTGCCCAGTTCTAGAGCCGTCGTCCCCTCTCAAGGTTAACCAGAAATGGCTATTTATCCTCACACTGCCTGCCAAACAAGCAAGGCGAGGCCAGCCAACCCAGCGGGCGTCTGAATTCAAATTCATCTAGTGCCACGGTGTGTGTGGGGAAGAAACGAGGAGGGAGGGGGGGACTGTGAAGTTTTATTTTTGAATCCACGTATAGTTCAGACCCTTGTCCTTTTTGACCGCTACATGGGTCATTACGTCCAATCAGCACCTTTTTCTCATTTCTCTCGAAAAGTGTCCCCTCGTGTCACCTCCTGGGAGGGAGAAAGAGAACCGAGAGGCTTTCAGCACCTGTCTGGAAGACTGCAAAAGCACACAGGGAGTTAGGGTGACCCCAGGCGCGGCTCACTGTGTGTAATATCCGGGAGCTTTTGAGAGTTCTGCTCTGGGAGCCTCAGCCCTGAGGAGACGGACTGAGGGCCCATTGACAGAGGAATGGAAGAGGAGTGTTTATATTGGAACCATTATGGATGTGGTGCTGAGAGACAAAGCAACCAAGCCTGACTAAAGGAAAGAAAGAGAGAATGATGCAGGGGGAGCAGGTGAGAGAGAGAGGAAATGGAATAGGATAGATGTGGTTAGAAACAAGGAATGAATACAAAGGGCTTTGTTACACTGACTGGAGCATCAGAGTGTGTAGTGTTTAGTTGACTTTGGATGTATTTTAGCAAGAGATTAAGAGAGGATGATGGGGTGATATACACAGAGAGACAGAAAGAGTGTGAGAGAGAAAGATGACAACTCCTGCTGTTGTAGATGAGGATTCCTGACTGTCTAGGTTCCAACACAATGACTGTTACTGTTCACGATTCTTACTCAAATCAGCAAAGGTTACCAGCCCACTTGACCCACAGTATAGTACGTACAGGCAGTGACTGGTGCCTGGCAACAGCTCCATCGGAACAGTACCTTAGCCTCCATGCCTCGGCATAGTTCCTGTAGTCCCGTCATGGTACTGTTCACTGAGATTAAAATAACTACTAACCAGCACTACTGCAGAATAAGCATCTCTAAAGCCCAGTCTTTCAGTGCAATGGAAATACCCATGATGCACATCAAACTGACTTTGTTGTTCTTGTCACATTTCAGCTGTCCAATTGGTTGTGGAGGTGCTATACAGTCATTCTTTTAGTTTGTTTTCACTTGTGTTTACTGTCAAAAGACAAAAAAAAAAAAAAACAGTTGTCTGTGTTGAGATCTGTACAGTAAATTGCATTAATTAATTGTTTATAGTTATATTTTCAACAAAACAAAATGACAATGACAGTAACAAAATGGTCACTGATTCTTATGATAATTCTTTAATGATTTTATGAAACAATCATCTTGTTAATTCTCCAGTCTCTTCCTCCGAAGATCAACCACACTCTTATATTGCTTTATATGATGTTTCTGAACGTTCTATTGTTGTGTCATTTCATTATGTTGTTTAGCAGCAGCTACTGGTTTACAATAACGACATGTATGACATGGTATAATCATGTCTGTGTCTTACTTTTAGTTATTTATTACTGGGTACCCAAACATAGCTATTTAAAATCCAGAAAGTCAAGAGAACACTTGTTTTTTGCCTTGAATGATTCTGAGAATAGCCCCATATGTTGATTATTTCCTTTTTATTTTATTTATGCTGTATGTTAAAGAATCTATAATGTATCCTGAGAACCAATAACAGTCATGGGTGTAAGTGTGTGAGCCCAGACAATGCTGCTTATTAAGTAGGGTTTATCACAGAAAAAATGCTATGTATATGTATTCACTCTTTTACATGTAGCCCGGTCATAGTGCGGATCACACAAAACCTACAAATTAAAAAGCTAAATATTGTGTAACAATACATAGAACATGCCAAATCTACTGTTGGTTGTTAAAATTTTTCTTTGATAATGTAAAAAAATATTGAAAGATGTCAGAAGAAGACACCAATTGAATTGAAACGCACAGTCCACAAAGCCTTTGTTTTAGTCATTTTATTTAATATCTGTCATAGCTATAGGCTTTCTTTGTGTTTCAATCGTGCAAAATTATGCAGAGTGCATGTGTGTTCACCATCCATTAGTTACATGTTTATAATTGTAACCCTCTGTGTGTAAATCAAGCAGATGTAGCATAACAGTACGTCTCACAACACAACACAACAAGTGCAACATGAGATTGGTTCAGTTCCATTTATTTTGCATCACATCACAGAGGAGGATGGACAGGAACATATGTGGCAGTAGAGGATCGACTCAAAGCCTGGTGAAAACTCAAATGTATATCAACAACTCACATTTCTCATGTAGTCATTAACACTCTAAGAAAACCGTAGGTAGATATGCAACATTGTATAGCTCTTAGAAAGGAGGAGGAGGAAGAAGCAATCACAATTTTCAAACACAAACCTGTGAACAGACAGTGCAGTTTAGCACCGTGGCAGAGTGCAGCACACAGATTTGTTTCTGCATTACACACATGTTTTGGCCTTTTCTGTGAAAAGCTGCTATAACCCTTGCAGTCTGTGCAGCATAGTAATGCCAGTCACTCTGGTTGCAGTTACACTGTAAATAGTTTTACGCATGGGACAATTTTTGAAATAAGCTACTGGAATCTTGCATTCCAATACCACCCTTTCAAAAAAATAAATAAAAGCAGATGATTAAAATGTCTTGTTGTTGTGTGTGCTGATAACACATAAAGTAAACACTGAAGTAGCTTTCATCACATGTTGCTTTCATCACTTCATTCGAATATACGTGTAGCTGTGGTAAATTTTACAAAAAATTGTGTTAACAAAAAATTAACTCATTCCTACTATACTTTCTACACCACTTTTTAACCCCTTTCAAACACACAATATATCATGTGTTTTAACCTGAGGGAAATTAAATCACTCCTATTTTCTGTAATAGGATGTGAGCTACTGTGTGGTGGGATATGTCTTAATTCATGTCAAAACACATCTAGAGGGCATAATATTTTATAAAAGTAAGTACACACTGCTTGCATGCTTGTGGGGCCTATAGGATGTTCAGCGACATTTTCAGTTCACTTGGCTGTTTTGTTTGATTTACTGTGCATAAATGTACAGTTTAAGTAGACACCATAAATCTGAGAGAAGGAGGAAATAGATATACAAACAGATACAGTCTCTCTGTGTGTGTGTGTGTGAGAGAGTGAGAGTGTGAGTGAGAGAGAGAGAGAAAAAGAGAGAAAGAGAAGGGAATCCATTGCCAGTCAGCCAGCCAGCCAAAGCAGAGCCACTGTGCTGTCTCCAAACTTCAAAGCCGCCCCAGAGCATGACATTGTCAGCCGTCCTCTCCTCTCCTCTTCATCTCCCTTGTGCTGCTAAACGCGCCGAATGTAAAACTAATTCCCTCAGGCAAGGTTTCACTTCACACACCCGACCGTGTCTCTCACACACAGACCCTCCCTCGCGCCCCAGACCCGCTCGTTATTCACAGCACACTGCGCTTCAAACAGGCGCGGCTACGGCCCCGCAGAATTTGTGAAAAGCGCGATGTGCTAAAACTAATGCGGTGCGTGTAAGGAAGGGATCCCCGAGGAGGAGAATAGAGAGGAGAGTTCTTTTTTTCATTGGGTCGAGCCATTTTCTTAAGCTTTCTACACTTTCTCTCTCTCTCTCTCTCTCTGTCTCCATCGCTCTCTTTCTCTTTCTCTCTCCTCTTCTCTTGCTTTCCTCTCTTGCGTCGTGCATATCAAATACACTGCATGCTCTGAAGAAGGAGAATTTTAAATCAGCCGCAGGCTTTCATGAGATTGTCCGGTGTGTGCTCATGCTCTCCGTAGTGCATACCCCAGCAGTGGGGAGTTCTTAAAAACGGAGCCTGGCCTGCCAGGTGTACTCATCAGTTTTTCTCTTTGGTCAACAATGGGTGTCCAACCAGACCTGTATACAAAGTATAGCCTACATGTTTGTTTCCCCTAATCTATTCACCTCATACATGGACGGATTATGAACTTTCGGGTCCCTGGGCCCAGATGTATTAAGGGCCCCCCACTAATTGTCGCATATGTGGGAGGGGGGTTTGGGGGTCCTCCCCCAGAACATTTTTAATTTGTTTGATGTGATTTCCTGTATTCTGGTGCATTCTGGGGATGGCCAATACTAAATTCAATCAGATTCATAGCCTACATCCTGATTTGTTGATATTGAGGCAGTGATTCCATGCAAAGGTTTGGGCTTCAGGGCCCCCTGTCCCCTTGGGCCCCTGGGCCCGGTAGGCTCGATGCAGTAATCCATCCCTGACCTCATATATGCACCTATAAAACAGTGTTTCAATGTGTCAGCTTAGCAGAGATAACTTGAGAATGAGATAACAGAGAGGGTGTCTTGTGTGTTAGGAGAAAGACCTGATCTGTGCTTTAGAGAGCTGTTCTTCCTAAAACACATTAACAATGCCCCACCCTGTGCAGTGGTATGTGACAAATGAGCTTTCTCCATTCCTTTCTGAGTTGACAGGTTGACACATGCCAAATAATGTTAAATAATGTGTATAAAGTTCATTGACAATGGCTTATCAACGCAAAGGAAAATGTCTTGTCTTTTTGAGGTCTAACTTGTTTTTCAACCCCCCCCCCCCCCCAATAAAAAATAGAAACGAGGAGAACTAGGAACAGACTGAGAGGGAAAACAGTACTTAGCTGCGAAATAACCCTTCTCTCGTCACAGCCAAAGTCCAGTTTAAGTTCAACTTAAGATCTCAAAATATACCTTTTTTCCTCTCAATCTATTCTTATTTCTATTAAGGAGGGTCATGGAGAACAGGTCAAATCTCAGTTTGAATTTTGCTTTCCCATGGCAAGTTTCAAGCTCACAGTGTATCTTCCTTTAGTTTTGGAGCACTGTTATAGTCAGCAGACCACTGCAACAGAGGTCCAAGGGTTCATGTTGTATTGATCAGGCCCACATAAAAGAGCTTTTTGGATGTGTGATCTCTGTGGGCTGTGGAGTTAGGAGGCATAACTGTGAGAAGTAGATAGCTGTCTTGAAAAGACAAAAACACTGGAAGCTGAAAAAAATGAAAGAGATTGCTCTGATATTTGATGTAAAATTAATAAGTTGTCCTATTTTGGAGCTGGAAGAGCTCTTGCAAGGTAATTAATTAGCATCCGTGAAACAACAGACAAAGCAACAGAAGGTGACCAACTGATGGACCTTTGGGTAAGATAAAGCTTGGTTATACCAGAGACAGTTGATAAAGCGAGACCATTCACAGAAGAGTTCTTCCTGTTGCCCTATGGCATAGGGTTCGCCAGCACCATGCCTTTTTAGGAGACCAGCGAGAGATTCTTTACACTGTGGCCCTTTGGAAGAAATATTTTTTTTCTCGGATTATGCCCCAGCCCTTATTTCTAAAGGATCTTTGGTTATACTAACTACACTGATGAAGTGCTGAAGTGATACATCCTTGACTGATACTGTTCAGATTCAGAATCATATGCTTGAACTTCATCAAACCTACCAGATATCCAGTGTTTTTTTGCCTTTGTAAACATATTCTTGAAAAGAAATATCCAACTAAGGAAAGGCATTCACACATAAATACCTTCCATACTAATATAGTTGTGCTGCCATCAAGTGGGCACTGTTAAAACTACTGTATACTCTGCCATATCCAATATGGCAAGTTGATCCCACTGCCCACTTAAACAACTGAATTCTGTCTTCAAAGTATTAGTCTTAGGAGTGGGTCTTTGGAAAACAAACCTCTAAGAGGTACCTAAAAACATTTTACATGCATATAAGCAGTCTCCAATTAAAACATCCAGTTTGCATTGCAAGACATCTAGCTTGGTGCAGTCAAAGTCACACTGTTGACGTGGAATACTTAAGAGTATGGTATGAGTACTGCTTTAATCTTTAAACCACCACAGATCTTAACATATCCAGACAGGAAAGACTCAAAAAGTCAGGCGACATTTGCCATTAACTGGAGAATGTTGCACTCCCAGTTTGAGATTATGAATTATGACTTTTATGTTGCACACCCACACCTGCCACCTGAGTGATTATTTATGAGTATTATAGGGGCTGTATTAAGAATTTAGGAACAGATTTCTTTTGAGGCAGTTAGGTAAGAAAATAATATATATACAGTATATATATTAATCTCAAGGCAGACCATTAATGCATCAATGCATTTCTATTCATTCACACCCATGTAACATACTGACCACAATGAAAGTACGAGAGTATGAAGCTTTCATTGAGATCTTGTGTATATTGTGTGTTGTGATAAGAACACAATCTTGACAAAAATGGCACTATTTAAACCATTTATTTACATATAATACACTTCCTTTTTATCCTTTATACTTTTAAGAAATAACTCTGGACATTGTATGTCACATGACAATATTTACACATGAAAATGGAGGGCCCACGCTCCTCTAGTGAGAGGCCATATTTACAGTGCATGGTGCATTAGGACGTCCATGTTGCTCTTCTGCCCCCACAGGCAGGAGCTGGTACTACATCACTGGTCGTCATCAGCGTTTTAGTGCACAGGACAGGACAACAACCCCATTAAAAGCTGCTTTCCACACTAGTGTTATTCCAGCCATGTCAGTGAAAGCACACTGTAGCCACACAAATACACACACACACACATATACAAAGCTTACAGTATCTCTAAAAAAAAATAAAGCTTAAAAGTAATCTTTCAAAAGCATATGTCTTATAGAAAAATATGTGCCCTTTCCAGGAACGTAAAAACCCACAAAAATAATGGACACATTTCTATTGGGCTGCTTTCAAATGACACTCACATTATTTGTAATAGGGGATCTCTCCAACAGAGACTGTGAGAATCCCTTGTTGGCTGTACAGGCTAGACTGTTCCAAGGCACAATACTTCATGAACAATGACAACATGGCAGAAACACACCTAGAATTAACAGAGCTAAATGGACACTGGTGAAGAATGAGCTTCAGCTTGAGGAGCTAAAACAATCAGTTAACAACCACTGCAACCTCTTGCCTGAAAATGGCCATACCATTCTGAGGCATTGAGGCCTTAGGGTCATCATCAAAACAAAGAGACAAAGTGTGCTCTAAGACTGCTTGCCATTCTGCCTGCTTAACTGGTTTAACCAACCCAGTGGTTCACACAACAAGCAGTTCCATGTTGTTGGCTTGAACCATATTTGTCCAATATCATTTCTGCAGTGTTATCACCACCAACCATTCAAATGTGTTTTGTCTAAAAGTTTTGATAAAGCATGCAGCCTAAGCCTGTTCTGTAGTAGTTGGTATGATGCAGCATAAGGTCCTATGGCTTCAATCGCCACAGGTATAAACACAGTGAGTGACTTGGCACTATTGTCATTCATTTCAGCAAGGAGCAGCATATAATAAGTGTGCAGATAATAAACATTTACAGCAGTCGCAGGGGCTATGATCTAGCCCAGTTGGCATTACAAACAGATCAAGAACAGCCACGTGAGTCGCGCCAGTCTTTGAATCCAATGCAGACGAGGCCTGGTTTTGTTAGGAGGATGAAACAGTGGGACGTCCATCCAGCCTCCATCCTGCGCCCCCCAGTGCGGACTGAGGAGCGGCCAACTCCGGGCGTGACCAGGTGTGCAGCTCTGGCATGAGGGCACCAGACCACAGTGGACCCTCAGGCCTCTACCGACCAGTCTGGTTCCACCAGGCGAACCTGCTAACCCTGCGCTTTCCCAGTGGGCCCACAGCAGCCCCCCTGTCAATCAGTTGCACTCTCTTTCCGTTCACCACCTATGTGTGTGTGTGAGAGAGAGAGATGGAGAGAGATGGAGAGAGATGGAGAGAGATGGACTCATTGTAAAATAATAAACATGTCACATGTAGGGTTGGGACGGTATGGATTTTTTCTTACCGCAGTTGAAAAGCAAAAAATGACCACGATTTACCGCGATGTTACATTCATGACACTTATGCTACAGTTACAACTGAAGGCTACCACACTTTTTAATGGCTGCGTCAGGTTGTAACAAAGGTAGGCTAAATGTCACTATATTTTTAACAAACTGAAATTTTTTTTTTAATTCTGTTTCAACTTTCATGAAGTAAACATGTATGACTCCTTTCTGGCCAAATATCACAGCTTTCAAGTTGAAAGTCTTTGTGTAAATCGTGTTTGAATGGAGAGAATAAAAAAAGTGTTAGGATTTTGCCGGTTCTCTGCTACTCTCGCATTGTAGGCCTAAACACAAATGGAATATTGGAACATTGAAACACATGCGGAAGGTCAGGTTTGCTTCATCTTTTGATGATACATTTTGAAGTTTTGTTTAGAAAACCTGAATCCATGTCATAAGATGGTCTCTCACAAAACACATCAATACATTAAACACTACGTACACACGTGCATTTTTTTTCCTGCGGTGATGACGGTGACAAGCTCAGACCCTTAGTAGGCGTCACCTGACCGCGGTATTGCGGTAATGCAGTTACCGTCCCAGCCCTAGTCACATGTATACACATATCCATTACACCATCCACTTCAATTCACAAGCAATTGAATACACCTACATGCACTACTAGATAAATAACAATATTATCGATCCATATGATTTATATATGTATGGAGTCATGTTCATGCTCATAAGCAGTGAACTGCTGGAGGATTTCAGAAGAGAAAAGTTCAATGAAAGACGTGAGTAGATATGGGGCATGCCAATACAGCACACATCACCAGGAAGCGACCAATCACAATCACAGAGAGGTGTGATCTAGGGAGACGGGAAAACATGGCCTCAAATTCACACCACACGACGGAGCTTCTACAGACAAGAGAGATTCATACATCCCGTCAACCAACACACCCATTCTCTCTTCTGCTCCTTATACATACACTGGCAAAGGTCTCCGTCTCTCATGGTGGGTCGAAGCCATGCCAAACCCACAGGCAGGCACAGAGCAGTGCTACAATGCAGGCTCTGCTGTACCTGAGATTGAGGGGTGGAGGGAACGGGGTGGTGGCAGGGGGGGGGGGCATGAGGGTGGGGCGTGTGCCAGGGTGGTGAATCAGGAAGAGGTCAGAGCGGCATCTGAGATGTAGATGAGGAGAGGAAGAGAAAAAGCAGGAAAAGCAGGAGTGGAGAAAGAGGGGTTAGGAGTGCTGAGCATCGATACCTGCAGGGGTGAGCACCAGAGCCTGCAGGATGTCAGACAGGGAGATGACGCCCTCGATACACGAGCGCTCGTCCACCACCACCAGCCGATGCACCTGGAGAGGGTGGAGAGAAACAGACAAAAAGGGGAATAAGTAGTTTTCATGTTCTCATCATTTATTGGGAAAAGGCAAAATCACACATGTACAGACACAGCTCTGGTGGTGTCAAGTGCCAGGACAATGAAAAAAAAAATGGATTTAAGGTGTTGGACTGAATGAGTGTTTATGATCTCACCTCTGCTTTAACAATCCTGTTCACAATCGTGTCAAGGTTCTCAAGCTTGTTGCACTTGACCACACCCTCAAAGTACTGCGAACGATGCTTCAGAGCCTGGGTCACGGTCACATCTAAGTTGTTATAGGTTTTCTCTGCAGCCAGGTTCTACACACAGACAGGGAAGGGGAGAGGGAATGGGAGAGATAAATGGGTTAAGCACATGGATGAAGGACTATTCCTGCATAAACATGGAATTAACTGCAATTCAAAAGAGAGGAAAGACTTACAATGACGTCAAATTTGGAATAAATGTCGACCACCTTTCCTGTGAGAAGGAATAAGGTGCAATCAAGATGCAACATTACAACAGAAGAATCACATAATCTATTTGAAACATTACAACAGAAGAAGCACATAATCTATTTGAAACAGACATCAGCTACATCAACAAGAAGCTCTAGTGAAACAGATGGAAACCAGACGTTCCTACCTGACTCATCCACTACAGGTAGAGCTGACACCCTTCTCTCAACAAACAGGTTCAGAGCTTTGATGATGGGTGTGTTTGGGTGGATGAAGGCAATATTTGTGTAGGTGCCAATACCCATCTCACCTAACGTTTGCTTCATTAGGGCAGGCTTTGGCATCTCACACATCTGTGAGGAAACAAATATAGAAATCCATGCCATACACAAACAAAACACACAAATATGCAGATTGTAGCTATTGTATATCCATGGAAGTACACATACTGTCAACATCACTATGAATCCTTTGTGACACCAAGGTCTTTAGTTGTTTTTTTTAACCCAAGTAAAATTAAGACAACTTTTAAGAAACTCCCAACAGATCATTAAATGACTTCCCTCTGATACAATACAGCATGAATAATACAAGCAACTTCTAAATTTAGCTGTGAATGTGTCTCTCACTTACAAACAATTGCAGGAATTTCAGGACCCTCTTGTGTGTGAGGATATACAGGGCATTGCCCGTCACTGGGTCGATGATGGGCAGCCGATGGATTTTGTTTTTGATGAGTGAGTAGACAGCTTCAAACAAGCTGTGGAACATGAGCAGACAAAACGTCTTCAAATGGCCTTTGATGGCCGCTAGAGTCACAGTATACTACATAGCACAAAACAGATAGGCGCAGGAACAGCTGCATGCTGCGTTGGCAGAATTAATTTTCATTTCCTTGATTGTGTCAATATTGATCAGGACGTCCACATGTTGGGAGCCAAAGGCAAATAAAATGACTGGATGAGGAGAGCCAAAGGCAAACTACTGCTGACGGCTAACTGAGGTTGCTAACATACAGCATCCATTTTGACATGAAAATCCAAAAACTCATGCATGCAAAGCCTGTTGTCTATACTGGCTTCACACATACCAGCATTCAGACATTTGAAAATGATACAGATAAAAGATTAATAAAAGAAAAACATCCTACCTGGCCTCAGGTGATATACTGACAAATGGCTTGAACGTCTCTTGCAAGTACAGATCTGGAAGTAAAGAACAACTATTATGATCCCTATTTTTCAGTAAGTCACAGGGATGATTCCCATACATGGAGCCAAGTCCCAGAGTTTTATTTCCAAGGAAAATTCCATTGAAGTTCTCTTTTAGTGCTTAACTGAAAGTTTAAAATCAATGTTTAAAATATTTTATCATACTGTACTCATGTTCTGCTTACCTCTCCATGTTTCAATCTTATGCTCCTCTAATTCATATAGATGTACCTGTGAAATAAAAGTATACATACTATCACCATCACTATGAAGGACTCAACTAATCAACAGTAGACACTGACTGCTGACTTACCAGTGGTGACTTGTAGTATCTGTGCAGGATGATAATAAAGTCTGTGATGGTCAACATTCCTGATTACAAAAACAAGGCAAATCAATGTATAGCTATGGCAAATGGGTACCAGAAACAAACTTCAGGAAGACACTTGCTGTATACATTAATACAATTGAACTGAATTGTAGGAGCAAGGGACAATTGTTTTGTTCATGATAACTGATTACAACACTGCAATATTAACCAGATTAGTAAATCCAGCCTGTAGACTCATGG
This sequence comes from Alosa pseudoharengus, assembly GCF_046254945.1. NCBI lineage: Eukaryota > Metazoa > Chordata > Actinopteri > Clupeiformes > Clupeidae > Alosa > Alosa pseudoharengus. Next base: position 49,303,966 of record NW_027468663.1, on the reverse strand, counting down.
ACATATATATCTATATGTTTTTAACTGAAGATGCCCCTACCCACAAAGCTCTGCTTTTTGGTCTCCCACAGTGGCGCTGCACGAACTCCATTGGCCACCAAAGCAAAGAACGCTTTCTTTACCTGATGGGTGTTAAAACAGGAGCAGAGGCAAAGGCAAGCTCATCATAAGCTCAAAGACACAGAACACTGAGCACAAACCATTCATACTTTTTCAGAGTGCACATTGTCCGTGTGTTGCATTAACTGAAAATTGTAGCGATCCTGCTACAAAACAGTGTTAGTTCTTTGGGGAGTGGTTTGTGGAATTGCCATGGGATTTAGTTGTTAGACTATTGGTTGATAAGGGAGACCAGGGGCTACCATGAGAATGGAAGAGGAGCCATTTGCTCATGCGGACAGTAAGCTTTAGTTTAGTTGGCCATCTGCTTAGATCATTTTGTTGTTTTCAGCACTCCTTCCAATCTGGGTTTAGTCTGTTATCAGAAGACAATAAATCTGTTCCTTGGGTCCAATGTTAACCAACACATCCTGATTACTGTGTTGGACTGTGAGGAAATTTGTAGTTGACTGGGCTTTAGGGTCACATTCTCAAAGCCAGCAGAGGTTAATACTTCTACATGATTACTGGTTAACCTGGGCACACCCAGTTTTATAGCCATACACCACCACTTCAAAGAGGCAACTACAGCCTTATTCCTGGGAAAGATTAACCATGCAATAGAGACTAACTTTGTACCGGCAAATTATCATAACATTGGTTGAATACCAACCTACAATGTTACCCTGTTACCATAAAGAAAGCAAATAGTGCTTTCTACAGCATTTTCTGGTTTGCCTTACAGTTTGCATCACTATTTCTTTATTTATATTGACAGGGAATATTCTCAAACTAATAACATACTAAACTAAACCAGGAAATCTGTTACATTTTTTGAAATCATAATTTAGAATGAGGTTTGACAAGAGCAGTATGGTAAAGTGTTAGAAACGATGTGATCAAAGATATTAGCACTTGCCTGTAGGGAAGTGTCAAAGACCACCAACTTCGAGCTTGTGGGAATGAGATCATAGCATTTATGAGACTTCATGAAATGCATGTACATGTCATTCTCTGGGTCCTTAGACACTGTGGGAACACACATTGCACAACAAAGTTAAACAGTATATATTATATCAGTAAATGTGAGGATGACTTCCAAGTTTGCCTTGCCTGAGTCAGGCGAGTGTAGGTTTAATGAGTTTAAATATCCATCAATAGTAGGCAATGTAACTCCATGATAGCCTATAACACCATTTGGACCAAGTTTCAATTAATTCGCCTAAGAATCGGATAATTCCATGCCGTTTCATTGTTTCATTAGTAGTGACCAATTCAATTCAAGCTTGGATGGCTGATGCCATGCCTCTTTGCTGCTTGGATAGGCAACACAATTTCTGGAAATATCTGCAGAGCATCATGTTTCAGTCTTACAATCGCCTGAAATTTGTTGCAATAGGCTAGGCTACTAAATATCGAGTTCTTTGATGTCGGCATTATTCTGGTTCCTTTTAGATTTCATTAAAAAAAAACGCAGGCTAAACACTGAAACATCTACAAAAGTTTATCGTGTTGTGTTTTCTACAAATAACTTCTTAGGAAGAATGATTACTGAAAAAACATGCTCACCTTCATCTTCAATTTCAAGTTTTTCCAGCATGCCTTCGGCTAATCCAGAGATCTGTGAATAAAGACAGGATTTAAATCACCAGCCTACCGAGTGAAGACTTCTTAACCTCGCGTTGACGACTCAAAGTGAAACCGGGAAACTTTTACCTAATTAGCTAACCGACAGGAAAAGAAAATGGGACAACTGTGTGATTCCTTCACGTAGCCCGCAGAAGAACAACTATGACTGAAGTTACGTTGAAGGGCAAGTGAAACTATTGCTCTTGTGCTCATTCATGTTTGCCCTTGCCCGTGTCCCCGCTGCAGTAGTTCACACAGGGACGCAAGCGAACCAACTCTCTGGGTAAAACATGCATCAGGCACAGGCACACCCCCAGAATGTAGGCTTGCTTACATAGGCCTACCGCAAGGCTGTGACAGGTTTCTAGCCCAAATCACCTGAACCCTCCTTCCGTAAACTATAGGTTATCTGCGTAATTCACAGCAACATCTACTAGGCCTACTACTAGGCTACACACAAATAAACCTTCTGAAAGTCATAGCCTAGAGTAGTTTGTTAACTACCACAGTCACGAGTGATTTTTAAAAAGTGGGTCCCCAGAAAAAAAGTTTGAGAAACACTGGCCTAGACCTATTTGCTGTTCAGTTCGTTTCCATGTCTAGCTTAATAATGAATCCCTTACAAAAAATACTACTACTACTACTACTAATAATAATAATAATAACAAAAAGACAAAAAAACTCAGTTTTCTGTGAATCAAAACTGTAGTGTTGGAGGAATTATTTGCAGCAGATTTGGTGTAACATGGCACAGACTGAAAAAAAAAACTGACCAGTGCTCAGTTTCAGAGCATTTAAGGGGCATGACATGTGAGGATACCAGGCAGTGCCCACTGCACTGACAACACCAGGAAAAGCCCACTCTTTCATGTCCCCATAGAGCCACAAAGCCTTCATCCCCACAGCAACCTCAGACACTGCAGGGTTTTTTCCCCCTTCCAGACTGCAGAGGTTCTCACCACTACTCGCTATCAATTTCTGTGACAGTAAACATGGCACCAGCCTTCCACACTTCACCACTGCCACCCTCTGGATTGCAAGGCAGTAAAACAAAGCAGATGAGTAGATGAGATTTTAATCTTCATGGGCAAAATGTGTTTCTGAGCCTGACTGAAATACTGCCAGCTGTGTAAGGACCCTCAGCCAGAGTGAGGTTAATAAGGAAGAAGGGTTTAAAGCAGGATGCCCCTGATGCCCACAGACACACATACACACAGACACAGACACACACACACACATAAAACAACGTCATTACAAATCATCTCATTTCAACATAGCTATGACTTTTTTTGGACTATCCATATTTCACCAATAATAATGTGGAAGCACAGTTTACTTAAAGAACAATGTTACGTAGTCTACACACTGAACCCCATCTCATCAGTTCGCTGTCAAGTCAGAGCAAATGCCTAAGTGGAGCACACATCTCATCAGACAAAATGCCGTGCTGCTAAACCTACATGAGCCAGTGGGGTGGACAGTGGTTAAATGAGCCCATCAGAGCCGGCGGCGTTTTGACTCAGCTTTGCATCAAGCCATTCAAGCTCAGCGGAGTCTTGATTACTATCCGGTCACAACAGTTTCTATGCCGTGTGTGTGTGTGTGTGTGTGTGTGTGTGTACTACTTAAACAAATACCTCCTGGTAAATTCACCTGAAAATGGTTTTATGTGAATAGGAGAAGACAACTGTATATGATCAACCCACAGGGACAATATTTTGTCTTTGGGCGACAGAGGATATGTTTTTCCTTGATCCATATTGGCTTGATCCATGTAGTATGTGGAAATGGCCTGACCTAAACCAGGAAATGAAACCTCAACACCCCACAGTCATGGTCATATCTCCAGACATATTATATAGAAGACAATGCCAAGTTCAGACATCCAAACATCAAACCAAAGCAAAGGGCAAAGTGTCTGTGGCTCACCTGTCGTGAGGTAGACTTGGAAACAGAGGCGAGGATGGGGGGCTTGGCGGAGGACAGGGGCTGGCTGTAGCGCAGGATGGACTCCGAGGGAGAGGAGGGGGAACGGGGCCGGGGCTTCACCCGCTCCGGGACTGGGCTCTGGGCGTCCACAGAGAACACCGGCGGGCTGGGCGTCTGGGTCGGTGTGCCTGGTGGAGAGGACAGGCCTGAGGCTGGGAGGACACAGAGGTTGCACCATGCAACATCATTGTTATACACAGAGACTAGGTTTTGAAGACAGCGATTAATAAGGGTTTACAGGGAACAGAGTAAGACATGTGGGGAACTGCACAATGTGTGTCCCACCAACAAAATACAGGACAATACAGATTCTAGAAAAGTTTGCTTTAAAGGTTGTATCAGTGATTGCAGACCCAAAAAAGGCCCAAGCATAAATTATCACATTCATCTAATCTTTCCTAACGATCCGCTAGCTGCCCGGCCCATAAGCAGGCCGTCAAAAAAACGCGCTGCACACAAAAACAATTGCTACCAACAAGTGTTGCCAACCACTCAAAGGCAAAATAAAGTGTTCCAACCAATAACCGACGAGATGCACGTTCAGGAGTTTCAATTGCACGGGAGGGAGGGGGAGGGAGTATCGAGCTAGCTCTCTGTTTTGTTTGAACGTCAACAAAAGTGACATTACCCTGCCATCGCTGATACAACCTTTAAGAACAACTTTGCTCTTGAAATTTCTCTATCGTGAATTGAAGGATTACTTTACCTTAACTGTAGAAGCTCTATCACAGACTAGCTCAAACTCAATGTAATATTTTGTCTCTTTTGATTTTGCAACTTTCAGTGGTAACAACTATCTTTGCCACTGCCATTTTCTGTCAGTTTCCCTTGTATGGCTGTTAACGCAGTGGCCTAGCCCTCGTATTGTTTTCATATTCTGCATACTCCCCTTGTCCTCACAGAAATTACCTGCTTTCACTAAACCTTGTAAATGAAGATGTTAGATTGACTTTGAAACTCCAAATCCATTCTGCATTTAGTAACAAGCTGTCACCCATCATAAACTTAATGTAAATCTGGGTGTGAGTATCATATACTCACTGGACAACATTCAGTTGAGTCGGTAATGTGTGTAGGTGAGTGAGTGTGTGTGTGTGTGTGTGTGTGTGTGTGTGTGTGTGTGTGGGGGGGGGGGGGGGGTAGATGTGTGCTTTTTTGTTTTGTTCATTTGTTTTGTGTTTTTGTGGTAGGCTGTGTGAATCATTTTACAACTGCCTGGTCAAAAAAAGTTGAGACAGGGCAAGTGTGACTGAAAAGAGAACGATTTAACAGATTTCTTGCATAACTGATCAACTCAAAAAAAACACAATGACTAAAAAATAGTCTACATTATGCAGTGAGGTACTTTAGGTAAAAGCTGCTGACCAAAACACTAAATGCATATAAAATGTGTGTTAATTAGTAGTAACTATAACGGCAGTGAACACAATATGAGTTCTATCAGGCTTCCCTCAGCGCTGGTTGTTCCTGGAATCCTGGCTATCTCCTGACATTTAGCAGCCTAATGCCATCTCTCTGCAGCCCGCTTCATTTCCGCCATGGTGGCGTCTTATTTTAGCCCTGGCTGCGGTTACACACATTCCACGGGAGCAGATAAGACACAGTGCAGCACACACATGCTAGTCCACTGCTGCTCTGCTGTATCGCCTGCCAAAAGCACCTCACACTTACAGTTACAGTGAGTGAGTGTGTGCGTGTGTGTGTGTGAGTGTGTGTGTGTGTGTGTCTGTGCGTGTGTGTGTGTGTGTGTGTGTGTCTGTGCATGTGTGTGTGTGTGTGTGTGTGTGTGTGTGTGTGTGTGTGTGTGTGTGTGCGCATGTGTGTGTGTGTGTGTGTGTGTGCGTGTGTGTGTGTGTGTGTGTGTGTGTGTGTGTGAGAGAGAGAAGAGGCATCACTGTCACACCAATGCGCTAACAACTGCTGACCGATATGGATCTGTCACAGTCCCTACACTGCCTGCAGTCGCACCTTGCAGGGTTCCAGTCTATAACTGTGGATTCATTTTGGCTCCCACAGAAAATCTATGACAAAAGTCGATTGGACTCTGGCATCAGACCAGCAACAAGAACACCTTTTGACAATGACATGATATCTTTGTATTGCCAAAGATTGTGCCAATGAGATTTTGGGAGATCCTACTTTTCAAGATCTATATGCAAATCTATATGCCCTGGAAAGTTATTTCAGTTGCAAGGTTGAGCTTTCAAAACTGAATAGGAACTAGGGATGGTATTACAACAATCCAAACATCAATAAACACTTGAGACGCACCGGAGCTGTCAACCGAGTCCACTGGCATTTGAGGAACAAGTCATTAATATGCCTAGCACATGTGGCCTTGATCTTATTTAGCAAACAGCAAATGTCATGGTTGTGCTGAAAGGAAAGGGAGGGGGGGGCAGTCATCTGTAGGGGTGGCAGGGGCTATTGGGGCAACTGTAGGGGTGGCAGGGGCTATTGGGGCAACTGAGTCTGAGAGAGAGAGAGAGAGAGAGAGAGAGAGAGAGAGAGAGAGAGCGAGAGAGAGGGGCATGCAGGGAGTTGGAACCAGGTATCCCCCACTGGTGTGATATGCATATGAGAGAAAGAGAGAGAGCAACATAGTGTTAAAAAAGGAGGACTAGTGAGACAAATCCAGAGATACAGTATACTTAATATTTATACGATGGGAAAGAAGAAGAGAGAAAGGAGGAGAGGGCGTGTAGTCAGGGACAGACATGTCAGTAATATCCTCTAATCTAAAGGACTGCCAGTAAATAAGCATCAACAGTGTGTGACCCACTGGTCACCGGATCCACCCAACAACCTGCTTTAACCCCTGACACCAGAACCTTACCCTTAGGGAAGTAGGCCAGTGAAAGGCAAGACCCCCCCCCCACTTCGACCTATCTGAGTCAGGGGCTTGTGACTATGTTCTACCCCTGTCATGCGCTGGACATCTGACAGAGAGACAGAGGCAGGGTGCTGAGAGAGGGGCTCCCTGACTCGGGGCTTGGGGTCACAGCCAGTCCCAATTAGGAGTTGTCAGGTCCACAGCCAAGTGGCCCCGACATACTTTGCAGTGTGTAGATCCCATGCCTGGTCCACTACAGTATTCCCCCCAACCCACCCCCCACTGAGGAACTCCTGGCAGGCTGGCACAGTACAGTTTGGCAGATGAGTCAAAATGCACACACAGAATTGTAAATGTATGGTTTGAAATACAACCGCTAGTGGAAATTATTAGCCTTGTTGAACCCAGACAAACTCTGTCTGGAGACTGTCCATTTGAAGCCATGTCTGAGTCACCAATAATCCAGGAACCAATCACAACCGCTTATCCTGCATGGGGCGGCTTTATATGATGGCAGACAGTGCAGTACAGGCTTGTGCAAAATTCAGAATTTAATTGAGAATGACTCCTAAATTCCAATTTAATTCTTGAATTTGAATTGAGGTCCAAAATAGGATGTAGAATTACAATTTGAATTAGAATTACAATTTAACTTAAAGGAAGTAGAATTGAAATTCAACACAATTTAAGGGTAGTGCTTAACAATGAAGCTTCACAGTATATGTCAGATATGATTGCATCAAACACACAACTTATAAATTAAAAACAGTAACCAATTACATTTCCAAAGTAATCTTCTCAAAACTGAATGTATGTGAGATTCAACACATTCTTTCTGTTCTGTGGAATTGCTTTGAAATGCCATGAATTTAATTTCACTTCCTGTCATTCCAATTCCAATTCAAATACTGATGCAGATAATTTTGTATGACTGTTTCTAGCCCCAGACTAGATGGAGACTTAGCTACATTTACATTTAGAGAGTACTCTCTCTCTTCCTTTGATGTATTCAATGCATATGTAGGTGTGAAATGCCACCGGCTGGGCACCATTTGCTCATACCATCTGTTCACAATCTCCTTTGTTCTGTCTTTGGGTTACACAAAGACCTTAGGGTTTGGGTCATTCCACGTCAATTGAACCAGGGCCCACGCACTTAGGTCTCAAAAAATTCTGAAAAAATTACCAGGTGTACCTATGTTACCCAGGAGACACACTGTAAAATTACTCTTAGGTAAGATCAATACTTTCCAAGATACGGACAGTTTTACAGAGGGAGGGGGGTGTCGATTTTGGTCGGCCTCTTTTTTTTTGTCAAAGTTCACAAGCCCACAGCGCAAGAACTAAACCATGTAGGAGGCTCAAATTTTGCATGCTGGTACATAAATAAGAATAGTATGTAGCAAAATCGTCACGTTTGGTCTGGATAATCCTGCATGGTCATAGCTGTCCCTCAAAGTTGATACAAGTTTTATTAGAGTTTTTGGCTGGGCTCTGTTTAGGCCTTCAGAAGACATATTTGTACTCAACATAGACTCTTGATTTATTTTCCTTACTGAGATAAGTAGAAACACTCTCACAAAAAGCAATGAACAGAAAATAAATTCCTTCAGGGTCTGAACAGCAAACCTTACAAGTCTGAAAAATAATTTTGGTTCTCATTTTCAGAGCACCCAAACACCTTGTGGGAATATGCAAAGATTTTTTTTTATATTTTTTTCTTTATTCTCCATGAGCCTTTCTTTTTAAAAACACCAAATTTGACTTGTCTTATGCAAATCTTTCTTTTTCACTTTCCACCCTGAACATGGGCAAAATGCACCATTGAGATTGATATGAAGGGTCCCCATTCCCATTCTCAATCTCAATTGTAGCTTTACAAGTAGGTCAGTGTGATAATATTTATAGTAAAGTGATAATATTTATAGTAAAGTGATATTTCATGATATTTCATGCTCTACCATTAGATAACTGAAGCTACTGCTAGAGTAGTCACAACGTTTTTAACACAACAATGTGATATATAGACCATAAATTGTGGCATGAATATCTTTAAATTGTATAGCCTTTAGCCATTACATGCATTGCAATTGCAATGGCACAAGATATCACATAAATACTCAATTTCCACTTGGCAGAAGTGCCCTCGGGGGCTCAGATACAGGTCTCTAAAGTACTTTGGCAAAAGTTTCATATCCGCAGATTGTTAACAAGAATGTGAATTTCCTCTGAATTGTAACTGTTATATCCCTGTGCTATCATCTGGGGCGAAACTGGGTCATGCTCCCATGCCACAGCTAAACCACACAGAATAAGGGGCTCGGCTGATTTTGGCTGCTCATCTCCTAAATCACATGCCCATCTGACACCAGAGTCTCGCTCAGAGCAGCGGACTGCTCCAACACAAGTGATGAGCAAAGGGGAAGTGCCGTAAAGAAATCAACACGAGCATCTGCTGACAGCTCAGTCTAGCTTGGCACGCTGTCGGAGGTGGCCTGACCGATTAGGACACCACAGCCTTGGGAGCATGCAAAGCACCACAGCTGCAGCATTACAAATGTAAGATCACATTTGCATTAGAGAACATAGCCATGCTATTTAGTGGGGAAAACTATGGGAATGCCATAGGGAGGATGCATCTGAAACCAGCCATAAACAGCTCCGACAGAAATAAAGTATTCTTCTGTTCCATTTTTAGCTTTACAATGAAACACAAATAAATGAAAAACAAAGTGCATTCACATCTTTTACACACAATTGCACAGAGGTAAGCTCAATCAGAGTCAACTATTTTAATTCTGTCCCTCACTGTGAGACCAAAAGACCTTCTCTAGAGTAGGGGTAAACAATGAAATACCCATTCTCAGAGTCATACTGTAAGGATATACCAGCAGGGCTTAAATTTCACTGCGGGATTGCGGGTATTGCGCATAATTTGTTCAAGTCCCGCAACTCTAGCCATCATAATGCGAGAAATTCCCGCATATGTTACTGAATGTGTGTGTGTGTGTGTTGTCTGTATGCTACTGTGACCTTGAATTTCCCCTAGGGATCAATAAAGTATATCTATCTATCTATCTATCTATCTACACTTTTACAGCCTGTCTGATGACGTTAATATAATCATGAAGTGGCGTGAATGCGGTGCTATTGACCGGACGGATCAACTACCGAGTTGAATTGAACATAGCCTGTTCAATTCAACTCATGCAGACGCAGACACACAAATTGCATCCACATATCCTTATGCACTATGCACAACTTTTATTCACTAGCGACTAGCCTAAAACCGTCAGGCTGAAGGGAGGCTAATTACGCTCACGTATTTCTGAAAGTGACAGGCACTCAATTACACCTACTCATCACCCATAGATATACCGGTATATACTGACAGTATATATATCTATGCTCATCACCAATGTGCACTCAATTAGACCTACACACCACATTAAAGATATGCCTAAGTGTTAAAGTTTAAACGTCAATATAAAGCTTTCAAATGACTAAATATGTTTAGCTACTAGTAATTACTAGTAAAATGCTATACATTAAAAAAAACATTATTAACTAATGATCTAGGATGTCCACTGTTGTGAATGATCCCACTACAGTATATATTACTGATGACATCAGGGTGGTGGGGGCCCCAAAATCAAACACATTTTTTAAAAAGTATCGAAGAAGTATCGAAATCGCAATTATTGACTTGGTATCAGAATCGAACCCCCCCCCCCCCAAACTGTGTAAATCCCCCCTATTTTGAAAAATGAATTTTAAGCCCTGACCAGTGATTCAACACTACTGTGCCTTTCTATTGAACAACCTAGCTGTGCTGTATTGCACTGTACTGTCCTTTACTGCACTACACTTCAGTCAGGCCAGCTAAGACGGGTGGATATTACTATGATGGGCTCTTTTGTTGCTGTACCGGGCAGGCCATGGGGCTCTGACTGGCGTCTGGCCATCAAGCGCTCCTCCTCCTTGCGCTTCTTGCTCCGTCGCAGACTGCCGAACCTCTTCATCTGGAGACACGAACTCTGTGCTGAGGCTGAAGATGGAGCATGCCCTTTGGGTCAAGAGAAGAGGACTGGGACGACAGGGGCCGGAGGAGAGCTCCAGGAACGTCCCCACTTTTAGGTGTTACACCTACGCACGAGGAGGTGGCATGAACACTGACGGTGGTGTCTTCAAGAGACTGGGTGTGGGAACAGAGATTTACATGGGAATAGTCGTTTTCTAACACTCAGTGAAGAGTAAAAATGTCCTGTTTTAACACACAGAATTAAGCTACTCACACAGGATGTGTCTCATTTCTATGCCTTTTCAATATCTGTGTTGGGTTCAATATGCCTCTTCAGAAATGGCACGAGCATCTATGGCTCTCGAAGCAATGTCTCAGGACTTTCTGCTCAAATCAGAGGTCACCGGAGATCGTTGTGAGCCAATAACGATTACAATAAGCACACGGCACAAGCCACCTTGGATGCCAGCAGGCCCATCAATCAGTAGTCATAACATACCACAGCTAAGCCGCGTCCTTGTGACTATGGCCCAGATCTTGGCGCTCACACGGTCATCCAAAGGCACAGCAGAACAGGAACATGGGCAGTGTGGCCAAAGTGAGGGCATGACGAAAAACAAGTCAGCGAAAATTGTCCTCATGTCCTTGGCAAACACCATCTTCCATAAGCGGACATCTCACACGTCTTCGAGGTGTCTTCCCACTGGGTGGTCAGGCTGAGCTGGGATTGTGCTGGGCACTGATGCCGCACCGGGAGCATGAGTCTGTTCCCTTGAGTGCTGGCTCCTCTCCCTCCCTCTGCCTCCCTGTGCGCTGTGGTGGGAATCCCAGGAGAGTGTGCGCGGAAAAATCAGGTCAGGTGCAGCTGTGTGTCTCTTTAAAATAGCCTGCATGACAGGACTGTGTAAGAGGAGAGCAGCCAGCCCGGATGAAGACCCCTCATTGGCCTGGTCCACTGAAGTCGCCACCCACATCCTGCCCACTGCCAAATAATTTGCATAAAGGCATTTCTAGTTCAGTTCACTGAGGCTTCAGTTCTTCATTCAACACATACACACACTCCACCACTAATTATATAATCAGTTCAGACCAACAGAATACTAGATCAACCGTATCATTACTGTATGCGGATGATAATCTCTATGGTCGTATTCTAGTAGCTGGCAAAGTGACTACACAAACCCCCACTCCTCTGTTACTGATCTTCACCATTCACCCATCACAGTCCAGCTTGGTCCAGTAGAACTAGGTGTGAACCCATGACACCTCGGGTCTCTCGTTGTCTCGTGGTCACTCCTTAGGAGTGTGACCTTTAACAGTGCTGAGGCCGCCTCAGCTGACAGTGGGGCACCCGCGACCCCATGTCCTCATGACCGGCGACAACCCCGTCATTGTGCTTCATGCCAAAATCCCCCCCCCCCCCCCAAAATGACACTCTCTCTCTCCCCTCACCTGCCATCTCTGGTTTTAGCTGCACACACTGACATCTACACTGCAGGGTTCTGATGAAGCAGAAGATGGATCTGGAATGATATCACAACAAGGCCATATAGTATAGCAGAAAGATTTGCCAACCAAGGTAGTAGTAGTAAAAGTGTAATCATATGGCTAAATAAAAAAGTCAGTTTTACATGCTCAAAAAAAAGATGCAATTCTAGCACTTTAACTCCAAAATACATACAATACATACATCATTCATATAAAAAAAGTGATCAGATTGCAATCATCTCACACATGATTTACCATTGTCAGCACACCACACTAGAAATTACCAATATTGCCTCCTGGTGGCCAGTGTAGATATCTATCCATCTATCCTTCTAACATTAGTGTGTTTTGGGAAAATATGTTTAGACAAATGAACCCCACCATCCATCAGATCAAGAAAATTGAGCCTTTTGTCTGAGAGTATGGATGTAGCGGTCGGAGTCTGACGTATCAGACATCAACCCCCGTTTGCTCCAAGAAAACAGTCGGTCAGGAAACACACACAAACTCCCACCACAACTATTTTAGAAAACCTTCCGGAAACATGGCATCCACCCAGGGCTTTGAGAGTGGAGCTTTGGTGGGGTTAAGGCGACCAGCTCCTCATTAAAGGAAACACTGCTTACCAAAGCCTTGTTTATTAGAAAAATGCCAATGCCAAAAGAGATCACCTTGTAACTGCATTGGAAAATGACTCATGTGTTCACTAAGGATCTGCAATGAAATTCTCCTTTTCCTAAAAGCACTGAATTAAGACAGGGAGTAAAGAACAGACTCAAAATTAAAAAGAACTTTCAAGATTATATAAATATTTAAGATCATGTTCAATTCTGAAGAATTGTATACACAAGAAAAAACTATTACCCCATCTATTGCCCAAGTGTTAGCATGCAAGACAAACGGGCTCTTTATCCATCATAATTGTACCATACAACGTTTCAGTGCTATTTTTGCTTATTCATTGGTTATATCATAATTAAGGGGAAATGATAGACTCAGGAATATTAGGTAGGCCCTACAGAGGACTTCCATGAATTAATATCAAGTAACAACTTGGCTTGAGAGGGTACTGGAGAGAGCCAAAAAGAGGCATGTAATACAAAGCCCTATTGTTTTCCCCCCACTTATTACATTTTTTGGAGAACCTGTTAATTGAGAACTGTGTTTAGCAAAGAGGAGGAAGCAGTCCTCTCATCTATTTGTAAATCCTGCTGGAGCCACCAAGCTGGTGGAGAGATGCTGCAGCACAGATAACCAGAGAGGGCACAGCACACAAACAAGCTTTCACAACCCCTAGGTTTGTTGGGCTATTTTTTGATTTGGTAAGATGCAATCGCAACTTCGCTATCTCACATGTCAAGCGCACATGTCATATTTCCTGGCCACAGCGTTGTGCTGCTGTTTCTAGTGCCAGACAGAAGTACACAAGCAAACTGATCTTGTCATAGTTGTTAGCGGTAAGAACGGCTGCTGTCACTAAAAGGCCTACAGAAACTAAACAGGAGGGCTTCACCATTCTTCAAGCAGGTAAACTCTTGGTACTTTTTGGTGAAAAATCCCAGAAATGATAAAACAGACTGAACCAACACTGCAAAAAATAAAATCTAACCAAGTGTTTTTAATCTTATATTAAAATCAAAAAATCTATTTGGTACTGTTTTTAGTATGAAGAGATTTACACTCTCTCGAAAGATCATTTTGACTTATTTTAAGGAGTCTTATTAAGACAAATTGGCTCAACTCACTGGCAGCCAAATTTGCTTGGTTGTAGGACAAACTTGCTTAAGGCACTGGCAGACTTGTTTTCAGGATGAGACGTCTTAAGAAGAGTAAAACTCTAAATTAAGACAAATGATTTTACGAGAAAGCGCTAAGTAAGTCTCTTTATACTGAAAACAATACCAACTACAACCCTAAATCAGAAAAGGTTGGGATGTTGTGTACAATGCAAATAAAAACTGAATGGGATAATCTGCAAATCACGTTAACTCATATTTAGCTGCAAAAAAGGACGCAGACAACATGTAAAATGTTGGAAATTACATAAATGACTATTTCATGGGAAACATTTGTTCAATTTGAATTTGATAATAGCAACACGTTTTTAAAAAAGTTGGGCCGGGGCCAAGAAAATGCTGGAAAATTGTGCAATGATAAAGAAAACAAAAGGAAAATATTTTCAGAGAATCCAGAGAAATCTTTGCAATCAAGGAACAGGGTTCAAAAACAATATTGGATGGCCATAGTCTTTTGGACCTCAGGTGACACTGCATTAAAACCTGATATGAGCTGTTTCTGTAATGACAGTTAATGTATTGGCTCAGGTAAACCTCTGATAACCATTGTTTATGAGCACAGTTTGATACTCACAAATGCTAGTAAACTTTACCATGCAAAAAAAGAAATTGTATTTAGAGGTGATACAGAAATACCACCATCTGTTCTGGGCCTCAGCTCATTTAAAATGGATGTACCGGTAATGTAAAGTGGAAATGGTCCTGTGGTGAGATCAATCAACATTTTACATTCTTTTTGGAAATCACAGACTCCTCTGGGCTAAAGATAAGAGGGCCTATACAACTATATAACTTTTTATAGTGCTCAGTTCAAACCCCAGCATCTATGACGGTGTTGAGGTGCATTAGTGCCTACAGCATGGGCATCTTGCACATCTGGCCAGGCACAATCAATTCTGAATGATGTATACAGGTTTTGAGCAACATATACTACCATCCAGGCAATGTCTTTTTCAGGGAAGGCCTTGAATATTTCAGGAAAACAATGGCAAAATGAATTGTGCACATATTTAAATTGTATTTATCCATAGAGGAAGAGTCCAGGTGCTAAAATGGCCTCTGCAGTCCAGACTTGTCAAATTAGGTGCATCATGGAATGAAAAAAACATGATTTAGAATACCCCATACTGTTGAGCAACTAAAATCCAATATCGGGTAGGAATGGGACAATATTTAATTCTCAAAACTCTAGCAACTGGTCTCCTCAGTTCCAACATTTACAGAATGTTGTTAAATGAAGGGTGAAGCAGTACAGTGGTAAACATGCCCCTGTCCCCACTTTTTTTGAAGCATGTTGCTGGCATCAAATTCAAAATGAACATATATTTTCCACAAAATAGTCTTTTTTTTATTTTCAACATTTGATATGTTATGTCTTTTTGCAGCTAAATATCGGTTTATGAGATTTATATATTAACACATTCTGTTTTTATTTGCATTTTACACAACGTCCCAACTTTCTCTGATTAAGGCTTGTAGATTTTTTGATGTTGATATACATATACATTTTTGATGTTGATGTTGTCCATAATGGAACAGATAGAATCTTGCCAATATGGCCTTCATCAGAGCAGAATAGGGCCTAAAAGGCCATGACAGTATGTTTTCAAAAGATAGAAAGAACAGAACTCTTCCACCTGAAGAAACATGCACAGTATAAACCACTTAATGTGTACACAGTCTTCTACGAGTCCAATTCAGCTAGGAATACATGAGGGCACAAAAGCACAAAGGTCTAATGCCTCTTATTCTTTGCTGGAGTCTTTTTTCACAACAAATGCAGTCTTTGGTAAGAATCAAAAGCCTGTATGATCACGCTGCATCCTGTCACAGCTTTCTTTGTGAGTCAGACAGGAAACCACAACATCCTGATAAATGCTCTAAAGCCTACAATATTATCTAACCGACCTCTTTTCACAGCCCACAAAAGCATTCTACAATACTTCTGAATGTACTGGAGCCAGTTCACCTGTCAATACATTTGAAGAACTCTCAAAGCAGAGAAGATTCTTCACTATAGCAGTCGTGTTTTAGCCCCTAGCACCCATGACCCAGAAATTGAGTTTTCTGCACTTGAAAATGAAAAAAAACATCCATTTTAGAGTGATCATCACTAAATACTTCCCTTCCCTGTCATGCAGAGAAGAGAAAATGGTGTGAAAAGCCCACAGAGAACTAAGTCTTGCAGTGGTTATGCCAAGAGTCTATTGCTTCAGGATTTCTCTATTCTCAATCACCAAATACTTATCCAGACTTCACACTACTAATCTGAGATCACACATATAAGTATAAGTATATATACTCTTTTGAGTCCCGTGAGGGAAATTTGGTCTCTGCATTTATCCCAATCTGTGAATTAGTGAAACACACACAGCACACAGTGAGGTGAAGCACACACTAATCCCGGCGCAGTGAGCTGCCTGCATCAACAGCGGCGCTCGGGGAGCAGTGAGGGGTTAGGTGCCTTGCTCAAGGGCACTTCAGCTGCCTACTGGTCGGGGTTCGAACCGGCAACCCTCCGGTTACAGGTCCGAAGTGCTAACCAGTAGGCCACGGCCTGCCCCAAAATAGAAGAGAGTGATCAGCCATGATCAGGTGTGTTTCTGCTATAGATAGCCATGACACTGATGCTTCTTGAACAAGACTGTTCACTACTGGCCACCACTATGGCCAATGATACAGTGAGAGACGGCCATTACCTTTCCTGGACCTGGAAAAGAACCTGAGGCTGGCTGGGGCGGAGCTGCTGAAGGAGGAGCGGAAGATCCCACTGAAGCTCAGGCGGCGGGGGGACTTGGGTGGAGAGTCCTGGTGGCCGGGGGCGGAGGGTGGGTAGGGGAAAATGGTCTTGGGTGAGCCCGGGCTGGTGTGCGTGCAGGGAGGGGCGGACATGGGGCTGGAGCACCTCACAAAGAGGCCTTTGGTGGGGCTCGCAGAGTGACCGCTACCTTCTCCCTGAGGAGCAGAGGAAAAACTTTTCACTTGGATGCCCAGATTAAGGCTATTTTTGAGAGTACATAAAGAAGACCATTTTACATATATTCACACACACACACACATTATTTTCAACAAAATGAAATAAAAAAAGAAAATCTGATGTATTCTTATTTTGGTTCTTTTTAGGCCTTGGTTGCCTTTTCTGATTTAGGGTTTCTCACTTAATGTAGGAATTCGCTTTTTCGTCAGTTTTCAGCACACTGGACCATTTAGCACTAAGGGACTACCCAATGAATCTAAAACCAACAAAAAGGGTTTCTCCATTCTCCTACCTGCAACAACAGCGTATACATAGTGCAATACCAGGCAATGTCAGAGACTCCATTTTCCATATTGTAAGTCAGAGTAGAATTAAAATGAGTTTGAAGCAGTCATTTTAACGTAAAAGAGCTGCATTGTGCTGCTTTAATCTAAACTCTCCCTAGCAAAAATGCTCAACTATTTGGCACACCAGCATGACATGACCTGGGAATCCCATATGAACCTTTGGCAAATTGAGATTTGACATTTGCTCTGCAGGTTCATCTGGCCAAGAGGCCATTTCCAGTGTCCCCCAAACACGGGCACGCAAATACAATCGCTAATCTAGCATGAACGTGTATTTCTTTGGAATTGAGCAAACAACTACATTTAAAACCTTCGTTTACAAGATTGCTGCACATTTGAAACTACTTGGTAAGAGTTTAATGCACCAATTTAAGTTTAATTTCACTGCTAGGTATGGCCCTGCTGTAAGTCGTAAGTCAATTAACCTTTTCCAGACCTACTCTCAATTCTAATTGAGAAGGTCTGCGTGCTAACCAGACTAGACATGACTATATACAGTATTACAGCTGCTTGTCCAACCATGACCAACACAGAGACCGACTGGTTTGGCATGCACTTGACCAGTATCTGACTAATGATATCAGGACAGTGATTCCACAAGGAGCAAATATTCAATTATATAATGCCATTATGTGACAATCAGTTACTCTATAAATCACACAGCTCAGCAATGGGCTAATGATACCTGTACCCAGGTACAGGTCTGTGTCTGTGAAAGCTGCAGACACGCCCTCCTTTGTGTTGGCCATCCACCCTTTTCTCTGTCGGGCCACAGCTTGTTTTGACCTGTTTGACAATTATAACCAAGGAGTTTGGCAAGTAAATCCACATACTATGAAATCACAGTGGGCTGCCTTGGGGCTTTAGTAACACAAAAAAGAAAGAAAACAGCCACGAAAGGTCTGCCAGTTCTATCACACGTGCATCTGAATGCATGGTGCACTTTCATTAAATTTTCATTGAAATTGATTGACTCATCAGTGAAAAGTGCAAACTAATAGCTGATCAATGGAGAAGCAAACGAGGACAGGAAAAAGGGCAGGCTTTTGAAATGTCAGGTATTCAACTCAATGAGTCAAAAGCAACAACAACAACAACAAAAATAGGTTAATACTTTCTAATCTCCAACAGATACAATCTCAAACACACCAACCTTAAGGTTACAGTAACCGTGCCATCCTTGAACCACGCTATCACTCTGAAGTCTCTGTTGCCACAGCTTTTGAAATGTTCACACAGACTGCTAAAGTGTGATGTCTGTATGGGTGTCATGTGAAATCTATTTCGACGGCCCTTGTGACGTGTCTGTGCCCCTCTCTGCTATGCCACTGTGGCATCTATTACAACAGGCCTGCTTCACCGCCGGCTCTACGCAAGTGTATGTGTGTGATATTGCATTGGCACATTGACAAAGATGACGCCTGTCTGGGAATATCTTGGACATGTCGAAAAAGAAGAACACACACTCCCTCGACGACGTGGTTAAATTGGGAGGTTGGCAGCATCAGATTTTCATTAAATGTCAAAGTGAGTAATGAAATGGAGCATGTTACCAATTCAAATGCAGAAACAATGAATAAAATCCAAACAATGTCAATGTCAGTCAATCAGTGTCATATAGAATTGACTGGGTGGGGATTACCTTTGCCATATTATCATCCTTTTCTTTCCTGTCAGTCTCTCCATCCAGCAGAGAGAGGTCCTGCAGATATAGAAAGCAGTCGTGGTTATGTATTGACAGCATGCTTTTTACTGAGCCTGAGAGTGTGATATTCTAGATATTGGTGTGTTTAAATCATGCCATGTTAAGTTGACATAATGAAGGTAATTTTGATACCACAGAATGATGAATGAATGCTCAGTAAGGCAATGGCAGGAAAAATCAGGAACACCGCTTTTTAGTTTACAGTGATGCACATCAAGGGAGTGACCGCATGATCCACCATGTGCTCTAACCAAACAGGAAAACAGTTAGGGTTTAACCCTTAAAGGAGTACCATCACACCGGTTTGACGGGAATGTTGAGAAATGAACGTTCTAAAGAATATCTGGGTTCATTGAATTCAACATAGAATTTTAGAACCTTCAATTGTTGCGGAACTTAGAACGTTCAAAAACCTACACCTTTAAGGGTTTAAGTATTCCTCCAGGCTGACGGGAGAGGGCATTGGTCATCCCATTTTACGTGGACCACACTGACTCATACCCTGACTAGTGCCAACCTGGCAATCCAGAGCAGATAGCTACTAACGCAGGAGATGCACCCATGCAGAACTGCAACACACAGCAAAACCATAATATCCCCTTATCTCCAAACACATACACATACTCAGGGCCAGTCCAGGACCAGAATGAAATAAAAAGTCATCAAACAGTCAGTGGAAGAACTATACTATTCTCACTTTGATTTCAGTGTTCCTACTGGCTACCCCACAGACCATTCTAGTCCTATGAACATTACCAGAAAATGCAATCACACTTTGTTTTATCCTTAATATCTTCAAGCACATTTGGAAAAATGTGCATTAAGTGTGATATTGAGGGTATCAAAAAACACTGTAGTTACAGTTTTTGTGTTCAAAATAAACATTTACAATACATAGATTTTAGCACCCCCTCAGGTGAAACACAGCACAGCCTTTTATGTGTTATGTTCTCAAAACACCTGTAACTACATGCATTTATTCTGTGAATGGGACTTGGTACAATATTGGTACTTTACACACTAAATGTCCATATATGTATTTCCACGTAGATTTTTATGGTCCTACTAGCTACCCCACATACCATTTCAGTTGCATGAAAATTGAAGTGAAGTGAACCAGATGAAGGTCTGAGACCGAAATGTGTTTTATTCAAATAAATGTTTGCATGCGGAATGGACAGTGTGCGGGATCTCTTCTAAAACCACAGTTGCATGAAAATGACAGGAAAATACAAACACGCCTTGTTTTATCCTTAGTATTGTCACTGTCATTGTCATTTTGCTTTGGAGACTTCACATTGTGGGACAATATTAACAAAGGAGTATATTTCTAGAGAAGATACTGATTTATGGCAGGTGTGTCACAATAGGAGTTTTGAGACCCTCAATATCACTTTTTTGCATGTTATTTCTGAAACTAGGGACTTCTATAAAAACCAATGAGATGGTACAAACTTGTAATGATTGAATCATACTGAGAACATGTTTGTCTTCCATTCTATAAAGTTTGGTCAGACTAGGAATAATACTTTTTAAGCTATACATGTCCAAACCTGGCCTCCAAAATAAGGCCTTTTAGAAAACAATAGAATTGAACAAAAATATTTTACATGTTTTAGTTATGTAACCTACACATTGTGTAGACAAACTTTGAGGAAAATTAGTTGGTGCTGCAACCATGTTCCTGGATTTTGTCTGATTTAACACGGAATGACTCATATGAATTCAAAAAAATGAGTTTACAAGACCCTTAATATTACTAGTGTTGCATTTCGCCATTTTGTTTGTGGCATTTCTTAGAGTGTAAAAAGTATACAAAATCAAACATGAAAACCATTTATGAAAACATTGGAATTTAACAAAAACATTTTACAGGTCTTAGTTTTGGGATCTAAATATTAGGTGGACATGAGATGGTGCTGCAACCATTTTCCTGGATTCTGTCTAATTTGACACAGAATCACCCTGTTGCACACCAAAATAAGAGGCCATAGCAGGCACATGGTGACCATCCTACCTACAGTACTTCACCCAACTTTATCTGGCTTAAAGTAGCAGTATGGAGTTTTGGTCTAAAACTAGCGAGCTAGCAAACTAGAAGGCATGCCAAACCTGGTTAACACCACCCAGGGCCTTACTGCCACTGCTAGAAGGTTTCTGACATGATAACTGGTGTCTTTTGACGATATAGACAGCAATGTCCTGCTGGCTTGTGGGAGACTAGGTGTTTATCTGTGCCAGTACCATCACAATTTGGACATAATATCAAAACTAGTTGCCTGACAAAAGCATACCTTGTAAAGTGCCAAACTGTTGCATAGTATTGCTTTAACAACCTCTGGATGTAGACCAGTAGTAAAGGCTGATGGGGATGGGGGGGCTGATATATTGGGAAGACACTCTAAAGCAGTCCACATCATCATTCCCCTTTAAGGGCTCAGAAAAATGCACTGTCAGGCTAGCAGACAATACTAATGCAAGGTGTGCTTCTTATTTTTTTCAGCAATGTTTACAGGCAGAGACAGAAACACACAAATGGCCTTCTGTGGATCACAAGTCTGACACAATTATACAAGGCCTGGGTTCTGGGAAGAGGGCTAGAATCCGAGCTCATGAAAGCCCTAGTCAAAACAGTCGCTATCATTGACAAAACTTGTGGTAGGACAGTCAGGCGTATTCCTTCTGAGATGTGATAAGTGTCATGGCTCCTGTCTGAAAGCATGCCCTGAACCTTTGAACAATGATGAGACTATCTAAAATGATGCTATGAATTCCAGCTCTGTACTGCGGACAGAATTGGTCATATAAAAATAAACACTAGATATGGGCTTCATCTATGTTGAAAATAAGAATAAATATGTATTTTAGCCTTCCCTCTACATGCCTAAAGGAAACGACACTGATGCAGGATGATGCAGATGTTAAAGAAGTCTTCAGAGCAATTATATTCCTGAAGGCTATCACAGATCTGCCTTTGGGGAATACCCACGTGCCGGAGGCTCAGTCTGACTTGCTCCACAATTCACCACAGCTTCACAAAAAACACTGACTTTCAACAGACTGTAAGGAAGTCAAGAAAGGGAAATTGAATAAATATTTCTGCAGCAGTTGCCAAGTGTTGCAATAGCATGGGTGAATCATAACTCAAGCGGGTTAGAGCGGCACGTTCCTCCACAGCTGTTTCCTTCACTTCCCCTTTTTTGTGCCACTGGTAAACAAACTGAAACAGTGTAGGATCTCCTATTTTCATGTTCAGTTTATGGAGGTAAGGACATGAATGCACATGTCATGGCAGTGTCACAGAAATAGGAAAAGGGTATTTGTGTGTGTGCAGCTATCAATCAACTATATAACCTGCAGATGAAATATGTGATAACATTCCTTCATGGGCTCTGCTTGTTACAACATTCAGGAAGTGAGAATGTTACCAGAATTCTGAATTATGATGAGGGTGCTTTGATTGATTCCAGTTATATTTGGTTGAATAAGAAATTACACAAAGTCTATGTTTAAACTAAACAGAAACATAACATTACATAACTTTTCATGGCTGTAGCCTACACATTTAGGAAAGTGTTAGCTAGAAACGGGTTTTCAGAAACACTGTCACCCCAAATATTGTCAATAAACTTATGGATTGTCAAATGAATCAGACACATCACTCATCTTATCCAAAACACTGGAATCCATATATCTACTGGAAAGATGCAACTGCTTAACGACCACTGCTATTTCACAAATGTCTCAAGAGCCTGTCAACATTTACAGGGACCCCGCCCACGTCGCCTAGACCTAGAGCACATGCGAGTTGCCAAAAGCTGATCAAAACACCAGCAACTGATAAGAAATGCAAACATTGCAAACTTACGGGCATATTTAAACGAATGACTCTCTTTTTCTTCGAGTTTTTCTTGGAGGAATCTTTGCTCTTAGGTTCCATGACAGTGCTTCCCATTTTAAGATAGTAAAACGCTTTTTAACACCACGGCATGGCTGTGGAATTAGGAACATCTGTTAACAGCTCCTTGCAAGAAAAAAGAGAAAAGTCTGAACCAATTGATTTTAAGAATTGCACTTTCGCACATCCATAACACCTCTTTCCCCTTTTATCCCGGAATGACTTTCCTATGAATTTTGTTAGCCGAGTACATCCGCATTCAGAGCATGGTGCATTCCCATTTTAAAAAGGTGTGACGAGCGAGTCGCTTCGTGCATCCTTTTTTTCGCTGCCCGGGGTAGAGTGAATCTTTGGGTCTTGCATTGTAAAGTGTTGCGGCAATATTTCCTCATGCAACAAAAAAAAACACCAAGCGATTCTGCTTTCAGACCAGGAAGTTTGATCTCCGTAACTACGCACTGAGATAAATTCTTACAAACTGTAGGTAGACAAGGCGAGTTAAACACGGCATGTGCGCACGCATGTCAGACGACGACAGTGTAGCTTTAGCGTAGGCTACGCGTAGCATGATACAGTGTGTCAGGGTGTAACTGAGGGCATCGTCGAAAAGCCTGCGTCACAAGTTAAATAAGTCCTTCAACGCATTAAATGGATGTTGATTGTTGAAACGACACTGTACGACTCAAGTGATTATCTAGGAAACATCCTAAAATCTGTGACTTTGCATTATTTTACAATTTGACCATCATGATTTCGATATATTAAGAGTAGTGGTGTGTTAATTGAATTAGAAGTGAATTGCATGGATTGGACCTGTAAGCCCTAACTGTAAATCCAACTACTATAACAGTTAGGATACCAGTATAGGCACAGTGCCTATTTATGAGTGCAACCACAAACAATTCAAAAGTGAAATACATTCCAGTTTACTTAAAAGCCACAGCCTTAATGAAGGATTGTTTTGACTCTAATCCACCATTATGTAATAGAAGCTCCGCAGTGCAAGCAGTGCGCGTCGCTGTGGTGCAGCTTCCTCCCCTCCTAGCCCAGTGCACAGAAAACGAGATGTCTGGGCAGAGGCCCAAGTCACTCTCTCACACGCACAGTGCTTGCATTAACGGCACAAGAAAACAAGCGGGGCCTGCCATTGGATGGCTGTGCTTCTAACGAGCCGTATGAGGCCTAGCCAGCGACACCCCACATACCCAGCTTGCCTCAGCAACCCCCCCGATCAGTCCATCTGGCGTGGGCAGGTGATGCGCACAGTCGCAAACAGTGACTCATCTATTCTGTGGAGGGGCTTCAATGCTGTGTGCCCGACTTTGCTAAGATCAGCTACTGTAAGAGTCTCTTCTCTATCCTTAAAGAGCCACGGATGACGACTAACCATATTCTCAACCCAGTAGGGTGTTGGCGTTACCAGCTGGATCATGTGACAGTCAGCCTGCTATATTTCAACACTGACAATATGCTTTTGTTTGATTTTGTACCGTAATTCACTCTATGGCCAACTAGTATGTGGTGAATAAAATGACACATGATCTTGTTCCTGTCTTGTACATTTCTTTTACTACATCGGGGACATTCCATGGTGTACTGTAGATGTTTTGTGAAATGTCTGGTCTTGCCTGAGCACGGAAGACAGCTGACTGTGACATCAGTTACCAGCAGATGGGGCTCTAAGGATGTACATGTCTATGCTGAAATGGAAGCGGAAGTGCAGCAGCACATTCTGGACCAGGAGAGAGATGGAACAGGGGCTACTCAGGCCCTTCAGCTTCACCTCCCCCTCAGGTCACTCTGACCAGTTCCTGTGAGGAGAGGAAATGCAGGTGGACACCCCCCCACCAGTGCCATCACTTCATGTGCTCATTTAGTGCAGCCAGGCTGGATTCTGGTGAGGGGTCATTTCTGAAAGGCCAGAAACCCTGCTAGTCACAGCCGGAGATCTTTCACTCAGGTCCCTCTGCACTGTAGTCTCTGCCTTTTTAAGCAACCCACGGATTAAAATAACTGTGATAGAAAAGCAATTACTACAGCCACTATTCAGCTACACACTGGTGCCTGCTTCATCTGACCGCTTAATGCAGGGGTTTTCAACTGATTGTGAACCAGGGACCACCATTCTGACTAATTACTTAACCCCAGGACCACCACTGAATAAAAATACTGATTCCCACATTGAAACTACATTACTGAATCCATGGTCACGGACCACAAGTGGGCCGCGGACCACTGGTTGAAAACCCCTGGCTTAATGCATGTCCAGATCTCATACCGGGCATACATTTGGCATCATTTTGAACTCAACTAAGTGCATTCCACAATAACTTGCAAAATAGTATAGAAAATAAAAAAAGGCTGGTCCATTTGTGGGTTAACATGACAAAAAGATGGAGGAATGAAAGCTGGTATGAACTGCAGAAGCTCTGATAAAGTGGACAGAACAGAACAGAACAGTAAAGGTGAGTGGTGAGAGAGAAAGAGACAGCTCAGCTCACGTTGAAAATGACGAACGCTGAAGCAAATGGTTCTAGAGAGAGAACTGAAGTGGTGAAAAATGCCCAGTCAGCATCCCAACAAGATGGCTTGTATGCAAAGGTTATTTTGGAAAGGTCAAAGTTCAATATGGCTGCGTTTTATCTGGTAATCCCTATTGTGTTCCGCTGTGTCAGCGCTCACTCTCTGATCTAAGCACAATTGTGCTCAAAAGACAACATATATCTGACAACGGAAGGTAGATGATGTGGTTAGTCCGTTCAACCATTACGTGCTGCATTGCCACGGCGATGCACAAAAGCAGTCAGTCGCCAGTCTCTCCTCTTACCCCTCCAATATAGCAGCCACTCCCTCTGCCCACGTCTGTCTGCATTATTCATACCCCCCACCACTGCAAGCTGCCCAGAGGCCCCCAGTCCCACACCCACCAGTGAGGGGGCACAGGGGAGATGGGTTGGGCACCTCCCTTACGGAACAGAACACAGCACAGTACACAAAGGCTGACCATGAAGCAACTCTCGCATGTGGCAGCACTGAGGCTTTAGATAATTTAGCATTTACATTTTTAATACTCTTCTCTGTTCATTTAACTCATTGTAAAGCCTTAACCCACTTCAACTCAAGCAAAACAATACTGCACAGGATGTGTGAATATAGATTTGTTTTGGTAAGAGTTCATTCTACATGCTGCATACATTGTTGCAATGTGTGTATGCCGACAGTCAAATTTGCGTTGTATCAAGACAAATGTGGTTGATGGTGACCAAATGAATGCTAATGAAATAAGAAATCCAAGAAACCGCAAAAAGCATTAAGATGTAAAATATTTTATTTTTTTGTAAATGCTCCTAAATTCAGTTCCAAACCCCATATCTGCATACTTCAAAAAGGCTTCATTTCCCAAAACATTATGGACTACTGTACATGACAACGCCAAAAAAAGGTTTGCGCAAACACCATTATTTTACAAGACAAGAAAAATATTCATGAAACAATTTAGTTACAATTGTTCATTGAGAAAATATATACAATTTATCTTTTGCAAGTTCAAAAATACATGCCCTGTACAATACAAGTTCAAGACTGTCAATTTGTCAACTTCAAGCTGTTCAAACTGAAGAACTATATTTCATTTGTGAGGCTTGAGAAAAGTGAGTACAGGATTAAGGTTGTTAGGGTATAAAACGAAATGCCATCTTGATTCAGTTGTCCAAAAGTATATCTCTGAAGACTAAGCATACATATTCCTGGCAAACGGTTTCTGTACTAAATGCTTTCTTTGTGTCTAGCCCTCAGGAAAACACACTACACCTAAACAGCTACCAGTTTTCCTTCTGAGACTTATTGAATAGTCGAAAAACTCCTCAATGTCATATTACAAATATGTACAAAACACATATAAAAACCCAGAGCAAAACATAATGCAATCTACTTGTGACAAAGTTGAAAACATGATTAAAAATTCGGTTTGGGTGGATTAAAAATTCACAGTTCTCACTAATTCAGAAATGAAACCTGATCGACAAGGATGTCATAATGATCTAGTCCACTCTGGGGCTTCTGGTGATGGACGTCACCTACTGTAACACATGACCAAACTATCTTTGATGAAAACCACAAATATATTTATATATATATTTATAAAAAGACTATTCAAGTGGTCAGAATTCATGTGAAAATCACAGAAAAGTAAACACTAGCATACTAAAGTCTAAGCACAACAAAAATACTTTCTTGTGAATTCTTGAAATTATTTGCACATTCTGTACAAAATAGCCATATAATATATTCTCTCCAAACAATATTGGACAACCGCATTAAATAATTCTGCAAAGACAAAAAACCAAACACGCCTACGGAACACCCAAACATCCATATGGTTAAGGTAGTATTTGGTCAATCATTCCTATATTTTTCTTTTTATACACTTTGTACACATGAAACAGGGTTCCTACAAACCGCGGACAGCAACCACAGTTTGGCAATGATTTTTTTAAACACATAGTTTTTTTTCCATTAATTGATTCACTCATCATTCATTCACTCGGCAATAAATACAAAACTGCTTTCTTTTCTTACACAAACCAAAGAGAGAAAATTAGGATAAAACTGACTCATGGAATCAAGTATTTTAATGTGTTCTTTTTTGTGAGTTTGTGTTTTTCTTTTAGTGCAAGTTAATTTTTCCCTTCGCGGAAGCTCATTCCGTACATTCTCCATTCAGTGGTGTCTACATTTGAAACCTACTGTACACATCTAGGTCTATGACGATTAAACTAAAGGGCCTGCCCCCTCTTGCAACCAATAAGGCAAGGCCGGCACAGTGCTCTCCTCTCATTCGCTGGTGAATTCTGCCCCCTGAAACACACACACACACACACACACACAGCATATATGCACACACACACATGCACTCATGGCAAATGCGGGTCACTGAACCGTCTTCCTCTGAGAACAGTGAGGACTGCTGCCCCTTGCCAAACGCTCTACTGTTTAATGTTCCCTTGCAGACTATGTTCAGTGGTTTATTATGACAAAGACCTCGACCAATCTCTGCACACCACTCAAGGCTGGCGCGCGTCTGAGCCCCATTGAAAATGCTTCTTTTAGTCAGTGAAGGACTTGTTCTCCACAGAGACTAATGTGCCTGTGAACTATGGCAAGGAATGCATGTGTTGATTCGTCTTTTCCCCCCCTTCCATTTTCTGTCGACGCACCAGCCCATCAGTTTATCCACTTGCGGCAGTTGACTGCTCCACAGTGGCATGGGATCTTGTGCTGGTCGTCCGCCTGGTCGAACTTGTAGTCGTAGCAGAGCTGGAATGAAACAGGCGAGGACATTAGGAGGGCAAAGACTGTGGCTAAGACTGACGGACGTTCAGGCACACAAAGTATGAGGAACACAAGGACGAGACACGCACCTCTTCTCCCTTCTCGATGCGCCGGTTGGAGCTGATGATGATCTTGTATCCACGCTCAAACGTCACCACTTCAGCCACACAGTTGGGAGCACAAGAATGGTTGATATACCTGCACGAGCATTTCATAAAGGACACATTAGGAGATTTAACTGGGAACAGTCAAAAAGATTTCAAATCATCACACTCGACTAACAGAGCCCAAAAGGATTGATTGAACTCCTTCAACTCTCACATCTCTATTTCAAGGACATGGTTTTGGGATGACTCCATCCATCCATTTGCACAGTCATGCTGATTCCAAATGTCAAACTACTTTAAGATAATGTGCATTCAATAGAATTTAAAAGCATTTTCTATCTGCTGACAAAGCATGGTTTCTCAAAACGCACAATACATCTTTAACATCTTAAGGCACTGTCAGACACAATACAATAACAGATCCTAACCAGAAAAGCAGCATTTAATCTCACTTGGCAAAAGCTTCAAGACTCATCCTGGCCACTTACGACTGGTTTGTCGTAAAAAAACCCTGTACTGCGTGTGATCTGGTATTACCAGACTGTGATCTGAGCAGCCTAAAGTGTCCAGAGAGAATGCCTTTACCTTGCCAGTCCTCCAGTGAGAGTTGCATCAAGGATGTGCTCATTGTCAATGCGGAACATGTACACGGCGCGATTCTGAGGGAGTTAAGTCAGAGGAAGAACGTTAGCTCATTTTACTGACTGATTAACTGCATTCAATTAAAGTGATATTTACATAGACAGCAAAGTGAGCGAAGATTATGAAATCATGAGACATTTTGTTTTGCCATGTTAATTCATGATTAGATGATGCGTAACAGACAACACATTCAAGTGTGGCCAAGTGATTTCACATGAGGCTGGGTCACGTCAGGCTGGGCCAAAACTTACCTGACATTTGTACGAAAACTCCTTTCTGCTGGCCACCTCTTTACGCAGGATATTGCCAAGGTACTCAATCACCATGGTCTGCTTTTCAATGTCTCTGGCTGCAAACAGACCCAAGCCCTACACAAAAAAAGCCCAAACCAACCAGAATAGAAAATGTGTCAGTGAGCATATTGTGGACAGCAACGGCATCATTAAAACATTTATGTTGAGACAGTTTGCCTCTAAAACGTGTCTAAAAGCACTTAATGGAATGAGCCGGTCAAAGGTCATGGCAAAATGTCACAAGTCAGCTGACTTTCAGTAAAAATCTCGATTGCCATAGTGCTATCTGAATTGTCCTCTACCCTCTCGTGTCAGGTGGCAGAAATTCACTGAGCATAGATAGAGCACACAGCCATGCTGCTTCGGACGCTGTCCATCAGCGAACGGAAGAGCCGTGAATTAAGATGTGTGTTGCGCCTCAGCGAGCAGAGCATTTTCGCCCTCATGCTGTTTTAATGAGCGGAACGGAGAACTGGAAGTTCCACATGGCCAGCTGCGGTTCCGCTGGCTCCCTGTTTCGGGCCCTGAGCCCTGTTCCACTCCAGCGTGTTCCCAGCTAATGACAATAACACAAACTCTCCCAGCCGCACAGAGCAGCTCACATCGCAATCTACATGGAGCTCACTCTGATGCTCTGACTGAATCCTTACTGCTCGTTCATCACAAGAAACAGTCTTGTGCCAGAGATCCTGTACTACATGTACAGCCACTGGCCCCAACATCCATGCCCTGTGTTTAGGACTGATTACAACAACCTTGAGCCAGCACATCTAACATCACACAGATATTAGGACAAAATATGTGAATTAATACAGCGTTCAATACCATCACCACCTGAGCTGACCTGACACCCTTACACACAGATGCACACTGTGAGAGTGGGACTGGACTAAAGGAGGAATGGGAGTGACCGAGTGCAGACCTGGATGTGCGACTGGGCCAGGTAGACGTTGGCCTTCCACTCGCTCTGCAGCCGGCGGTACTGGGAGGACTTGGAGTGCACAAAGTGCTTGCTGTAGGGCGTGCCGCCCTCTGGAGGGGCCGAGTTCTGGATGGAGCGGCTGCAAGCAGTGCTCTCGTCCAGGAGCCTGTGGTGGGGTCAGACACACCTCATTCATTTCTACTGTTCCAGTGGTTCATACAACAATTATACAACAATCAGTAAAAGTTTATTTTTGTCAAATTAAAGACTCAATGTTGAATCAGGCCAACAAATAATCCTCCAAACATCATTAAACTCCATGACAACTATGGAATTTGTTAAACTAAACTATGTACCGGTAAATCTAAAGCAACTGACAACCGACGCAAATTGACAACAACAGCACACACACACACACACACACACACACCTGTCATGGTGGGGGCTGCTCCGGGCTTGAGCACGAGCACTGCCACACAGGTTAATAGCCAGTGGCAACTCCAGCATTGGGTTCCGCCCAAAACGGAACCGGTAACCCTTACAGGCCTGAACTCCAGGCAGCTAGAACACAGAACACAGGTGTCAGTCAGCATGCAAACAGGCAGCTCAACTCCTACAGCATGGGCCCAACAGACCAAGTCTATTCATTCTGTCCTAGCAATACAGAACTCAACACACAGTAAACGTTTCAATGTCATTAACAGTGATTAGCTGTAAATACATCATATCCAAAAATATTAAAATGAAGTGATGTCTGGTCTAACTATTTAAGTATAAAGTGTGGTTGCGGATTACCGATTCGGCGATGCGGGCCACTGCAGTGACGGTGAGTCCAAACAGATCCTCTCCCTTCAGATAGACGGGAAACAGGCGGAGTGTGCCGGACTCGGCTCTCCGCTCAGCCACGGGACACAGAACCTTATCCCAGACTCCTGCGAACACACACACACACACACTTATTCATTTCTAAAACAGTTCTATTGAAAGTGACTTACGGCACAGGTGTGTGTTATCAGTTTCCTTGAGCGAATTTAACTTACTGTGGCAAATGAGCACAGACACATATACATACATCACACACGCACACACACACACACACACACACACACACACACACACACACACACACACACACACACCTATAAACAGCATGTGCAGTGGCATCTAATTACACGTGTCCTGTCTTCTCATGCTGTGGTGTACAGCTCTATGAAAAGAGACCGTCGACATGGGCTATTACTCACAGGGCACAGACAACGTAAGGCTAATTATGGGATTCTCCCTCTGACAAAGAGGGGCGATGCCGCGGACACACTAGCATATTTGCTACTAGCATAAGCCACTGTGTTTAATCTCATACAGCACGCAGCCTTGAAAAATGGGCCATTTAATGTTACCATGGAGTCGAGAACCAGGCATTCATCATTCCTTCCTACTGAACATGATCTAGTATAACGCTAGTCCAGTGGGTGGACTTAAAGCTGTGCTGCACACGGGCACCACACGGAGGAACAGCTAGGGGGCATTATGAGAGGTCTGGAAGTAAGCTGAAGCTGTGGTGTGTGGCATGTCGGCTCTGTGGGTTACCTGTGACGGTGGCACATACCTTTGGGGCTGCTGTCGGTGAGCACCAGCTCCTCGTAGCCGGGCTCCTGCACGCGGATGGTGAACTCGGGCCAGGCGCCGCGCTCCTCCACCGAGCACAGGTAGCGGCAGCGGCGGTTGGCGTGGCGCATGCTCCAGTAGAGGCGGCTGGCCTCGTAGCCCACGGGGAAGATGGCGGCGTCCGAGTGGAAGGCGGCCATCTGGGCGGGCAGCAGGTGGCCCATGGCGTGGAAGACCAGGCTGCCCACGCGGAAGGTGTGACCGCGCTCGGGCCTCTGCACGGTGCCGGCCAGCTGCCGCACCTCGTCGCGCTGCACGTAGACGCGGCGGAACACCGAGAAGCAGCGCAGCTGGTGCTCCAGCAGGGCCGAGCCGGCCACCGCGGCGGGGGCGGCCGCTGGCCCTCCGAAGCCGTTGGCGCTGCCGTTGCCCTGTCCGCGGGGCCGGTGCGCGTGGCACAGCATGGTCTTGTCCTTGAAGAAGGTGCAGCCGGCCTGCAGGGCGCAGGTGAAGTGGTAGATGTTGAGGCAGCGCAGGCGGTGGCAGCCGGTGGTGGCGCCCGAGCGCTGGCAGCACACGCACAGGACGGCCGTGCCGCGCCGCAGTGCCAGCTCCACGTTGATGAGCGCGCCCGCCTGCGTCTCATACACCTCGGTGGACCACAGCGCGCAGTTCAGGTGCACCCAGGTGTCCAGGTCCAGGTTGAGGAGCCGCGCCGGACCGTCCGTCATCCCGTCACCCTCCTGGTGGCAGAAGCAGCAGCGCCGGCGGTCGCGGAGCGCTGGGCTGGGGCGCAGCGGCATCGCCAGTTTGGCCAGCAGACGGTCCACCTCCACCTCGTCGTCCAGGAGCTGCGCACCGCTAGCTCCGGCGTGTCCTTCCTTCTTCACCGACAGCTGCAGACGCACGCTCCACCGCTGCCAGCGCTGGGCCTTGTGCCGCTTGCCGTGGTGGTTCAGCTGCTCGGAGCCGCCACCGCTGCGGGACTTCAGCTTGACCGTCACCCTCAGGGTCTCGGGCGGTTTGATCTCCGGGCGCTCGGGCTCGGCCTTCAGCGGCTTTTCCGGGCTGGGCGGGTCGGGCAGTGGGGACGTAGGGAGGGGCGGCGAGGGCTTGGGCTGCAGCTGGGCCAGACAGTGCACGTCCAGGGAGGACATGTTGTTGCTGTACGGGTGCTGGGCTCTGGAGGGACTCTCCTTGGGCTCGCTGGCAGGAAGCAGCTCCACCGACTCCTGTGAGACAGAGGAGAGAGGGAGAGAGAGAGGGAGAGAGAGAGAAAGAAAGAGAGAGAGAGAGAGGGAGAGAGAGAGAGAGAGAGGGAGAGAGAGGGAGAGAGAGAGAGAGAGAGAGAGAGAGAGAGAGAGAGAGAGAGAGAGAGAGCCTGTAGACTTTAGATCTCCACAGACATCCACAACTCGTACAACTCAGCCTAATGAAGACCCTTGTAGTGGAAAAACACTGCAACATGTATCACACACACACACACACACACACACACACACACACACACACAATGACAACACCACCATGCACCTCACGGACAGCCGCATGGTCACTGACCTTGGTGTCCACGGGAGCTTTGGCCGGTGATGAGGCGGAGTGGAGGATGAGGCAGCTGTGGCTGCAGAAGACCACGTCACCCTCCGCACCGGACTGAAGGTCCTGAGGAGGGACGGAGAGGAGGAGAGAGAGGACAGCACAGTCAGTCTCAGTAAGAGAGCGGTCATTGACATGCTACACCATCCTTCAGCCAAAATGCATCTATAAAAGGCAGGGGCTGCGTGGGGAAATATCAAAGGCTACTTCAAGCACATAATCCTTTATCGATGCTCGCAGCACTTTGGGAGAAGACTTCAAACGGACTGAGCAATGTGCTGGGATTAACTGTTAGGGAGTTTTTTTTTTTTTTTTTTTAAAGTCGAGGTCCTTTACATATACACAGGCCATCCTTAACCCCACAGTGCCGATCATGTAGCCCCTTAATTGCACTGAGGGTGCCTACCCCTCAGGGGTTTTTCACCAACAAGCATGGATGTATTTGACACTGTTCTCAGAGTCGGTCTGTTTGTGTCTGTTCCCCAGAGCAACAGCTCAAAAGAATCAATACTTCTACAGAACATCTTTGATCAGCAGGCCCTCACTATTAGAGACACGCCTAAAAAAAAAAAAGTCAAAAGAAGACTATAAAATCAGTAGTGGTAGCTTTCTGAAGTGGTACTACCTGCTGCGTGGGTTTGGCGTCTTTGGGAGACTTGCGGACTCCAGTTCCCAGAACCACCACCTTGCAGTGGCGGCACCACTGAGGCTTGGAGCCAGGGCTGGCCTGACCTTTCAGAAACTGCTCTCTGGACACGGTGGCACCTGGAACACAACGGGGTAGCACTCAACAGGTTATCTCTCTGCTGCGCTCAGCCTTTGAGATCATAAAACCAACTAGTGCACATTACATTTACATTACCATTCATTTAACATTTAAAGCAGAAATCCAGCGAGTTCCACAGAGGGTAGTGCTCTAGCTGCCTGGTTGTAGAAAGTCGAGCTAGGTAAAGCCGATTGTTTTCAGGTTTTTTTTACGTACCGACAGTACTCTGTGACCTCAAGAAACGGAGATCTATGTAAAAACTTTGAACTGTGACAACAGAAAGAAAAGTATTCTTTTGTTTATAATACACGACTTCAGAAAATTGCTCATTGAAAGGGAGAAAGCAACTGAGAATCGCCCGAGCTGATGGTGTTAATTAGGGCACAGCCGTATCGGACAGTGATAAATGGTGGTTTGTAAAAACAAGGGCACGGGTCAGAATCATTAGTCTATCTTGTGAGTTTCAAAGGATTGTATCGGTGATAAAAATCAATAGCGTGCCCAGCTGGGCCAGGGGGCCTGATTAGCAACACACAGACGATGACAAGGCACCCCATCCTCATTACTGTCCTGTCTTAGTGAGCATCATCCTAGAGCCGAGAAATCATCAAAACCCGCTCAGGAAAGATAATGTGACGGCCCCTCTGCAATCACTCAAAATGAAAATCTTCTTATTGGGTTTGTCTCAGTATCGGACAGACTTTGTACATCTGAGATATTTTTTATTTACCTCTCTCGTGGCACCAGTAAGTGGTCATGTAAACTAAGCTATGAACATTAGGCTTTGAACTCCGAGCGGAACATGTCTTTTTACTGTCTAGTGAGTTTCCGCTGGAGTGCACTTTACAACCCTGGGGATGCTGGTGTGTCCTTGTGCTTTCCTCACCTCTGTCAGAGGGGCAGTGAGGCTGCTGTTGCTGCTGGTGGTGCTGCTGGTGCTGCTGCTGCTGGTGGTGGTGGTGGTGGTGCTGCTGCTGCTGCTGCATGTGTAGGGCCCTCTGCTGTGGCGGTGGCCTGATGAAGCGCATTGCTCCCCCTTCAGGACCTCCGAAGCCGCCTGGAGCGCCGTGGAGCATGAAGGAGTGCCGGAGCTCTGGGCCCTGCAGAGACGCCCTGAGGCCACCGGGGGCGCCGTGGAAGGGCCGGTCTGGGGCGCTGCTCACCTCATAGCTGCTGGGGATCTTCACACGGAGCAGGTCGGCGATGGCTGCCACCACCCCTGTGATGTTCTAAAATACAGCAGGGCATTCAACATACACGTCATGTATTGCTATTACATATCATTAGTACCCTGGAAATCCAGAGTTCTAGAGAGAGAGCACAATGGAATTGTCTCTGCAAGACACTCTGGCAATGAGCAATGATGCACGTTACTTTTATCCCACATTCCTGGGAACCAGCTAAACTGATGAAGACGGCGCTGCAACGTTGGAGGACAGTACACATTGGTCATAGTGTTATCCGATTGCGTTGAAGTTCGAAATCATTCAGAGTAAACATGGTCAATTGCCTGCAAAGATTTTTAAATGCATGCTTGCTGCCACCCCTCGAGTTGGGCCATTAAATTGTTCGTGGATTTTCCAGGCTATATCATTAGAGATGCAAAGCTCAAACTTTCCCACATATTTCATGTATTTTCTTTGATCTGATATCAAATGAATAGCTCCTTTAAAAGGTAAATATCAATTAAGATGTTTCAAATGACCTCTAGCATAGCTCCGATTACCCTCTCACACTTACAACCTAGGCAACTGTCTTCAGGCATCTGTCTCTTCATCCCCAACACTACAGCACTACAGCGGCGATGACAAACTCACCTCGGCAGCAGCTGGTTTGAGGGTGATTGCTATGGAAACGAGCCCCGCGTTGCTGCCGTTGTGTGGAGCCCCAAAGGGTGGTCCGTAGAACATGGAGGGCTGCTCCTTTTTGATGTTCAGCAGTCCTGCTTCTGGCCAAGAGCGACAACCAACATGGGGAGAGAGACAGCACTTGGGTCAGTATAATGACATTACACATGCATTTCCATAGTCTTCACACAGTCAGATGGTTACTGTTGTGTATACTGGCTTCCACCACAGACAGGCAAAAATGTAACCACAGGTCTTTACAATTATAGAGGTTTATGTGTGTGTGGATGTGTATGTGTGTGTGTGTGTGTATGGTCCTGGCTGTACCTTTGCCACTGCAGCTGGGCAGCAGGGGGATGACCGGTGACTGGGCAGGGGAGGGGCGCTCCTGCTTGACCAGGGAGAGGTCAGGGTAGCGGCTGACCTCCATGCCCACCACACTCTCAGGGGACGAGGAGGGGACAAAGCTGTCTGGCGAGTCTCGGTCCTCACAGTGCTCCTGGCCTCTGCTGGGGCCACGCGCCAGGATGGAGAGAGAGGGAGGGAGAGAGAGAGAGAGAAGGGGGGGGGGGGGGTTGAGCAATAGAGTGAATCAGAAATTATAAAACCACAAGGTAGACAGAAAGAGGTCATTTGGGGGGCTAGAAAAATAATAACGACATGCCTCACAATGCCAAACAACGCCCCCTCAGACTAGCTACAGGGCCCTGGGCTCACCTGAGCTCCTCCTGGTTGTTGTGCGGAGGAGTGGGGAGAGAGGCCGGCACGTCCACAGTCTTCGGCCCCTGGGACAGCGCCCTGGCCAGCAGCTCCTCTTCAGCCTTGAGCTGGACGTGCATGGACCTGGGCAGCAGGCCTTTAGTCACTGTCACAGGGAACAACAGAGGACATTCATCCATTGGTTGCTTACCCCTCACCACTAACCAACCAGCCATTTGGTTTTATTCACTTATGTGTATCTGAATCAATATTTGTGGCTTAACATTAACAATAAATCTTCTGACAATTTATGCATAACCTAACTTTAATGCTTACATTGAACAAGGTCACTATAAATGTCTTTCAGTCTATTACATTATTCCATTTAATGAAATCAGTATAAATCAAATAAATCAATAAATATTAATACATGAGAACAATAATAAAGCACAAGACTTAGGCAGTCTCCATGTTAATTTAGCTGTGGCTCTAGATCTCGTCCAGGCCCTTGGCCCTTACCGTCGTGGCCTGCCATGACGGCCTTGCTGGCCAGCTCCTCGGTGGTGGCGAAGCCGTTGAGGATCTTCTGCCGCGCCACCGGAGGCGGCGTTGGGGGCAGCGAGGCTGGCGGAGTGGGCGGGTTGCTCAGGTTGTTCTGCTGCGGAGACAAAGCAACTCCAGGCTTGTGAGTCATGTCCTGGAGAGACGCGGCAGCCAGGCAGCTCTCCAGCCCTCGCCCCCACCTCACTTCCACAGCAGTGGACCTGCCTAGTGCCTACCTCTCTCCAGCTGCTGACGTCATGGACTAAATGACTACGGGTGTGAAGTGGATGACTATATTCTTTGACATTTAGTTTTTTGAGAGTTTGTTGAGAGGCTTACCAAATTTAGATTCAGTAGACCAAAATGTTCAATGAAAAAAAAAAAAGATTCACGTCATAATTACTTAATAATTAGTTCTTAGGTGGGCCTTCTCTTGAGTATCTTGAAACACCCAAAAGTAATATTAACCAGGAATAACGTTAAAAAGTAGAAACATTTACATAAGACATGGGAAGCTTCTCTCACCTTGTAGATGAGCTGGGAGTAGTAGTCGGACACGCCGTCCAGAGTTGCGCTGCCAAAGGAGCCGGACAGGCGGTTCTCCCCGTCCAGCTGCCTGCCACCGTAGGGCATGAAGTGGGCATAGTTCACCCCA
This sequence comes from Alosa pseudoharengus, assembly GCF_046254945.1. Taxonomy (NCBI): domain Eukaryota; kingdom Metazoa; phylum Chordata; class Actinopteri; order Clupeiformes; family Clupeidae; genus Alosa; species Alosa pseudoharengus. The sequence continues at coordinate 49,266,178 of NW_027468663.1, read as the reverse complement.
ATCAAGGGCTCCATCAGGGGCAACAGAGAGAGCTGTGGAATGCAGAGATGATTTGTGTTTAGAGCAGAGAGAAAGACAGACTAGTGTATATGGAGTTCTTAAGCATCGCTGTGGACACACGCCACCCCTGACAACTTCTCTGTATGGGATTTTTATTATTAAATTTAAATTGAATTTTTAATCCAACCACATGTTAAGCCCCATAAAACCAATTATCTTCACTTTGCCAGATTATTTTGTAATTAAAAAAGTGACAGAAGAGATTACTTAGCAGGATAAGCGCAGCTTAGTTTTGACAGAAGACAAAGCCATCAAAACTGGATTAGTGATCGTGAAGTAGGCAGATTGATGACCGCAAATTCACAGAAAGTGGACACGGTTAAAAAAACACAGCTACATGGCTTAAAAAAATATTGTGCTTTGCTGATGGATACGGCCACACTCAGATTCATGTTGCCATCTTATAGCATCACACAAATTGTTTTTTTCCCCCCCGAACAAAGCAGCACTGCACTGGCAAACTGGTGAAACTCATGATGTGGATCTCATACAGACGTTGGGCACTGAAGGGGTGCTGGGTGCCTTAATTACCCATAATTAAAATGGCTAATAATTCATAATAAAAGTACTACTGTGAGTCAATGGTGCACCATAGGATTCTTAGAGATTGTTGCTGATTTACTATGACATCTAAGTTACAATATCTATCTATTGTCTGTCATACAGGGTGGCAATTACTTGGCCATGCTAATGATGAGACACACTGTTAACACACCCCGTTGTTTAAGTTGAGTGCAGTGTCGGGCAGTGCGGTCCTCTCCTTACCTGTTTCAGGTGGGTCACGGCAGGGTCAGAGGCAGCAGCGGCGGCCTTCCTCTCCTCTTCCTCCTTCCTCCTTTTCTTGGAGCGTGGCAGCGGGCGCTCCGCACCTTTGGGCCCTCTCTTGTTCCGCTGTTTCCGCTTGGTCTGCTCGCCGGCTAGCGAGGAGCCGCCAAATTCCGGCTGCCCAGACATCTGGCTGTCCGAGACCGTCTGGAGAGGAGTGGAGGAGAGAGGTTAGAGCGCAAGTGAGATGTGCAGACACACGGAGCCCCAGGCCACTCACACCGAAGGGGCCTGGCGCTCTCAGAGGTGTCTCTGAGGGATGGGTCGCAGGGTGGAGAGAGCTGTCTTTTCATGCTGAAATGGGACATGAAATGGCTTTTCAAAGGACAGGAGGAAAGGTGCCAAAAATGGCATCCAGGCAAGTCGTCTTTGTAAATGTCACCGTCACCGAGCCATTCAGTGTTTGACCTATCTGCCTATGCCTCTAAGGAGCCATCACCAGCCAGAGCTTCTTCGGCTTAAAATGGGATGCTCTCTAGCTGGTCTAGAACCAAATTTCCACTAAAAATGTAACTTAAACAATCACTTTATCGAGGAGTCTATGTAATGGAAGTAAATACATCATTCCTACTACGCACTTTCCCTTTGGAAAGTTTACGGTAGAGGTCTGTGTAGGATGTTTGTTTTTTTTTCAGTTCCACTCCCACCTCCTGCCACTATGTCATAGTTTGTCCTGTTCCCGCTCATATGTCACACGTCTCTCTCCCTTCCCAGAGCGCCAGTTTCTGTAGGCCTCTTGTTCAAATCACCTTCTACCTCCATCCACTCAGGGAACTTAATGGAGCATAGAAACTATACAGAAATTAAATGATAAATCATTTCTTAAATATTGTCCAGTTAACCTATTTGCATCCCATTTGATTCTCCTCCTGTGGCTGCTTGTGGAGTTCTGCTTGGACACTCAGTAGCCACCTATATACACGCTCTTCTGAGGGTCAGGCCTTGGACTCCATAAAACCCTTTCAAACAATGTTGATTGTTACTGGCGCCCTATATATTAATTGAGCTGAGCTGAGCTGAGCTGAGCGCTCTCTACTCACCCCGTTGCTGTCCAGGGAGTTCTGCCTGAGGAAGTTCTTGCTGTCGATGCAGCCGTCCTCCTCGGAGCGCAGGCTGTCCTCTGACCTCTGGTGCGGGAATGCAGCCGGCGGCGTCCGCTTGTGCTTGAGCAGGTGCTTGAGGAGCTCGTTGCTCATCTCGCCCTTGGAGCTGTGCGCTGGACTCAGGCCAGCCGCGTGGGGTGAGGTGCCCTCTTTCTCCGCCTCCATCTTCACCATGCCCATGTGCTCCATGTCGTGAGCTCTGGGCCCGTGGCACTCGCTGGCGCCCTCCACCTGCTCCAGCTTGATGTTGCTGAGGATCCGATCCAGCTGACCAGACGGCATGCTGGAGTGGCCTTCTAGGAGCGGGAAGGAGCCCCCGCCTCCGCAGCTACCTCCAGAGAGCTGCCTCTCCAGCTCGGAGGGAGGCTGGCTGGTGGCTGAGCCGGGCGTCGAAGAGCCGGGCTGAGACGACTCGCACAGGTCCTGCTCTCCATGGTGCAGTGAGAGCCGCGTCGGGGTGGAGGACGTGTCCGAGACGCAGGGCGTGAGAGGAGCGGTGAGGTCGGAGTGCGGCGTGGACGGAGCGTTGAGAGAGCCAGAGTCGTCGTCCTTCTTCTTCTTGCGGTTCCTCTTCTTCTTGCCCTTCTCCTCGGGGATGATGTTAGAGTAGAGTTGGATCAGCGATGGGCCTGAGCCCGGGAAGTTTGGTGGAAGAGGCAAAGAGGAATCTGGCCCAAAGGGATGGGGTTTGCCCGCGTTGTGAGGCATCATGTTGGGCCCACCAAATCTGGGTGGTCTAGGCTGACCTGGAGCAAAGTTGCCCGCCTCCATACCAGGATTGTCTGGCCAAAATCCGGGTCCCATGTCTTGAGGGAATGGCCCGTTGCCCATGAAGGCACCTGGAGGTTCCCCGCTGAGCCCAGGCGCATGGCCTTGCTGCTGGGGGAACATCTGGCCAGGGTGCTGGGGCTGTGGAGGCTTCGGGGCTTGCAGGAAGTCGTGGGGCATTTCCTGGTTGAACATGGGCATGGGGGCCATCTGGGGCTTGAGGAGGCCCTCTGGACTCATGAGGGCCTGCTGCTGCTGCTGCATCTCCATCTCCATGCGCTGCTTGAGCGCTCGCTGGCGCTCCACCTCCTTCATCAGCTGCACGCGCTGCCGCTCCTGCTGCTCGCGGAGACGCTCTTTGCGCTCGCGCTCCTGGAAGCCCTCGCTGAACGGGTTGGTGTCGTCGAAGTTCACGTGAGGGGATTCGCCACCCGCCTGAGGGGCAGGGGCCGCGGCTGGCATGACCTGGGGGGGCTGCGGCATGGGGCCCTGGACTGGCATCATGGGTGGCATCCTAGGGCCTCCCATGGGCATAGGGCCAGGCATAGGGCCCGGCATTGGCATGGGGCCGCCAGGGCGCCAGCCTGGTGGCATGTTGGGTGGGCGAGCTGGGCCAGGCTGACCTGGGTGGACTGGCATCTGGGGCATCTGGGGCAATGGGCCGATCATTGGCTGGCTCATGGGTGGACGGACGGGCATAACGGCAGGGGGGCCGTGCATACCTGGCATGCCGGGCATCAGTGGTGGCTGCATGTTGCACTGCGGCTGCTGCTGCTGTTTCACTCTGTACTCTTCAATCAGTTCCGCATGCTCCTTCTGTTGCTTGCGGATCTATTTTGGAAGAGACACAGGGGACCACATGTCAAAAGCATAAAAGCAAGCAGGCACACTTAAATGTCAGAGACATACAGCAAATGCACTTAATGCACTATTTCATGATAGAAGTAGAGCAGATTAATGGGACTACAGGAGATGTCCACTATCAGAGAACTACAGAGGACCAAAACTGTCAAAATGAAAGGCCTTGTCTGGATGTTAAAGTGTGAGCAGTTCTAAATGTATCAGTAGTACTATACACTTATACACTTAATATTTTATTGCTCTCAAAACCTTTTAATGCGAGTGATTTGTTGTCCTTGCATTACCTGCTCTAACTGCTTCTGCACCACACCCTGCTGCTCGGTCACATGCTTCAGCTGCTCAGCGTCCTCCTCTGGGAACTCGCGGCCGGCCTTCTTGGCGGTCCTCTGCTTGGCCGAGAGGGCCTTCTTGGACTTGCGGTGGGCCCCGATCTGCTCCTCCAGAAACTTCTGCTGCATCTGTAGCAGCTGCTGGGTCTCCCTCAGCCACTCCTCGTACTGAGCCTTCTGCTGCGCGTCGTCTGACGGGAAGAAAGGGGAGGATTAGTGAGCTCTAACGTGAGTGCATAGTATCTGATTTGGAAGATGAAGAAACACCTTCTAACTTGTGTCGGTTTGGCACAGTGAAAACTTTCTCCAGAAATGTGACAACAACTTACTTGAAAATCCTGGTGCAACAGTAGGGAGATTGGGCCTACCCATATGTGGTGCCTGTTTGGCATCCTAAATCATGAAAAAGAAACATGAGGAGTATTAGATTGGAGCTGGTATAGACCAGTCTTTGCTGACATCTGTTAGCCATGTTGCCCATACTGTACCTGAACTTGTACAGGAACCTGAGGAGCCACTGGAGCACCTTCAGGCCACGGAGGGCCCTGTCCTTGCTGAACAGCTTGTGGAAGCCTACAAGAAAAATTTATTATGATTGGTCGATGGATTCAGCACCCTGATGCTAAAAAAGATTCCATGTACTCCACTCCTTACCTGTTCATGACAGTCATGGGCGTCATCCCCATGTTGTTCTGAACCATGACTTTGTTAATACCTTTCAGTGCGACCATTTTAGCTTTCATAATAGGGTCTGTGATTGCATCAAAATCTGCAGAAGACAGTGAATTAAAAAAAAATAGGCTTTATATATGAATAGTGACACATTGGACCTCGTGCAAGAAACTATACAGATTTTTTCTTATTGTTTATCTTTGACTTTGTTTCAATTTAGCTAGCACCCATTCATTTTTGGGATTCACCGAAGTTGTCTTATTGTCGCTTTTCTCTTAAAAGAACTCTGCGATCTCTGTTTCTCGAGGTCACCGAGTACGGTTGATACAAAAAACAAACAAACAAACAAACAAAAAGTCAGTGCTACCTAGCTCGAGTCATTTTATGATCAAGTGGGATTCATCATTTAGCACACCAGGGCAAGAGCTCGCTTAGGAGAAATTTAAGAGAAAACTTGAGAATATTGCTGCATGAGGCCCATTGTTAGTGGAGAGAAAATACTGAGAGTATCTGCAACAGGACTTGCCTATGTTTGGAAAGAACGAGTCACTCGAGCGTTGTCTTATCATGGCCTGCATCTGTCTCTGCTGCTGTTGTTCCTGTCTCTCCTGGTCAAGCAAGTCCTGGAGCAAGAGGGGCTGTTCCTCCAGCAACAGGGGCCTGTTCTGGCCGAGCAGGCTGGTGCCTGCTTGTGGATCCTCAGCAAGCATCGCATCCTGGGCTCCCAACTGATCCGACCCAAAAGCCTGGCCTGCAGCCTGCCCTTGGATCTGGCTTGAGTTTCCCATTGTGGTCTCTCCGTGGGTAGAACCCATGGTCTGTTCCAAAGCCAGGGTGGGATTCAAGTCTTGCTGTGGGTAGTTGCTTTGATTGAGATTGTTCGAGGTGGACAATTCTGGGTTGTTCTGAACAGCAGAAGCGGCATCCACTTGTTTGAGAGACATCTCACCTGGCTTCTCCTTGACCAGTAGACTGGACAGCACAGGTGTGGAGTCAGGGACACTCACTGACTGGGAGAGCTGAGATGCTGTTGGTTGAGAAAGGTCTGAGCCCTTGATATCCCCAGAGGCAGTCAAGCCCTGAGGTTGAGACAAACTAGTGTTGGGTTCTAACTTAATGTCAGGCTCCTCTTTCAAGCCCTGACTGGAACAAGCTTCCTGTTTAATGTTACCTATAGGTGCCTCTGGTATATTGTCTGACTGTCCTTTTGTTGAGGCACTGCCAGAACCAGTATTCCTTTTCTCTGAAAGTGCCTTCTGTGGATCAGAGGTCTCATTGTGGTCCTCTATAGGATCACTGAGGTCTAGATCCTCATTGAACATGTCCTTCTTGACATCAAGGTCCAAGTCAGTTTCAGTGTAAGCTATGATGTCAAATTTTCCAGATGTCAGGAAATCATCAAGGTGCAAATCATTTGTTTCCAGATCCAAGTCTTTACCATCTTCCGCATCTAGATTGAGGTTTTCCAGATCTGCGTCAACTAAATCTTTGACCTCAACATCCTCCAAGTCTTTCACGGCTGACTCGTCAGCATCCAGCTTCTCTCCTTCAGTGCTGGGCATCGAAATTTCATCTGCATGCTCAGTGGGAGCCACAGGGAAAAGATTTACTGGAGCAATGTTGGACGATTCACTTGAGGCTGGTTGACTCATGGATCTCATAAGGGGTGGCTGCTGAAGACCGCCAGTCCCTGGCAAGCAAAGTGACTGGTTCAGGTTGTCCATGCTGGAGGACATCTGCATCTGAGGAGCAGATCCTTGGTGCTGATTCATCATGGTTCCTTCCATGGGTCTGGGACCTTGATTAGGTGGGAATCCCATCTGCTGCCTGACATTGAACCCTGGTAACCTGTGCTGTTGGGCGTGGGGGTCCATGGAGCCGCCCTGCATGCCGGCGGGCCCAAACGGGAGCCGAAACCTGCTTTCTGGGGCTCTGTGTCTTAGCTCAATGAAAGGCTGACCCATGATGTTGTGCTGCTGGACTGGCATTCCCCGAGGTGGGAAGTGCTGGGGCCCCATGGGAGGGCCACCAAATGACTTCCCAAGTTCGACGGAGATGGACCTCCTCATCTGCGGGTGAGCATCCATCATGGCATCCTGCATTGGGTGTGGAGGTCTGAGAGGCCCATGTGGCCCTTGTCCACTAGGAAACCCAAATCTGTTGAGTTGAGAAATTTCTTTTAATACGGGCTTTTCAGAGCATTCGTGTTTAAACTACTAAGAACAAACAATAGATAGTATGGGAAGCATTCATCCATTATTAATTGCATTCGGCATTCTGCTGACCCACCTCTGCATGTGTTGCCTTATGCCCATATTACTGCCATCTGGAAACTGCCCCTCCATGGCAATTGGGCCATGCTGGTCACCTGGGAAGGGTCCAGGAAACCTCATGGGGCCTCTCACTGGCCCTGGGCCAGGGTACGGTGGTGGAGGTCGGTTGAAGATCTCCACCTGTGGCCCTGGCCCCCCCTGACTCCAGTGCTGTGGGGTTCCTGGGGCCATGGGGGCCTCCTGGGGACCCTTCTCCTGACGATTGGCACCCTTCTGCTGCTGCTGTTTCAGGATAAGCTCTCTGATTCGCTGACGCTGTAGAGTCAAGAACAAATGCATTGTAAATATAATTGCTACGATTTAAGAATCTCATCTCAACATTTAAATGCTTCTTTTACATATACATTCATTGACCGATTTAATAAAACACAATGCATATAAAAATCAAAAGGAAAAAATGCATATAAAAATCGAACCTGTCTCATCCTCTCCTCCGCCTCCATCAGAGAAACGCTTTGAGCTTCGTGCGGTGCGGAGAACTGTGCAGGGTGAGGCATCTGCCCAGTGCCCATGGGGTTGAGACCATGCCCCACCATTCCCTGCGGTTCCTTCTCGACCTGTGGGTGAGGCGTCATGGGCGCCTGCTCAAATGGGTCGTGGACGGGTGTCTGGTTCGGTGGATTGGACGGCATAACTACACTCTCATCATGCATTCCGGGATGCTTTGGTGTCTGTGAGCCAGGGACCATAGGGTGAGCGAATGCCTCCTGGGCCCTTGCCTGAGGTGGAGAGAAAGGATCCTGAAAGGAGCCTGGTCTTCCCCCGGGGCGAGGGGTACCCGGGGGCTGGGCATATGGGTCATTCAGCATCTGCTGGGGCCCTCCCATGGTCATGGGTCTCGGTGTGCCAGGAGGCTGAGCATAAGGGTCAGGGTTCCTCTGGCAGCCAGGGGACTTGGGGAACCTGTCGCCCATACCTGGGTGCGGAGTCCCTGGTTGCTGGGCGTAAGGATCCACAGCCAGGGAGGGCGAGAGCCTGGGGCCCGGACGGGGGGTGGTGGGCGGGTGGGAGTATGGGTCTGAGGAGGGGCTATACTGGTCATGCGGCCTAGGCGTGCCTGGAGGGTGAGCATATGGGTCGGACATGGGCCGGGGCGTGCCTGGGGGTTGGGAGTAAGGGTCATACTGGCTGTAATCAGGTCGAGGGGTAGGGGGTGCGTGAACATATGGGTTCTGGGCAGATTGTCTCATTACTGGGCCAGGCTGGGAGAACTGGTGGGGCTGACGGGAAGGCCTTTGGGGGCTGGCAAACTCCTGGCCCATGGCAGGCCGTGGAGTGAGTGGGGATTGGGCATATGGGTCATCCAGCCTTTCGAACGGGTCCCCGCTCGGCCGTCGTTGCCCAGGATGCATTCCTCCGTATGGGTCCTGGGCTTGACCGGGTGGCATGGGGGCTTTGAAGAGCTGGACAGAGCCCGACTCATTGCTCCCTGGGATGGGCGTGAGCAAGGGACGCGAGTATGGGTCCGAGAGGATCATCCTATTCTGGGCGCCTCGCTGGTAGGCCTCTTTGCGCTGTGCAGGTCTGGAGAACGGATCGTGACCTGGGGAGCCCATCATGTGCCTCCCCTCCATAGAGGGGCTGGCCCTTGGGGGGCCCATGGGCTTCAGGAAGGGGTCTCCAGAGGTTACAGGCCTGGGGGTGTCCGGGGGTTTGGCATAGGGATCGCTGCTCAGGGACGTCGGAGACCCAAAGGGTTCGTGCTTGCCTCTCTCCTCTGAAAGAGACCTGGGCGACTTCCCCGACTCAATAGAACCCCTACGCTGGACACTCGTGCCCATGGGTGGGGGCCTTGGCGTGCCCACCATCTTGGCGTACGGATCGCCGGGAGACGACGGCCTCGACCCAGACGAGCCGGGGGAGAACATCTGCGGCGACTGGGGCTGGGAGGACGAGCCCTGGCCTCCGGCAGAAGGAGGAGGCAGCTGCGGACGCAGGAAGATGTCGTCCTTGGACCCGGTGGAAGGGGGTGGTCGGGAGAAGTTGCTCTTGGGCTGCTGCATGGGCGACAGGTTGCCGCTGCTGGACTGGGACAGCGGGCTCTGGCCACCGGAGTTTTCCCCGTCGGCCCCACTGCCGGTCTGCTGCTGCTGTTGCTGCTGCTGCTGCAGCTGCTCGTTCTTGACTTGCTCCAGCTTCTGGGTGGCTTCGATCTTCGCTTGCTGCTTGCTCTTCTGTCTCAATTGCTGATGTAAGAAAGGGCAGATGAAGTTTACATTATTGAAAGGTGAAGAATAGATATATAATAGATAGATATTTTCATATGCAAGACGCTATTGAGGATACAATTAGAAAGACTGACTGACATCTTATGTAACTATACACCCACAAACCTGCGGAAAAAAAACTTTCATATTCAGCTCCACTCATTCACCTTTTCAGTGGACTGTATTGGCTTTTGGCAAATGGCGAGAGCAGCTGTGTTGTGTTTGGGTGCACATCACAGCTTCTGTCTGATGTCTCAGCCAGTTCAATTCCATCTATTGATGATTTCATGCTTTGATTCAGGCAGACTTTCTTTCAGCACCAGTGTTGCCTGGCTCTTGAAAATGAGACACTCAGACTTCGCCTCTCAAAGTTTATTAAAGAGCCCAGTCACCCAAGGACTTCCAATTAAAGTGGCCAACTCTGTCTATAAACTTGAGTGCCTATCGCAAGTCTCAGAGTTTTATCCCGATTACGGGACCACAGGGTCATTCAGGTGGCACAGAGCATATAATCTGGCTCGGTGCCACTGCTACCCAAAAGTACCCAAAAGGAGATGACAGGCTCTCCAATCAGATTTTGGGGAAAAAAACTCAAAAAGAGCCAACACAATGTCAACACCATGTAGTCTGTCACATAAAACTTTGTTTTATTGAACATATCAAAACTTGATACTCTGCAAAGCACAGCGAGATGGCTCAGAACTCACGTCACAGGGCGTAGTCAGTCTTTCTACCAGCCAAAGAATCCGTTTCCATAATGAATGTCAAACTTAAAAATAAGGAAGTATTTAAAACGGGGACATACTCTCACCTGTCTGAGCTTCCACTCCTGCTCCTGCTCGGACTCCTTGTGCTTGAGAGGGTCCTTGAAGAGCAGCTCTGTGTCCAGGGGTGGGATGGCGGGGTCAAACACCTCCGGGGGCTGGGGCAGCTGCACTGGCTGCTGGGCGTGTGGCCTCTTCACAGGCTCGTTGGACATCTGGACTTTGTTGATGCGCAGCGCTGCTCGGTTGTCTCTGGCCTTTTGCTGGAAATCAGAGAGACAGTCAATTATCAGTCAAACTAAGGAGACGTCAGATGAGGTATTTGGATTTTTGTTTTTGTTTTTGTGAAACGGATGAACTGAAGGGAGAAAACAGTAAAGCAGTACTGAGGAGTCCTTTGAAATTATTATTACACCAAGTTCATTATTAATTAAGAGTGGGTCCTCCTGAATTTGTCCCGTCAGATTAATTTACTTTCTAAGAATTTAATTAAAGTGCAGGGAGGAGACTCTGAACTCTGTGCTTTCACTGGAACCTGTTTAAATAGATCTAGGATATGGTTTATTTAATTACAGTGGCTTATCTGGGTAAGGCTTTTATCTCCCCAGCCTAAATTATTGAGTTCAACAGCAGAAGTTTACAAGGAAAAGACACTCACTGAGACCGTACTTGAGGGACTTTTCTTACCACATATGGGGCTCTGTCCTGTGAACTTGCTTTTCTCCAGAGTTTTGCAATTTGTTTGACTCTCGTAGACCAATCTGCAGTGCAAACATAGAGAGACACAGATAAATAAAACTTAACTAACTAAACTGGCTTATATTCACAATGATCCAGGGTGATTCAGAGCCATTTTGGTCTGATCCATTGACATCTAATGCAGTTGTTTTATTTTTTCAAACAAAATTAAAATCAAATAAAATAACATCAGGTTAACTGCTCCTTAGTCTACTAAGGTTTGGGGCACATAATCAAACTGAGGCTCTGTACAGTAAATGTTCTTCTCTGAGGGCCACACCTGGGTATTCCTCCTTGAGGTTGGGGAAGTTGACGTTGGTGTAGAGGACAGGAGCCACAGTAGCCAACTCTCCGAGCGTCTCCTCCTTCTCCCACTTGAGCGTGCTTTTCTGGGCAGTGGACATGGCGTCACCCTCCCCCTCAGCCCCTGGTCCCGGTCCTGGCCCTGGGGGTGGGCCAGGACCGGCCCAAGCACCACCCACCCCACCGGGCACCGGATGGAACTTGTGCTCCCTGTGAAAAAGCGGAGATGAAACAGCTCAGTCAGAACACATAATGGGGTAATAGTACATTTGCTGTTCCATCTATATTGCATCTACTGTACAACCCTATTGCCATCATCAATGTGGGGTTAACAGAACCAAAGATAGTGTAGAAGTATAGTAAGAAGTATATAAGTCCAGGCTAATTCATGGCTATATCGGGCTGCATAAACAACACTAAAAAAAAAAGACACTATCCATTACAAGTTCATCCATTAAACAGTCCAAGAGAGAGAGAGAGAGTGGTACAGTATGCTTCTAATCTTGCGCACGGCTCTTGTGTTGTGCTCCTGCTGTACCTCATGTTGTCTGGGAAGGGCATGCGCTGCAGCGGGCTGAAGCTGCCAGTCATGCAGGAGCCGGCTCCAGGGTTCATCTGGGATGGAGGGAACTGCTGGCTGGGGTCCACCAGTCCGTTCACCATCGGCATCCGTGGAAACATCCCATTTCCTAAATAAGCGTAAAGAATACTCCATACTCAACTCAACTATCCCCATGTTGGTGGATTTGTGATACCCTCTGTATTTCTGAATGAATGAAACTCCATATCTTATGCGGCATAGATCCATGGATTTGATGCTAATACTCCGTGACTGTCTGTCTGTGCAGGCGAGCTGTGTGCCTAGAGGAGAGGGTGCCAGTACCTGGAGCAGAAGGGGGGTGAGGGAGAGTGCCACCCTGGGGTCCATGCATGGCGGAAGGGCCCTGTTGCTGCTGATGCTGGGACCGGCTGGTGCTAGGGCTGAGGACTGCCGTGAAGAGGTCTTCTACGTCCTTCCCCTCCAGCTCTGTAGGGGGCAGTGCTATGATTAACTAACAGCTGGAGATTGAGGAGGCTTAGTCATGATAATGACACACACATTCTTTCTCTCTCTCTCACACACACACACACACACACACACACACAGTAGTCATTTGCAAAGAGAAAATATCCAGTGCACACACTTAATCAATACCCACAGCATGACATGGATTACATACCTGGAATTTTGTAGAGTTTGCTGAGAATGGACTCTGTGATAAAACATAAAGAAATAGTGTTTGCATGACTAACTTATTTTACAGCTCAAAACAAACAAACATAATAACCTGAGATTTCTCTGATGGTATTTCAAGGACTAGCCATCTAATAAGACATCTGTAATAATTAGTGTACTATCATTTCCTGTGCTGCAGTAAAGCAAAAGACGTACCGTCGGTGACCATCTTGTCCAGTTCAGGGCTTAGGATGCCGTCCAGGGGCTCCTCAGGGATGCCACGCACCGCCCTGCCCGAGTGAGTCTGGGGTACTGCAGGGGATTCCTCTGCCATGTCCAGTCCAGCTGTACACGCATGCAAACACACACACACAAATGCATACGCAAATGCACACACACACATTATACAAACACAGATACAGACACAAACACACACACACACACACACACACATATATATTACTACACTACCAGTGAAACCACCAGCTTGTTGATTAATGTAAGGTTTAAAATAAGGTTTGAAAAAAGGATGCTTAAATGTTAGCAGTGCAATAATAAAGTGAGGACTGAGCAGTGAACGTATACAGCTGGTTTTTACCTCGAGTGACTGAGTAAAGTGTCACAGTTACAAGTCAATTAACATTTTTAAATAATTTTAACATAGTTGACACCCCTGGAGCGGCATCTAGCATTTTTGAGTATTTTATCTATATCTATATTTATATTTATATTCTATTATTCAGTGCTGCATAAACAGAAATCCACAAAGCCACTGTGAAGTCAAGGCCCTCTATGGGGGCCCATTAAATTGCCTCTCTTTTCACCGCCCCTGCCTGCATAGTGCTGAAGGCCACACTTCAGCGGCTCTCCTCTGAAAGGCCTGCTAGAAAGCTGCCCACTCCTGAGCTGTAATGAGATGGCGTCCTTGGCCACCTACCTCTACTGAACGCCAAATCGTCACGGCGTTTTCAATTAGCTAGAGAGCGCAGCGCGAGAGGGCCACTTTTTCACTGAGCGTCATAAGCCCATTCCAAACTTATGATGGAATACTTTATGGTGGATAATGGCCCATTAGCACCACAGCTACTCAGAGCTGGGAAAAAGCCATATGCTGCAAATATGCAACCTCTGATCAGCACTCACTCCTTGGTGCCCTTCAGATCAGCACGACTTTGAAAGCTGCAAACAGATTTTTATTTTTTTCCAAAGTAAGTGGAGTCTATTACATGAAAGGTCCAGAGAGACTGATTGATGGGGGAAGCGGCAGAATAACCTAAGCAGAAGCATACTACAGCACAAAGTTGCAGAAGGAACCAATGTGAGGTTCAAATGACAGAAATGACAAATGTAACATGCTGCGTTGCTAAAATTGCTAAGTACTACGGCTGATGTTGTCACATGTGAATGCAGTAAACAAAGGCCATATCCTAAGAGGTTTATTTCCATTTACAAAATGTGCATCTCGTTATGGGTCCAGGGGTTGGACCCCCCTTTAAACAAGACAATGTCACACAAAAGCAATTAGATATTGAGCTCAATCAACAGGTGGATGGATGAAATAAAGAAAGTGTGAGAATGACTAGCAAAATGCATGCATGTTAGGCTTTGCACACACACACACACACACACACAGTGGAATAAACGGCTAAAACTAACTAGGGGCAGGCCACTGGGCTCTTACCAAAATTAGGGGGTGAGCCATCAACCTGGAAAGGGCTAAAATCGAGACCTACAGAAACCCAGACCAAACAAGATGAGTGAACAGCAGCACAATGGCGAGACAGACAAACAGCCACAAGAACCAAAACATCACACAGAAATCAATCAAAGGAATACAGCAATGCAAAGCCTCAGAAGCTATACAGTTAGCCAAACAGAAAGAGACACGAAATGGAGGACTATGAGCATGGCAACAAAACGACCAAAACTGGGTAGTGTTTGCATTGAGCTGAGTACAATGATTTCATATAAATCAAATAACAGACAGACAGAGAGCAGAGAGAGACACAGAGTGAAAGAGAGAAGGGGTGAGAGAGAGAGAGAGAGAGAGAGAGAGAGAGAGAGAGAGAGAGAGAGAGAGAGAGAAAGAGAGGGGGAGAGAGAGAAAGAGGGAACAGTCTTTGGTTACTGTCAGCTGCCTACCTGATTCATCGGAGGGCTTTCCCAAGTCTCCTGACAGTATCCCCAGTAGATCCGTGTCAGTATTGAGAACGTCAGTCAGGGCCACCAGGGGGTCATCGGTACTCCCTGAGGATCCAACAGAGACAGCGCTTGAGACGGCTGAGGAGCTGGTCCATCTCGCTCATACACGCAGGGGATACCGTACTGTATGCCATTTAACAGGCAACTCTTGCGGAAAATGTGTGTGTGTGTGAAATAGGTCTGAATGTGTATGTGTGTCAATGGATGAGAGTATGAATGAGAGAGAGAGATGTGGTGCGTGGGTGCTTTTGTGCATGCTAGTGTGTGTGTATGTATGTTTGTCTGTGTGTGTGTGTGTGTGTGTGTGTGTGTGCGTGTGTGTGTGTGCGTGTGTGTGCGTGTGTGTGTGCACTTACGGGACGCGGCTGCTTTGCCAGGTGTGGCGGCGCCTGCAGTGGACGTGTTGCTATGGAGAGACTCGGCTGAGGGGCTCATGTACTGGGGGCGGGGCGTCTTCCTGCCCGTCTGCATACGCTCCTCCTCCAGCAGGCCTGGCTCCACCCCCTGGCGGCTCTGCTTGCTCTTGTCCAGCAGGTCTTTGCCGAAGAAGGCCTCCTGCACACACCGGCACAGTATTTTAACATAGCGCAGAGAGCGGGGCGTCCATGTCCAGGAGTGTGCATGGTGTGTCAGGATTGAAATGGATGCAAAAGATGCATTTCACAATAACACATCTCAACCTCTCATGAGTATTTAGAAACAGGGACTCCTAGCGTTCAGTGTCAACACAACACACTGTGCACTCTTCCCATTTGTAGACTCTGAGGTTTCAGCATGCAAATAGAAGAACTGCACAATTTCGTGAAATTTTTCAGTGTTATGACAAGGAGGCTAGTCTCAGTGGAGACTCCTCTTTTAACAGGCAGCGCGGCGCAGCGGAGTGTCTGCAACATCAGGTGCAGAGCATATGTGCAGATTGGCCTGCTGCAGCGCTGATTCCAACTGAAGACGTGAGGCGAAACAGCAGATGGCCCTGAGCAGCGCTAGTTTTCCCTCATCGGTTCAGTGTGTGTCAGAGCCCTCCTCCTCCACATCTCATTCTCCACTCCTATAGAAGCGCCTCATCTTCTCCTTCTGCCTTAGGGCATTCATTTATCAAACGGACTCATGACGCACTCGGGTGCCCGGCGACAGAGTGACTCACTTTCGTCACAACGCGTGTTCCCTTTTCGCGAGTGAGTGACGTCATGCCGTCTGCCTCATGCCTGCCCCCCCCCCTGTCTGTTAGCCTCAGCAGCACAGCTGAGCTCTCTGAGTAGACACGAAGGTACCCCGCTTTGCCAGCGCAATAAAAGCACAAGCGTGCCTCCCAAAAACTGAATTATTCATTCCAGGGGGCTCCTCCTCCACGGCGATCCTCAGTCACCGATTCAAAAGGACTCCGATGACGGGGGAGGGCCCAGGAGCCCTGCCGGTGACAGCCAGTGTTAAGTTAATGCACCTCACGCTTGGTCCAGCTTCAAACAGAAGCAGTGTCCTCCGAAGCCTCATTAAAGCGCAGCCACTCGTACGCCTAAAGGAAACTGTCGGGAGGTGCCGGGGGAAGGGCTAAAAAGGCCTGTCAGTCTCCGGTAAAGTCAAACTCGGATCAACATTCAAGTGTCGGTTTGCAACGCAAACAAGAGAGGGTTTCATAGGAGGACACCGGGGAGAGGAACGTCATTTAAACTCTCCGTGGATTCCTCACGACACCCCCACTTAGGCAAGTCTATAGCTTGCTTGCTTGCTCCAACACAGTGTTCTATCTTTAGTGGTTGCCTAGTGATGGGGCAGCATGCGGTGACCCTCCCGTAAGGTGAAGATGGTGAAGGCCGATGGTTTATGGCGCGTATCATGTTCTACAACATCTTGGGATTCTTTTAGAGCAGCTCGAGGGCTGAGAGGGCTGATGTGTGGGCAGATGTGGCTGGACAACAGGAAAGTGGGTAAGAGGCCAGCCCACTGTGAGATTTTTAAAAATAAGTTGTGCTAAAAACTTTGATTTGTTTAGTCCAAGTCCACTTAACTGAATGAACGCAATCACAACTTTTTATGGTAAAACAACCAATTATGCCGATAAATGGTTAGAATCTTACAACTGAGGGACAAATGATAATCCCCTCTCAAGTTTACATCTAAAAATATGTTTTCATTGATTTATTGGATTGAGCCAGTACAAGATGGAGCTAGCAACACACCTGAAGGTAGGTGGGAAAGGCCTCTTCCAGTTTGGTCTTTTTCTTCCTGTACCGTTTCCTGGTTTTCTCTGGGAACTCGGCTACTGGAGGCTTCTCATCCTGTGGGGTGTCAGGAGTCGGATCCCCCCAGGCTACAGAGTGCAGACATCAGCATTGCTGTATTACTTTTCTGAGAGGTGACGGGTGAATAGGCACAGATACACACTCATATGCAGAGCCACAGAATAAAAGAGAACTTGTTGCCTGCCACTCAAACTGATATACAAGGGTGAGTTACTGAGGAACATGAGAGGGTCTCACTTTCGTCCTTTGCCGGCGGGATCTCGGAGAGAGAGCCAGTCGAGTCCTTCCTGGTCAGGGCGGGCTTGGCCTTAGCTTGGCCTGCCTTGTTCCTCTGGCGGACCATGAAACCCCCAATGCCTGTGGCAGAAAGCCATGATAAGAATCCAACAACCCTTACCTTTAGCAAAAGGCCTTAAAAATGTGACTTTTTCAGTATGCTTCCAAAGAATATACATTGTTGATAGTTATCTAGGCTTAAGCACACTTTGACAAAAGTAATGTTGATCGGTAAACAAAACCAAGAAAAAGGGCTATTATTATTAGCCCTACTCTTATTATTAATCCGAGACCGAGAAGAACTAAAACAGCTGAGGGAACATGAGAGCAACATGAAACAGTGTAAAAGATAACAGCGGAAGAGAACATAGGTGACAAAACATGACACAGTAGATCATCTGAATAACCTTGACTGAGTAATTTTATATTATGTCTTTTCAACGTTGGCTTCATTGTAACATAGCACAGAAATATTAAAATAAGTGTTTTCAGATGTTAGTGCCATCTGTGATGCCTTTTACCTTCTTTATCTTTAACCCATTTAGGCCGGGAAAGCATTGGCGCATTTCTACCATTAAAGCCGGGAGCGCTGTTGCGTAATTCTACCATTGAGGCCGGGAAAGCGTATACGTCGATTTCCGCGTATAAGGTTTTTTTTGCACCAATTATCGGCCTCTGGGCCAATGAAATGCATCAGAATAGACACGAGGGAGTGTCGTCATGTTCCTCGTGACATTGTTTTGAAATTTCTTCGAGCAAAGCATGGAGGACTTTGATAGCGAGGAGATTTCGGAAGGTATGATTTTGAGGAGATTCTCGGCTTCGATGACATTATTGCTGATGACTTTGAACGCGCTCTCCCCTCCCTAATGTTGCCTGCTTTTGACATAGCCCTGGTAGGCTACAAAACTTGTACCCTACTGATTCTGTTTGTCTAATTGATGGATTTAACCCCGATTCGGATTAGGCTACACCTGCTTTTAAAAGGCGGAACATCACTGCAAAACGTGCGCTGTATTATGTAGCCACTCTGCGTCTTTTTATGTGCACGTTCACATTAAATCCATTTCAC
Source organism: Alosa pseudoharengus (assembly GCF_046254945.1). NCBI lineage: Eukaryota > Metazoa > Chordata > Actinopteri > Clupeiformes > Clupeidae > Alosa > Alosa pseudoharengus. The sequence continues at coordinate 49,248,209 of NW_027468663.1, read as the reverse complement.
TAACGTTATCAAGAGAATACCGTAAAGTTTTATTTTGAGCACTTTCTAGGTCTCACTCATTGGATCAAAATAACAGAAATAGCGAACTCCAAGTTATGGTAGGGTAAGCTATAAGCACATAGCCCGTTAAACATGACCAAGTCAATGGGACAACACACAATGCCACGGTAACCTACCTAGGCTATGGAATTGAGAATGAAAGCTAATTACTTTCACGTTTTTTATCAAAGTGACAGGCACTCAATTAGACCTACATATCACCACTGTAATGTCATTAAAGACAAGTGCAATAGTTTAAAAATCAATATGTATTCAAATTACTGAATATTTTTAGCTATAAGTAATTATGCAGATCATAAAATACTAACAAAATATATAAAGTTTATGAATTCAAAATATTAAATAGAAACATGACAAGCCATCATTTTGTGTGTGTATGGAGGGTTGAGCAGAGACTAGGATCACCACTACTGTGAATAATCACACAGTATTCATTATTACTGATAAGTGTCAAGGTGGTGGTGGCCCCAATTTGCCTATGTTTTTGTAATATAATAAACAGTTACACTTTTTGAAACTATTTCAGCTTGTGTAGGCCTATCAGTAATTTCTGAACATACCAATAATACATATAACCAGGCAGTAGATGTCAACCAGAATGACAAGCTGTAGAAAATGCACTGGTTTCTGATAAAATAGTGCTGTTCCTGCACTGACACATTACATGTTTTATTTTTGTGAAGGTGTAACTGAATAAACCCAATTTATTAGCAAAACCACAGGTATAAGCTCTCAAATACTTTTTAAATTGTGTTCCTATCTGCTACAGAGGCTGAGAAATCAATCATTAAGTAGGCGTTGACACAATTGCTGAATTTCCAGAAAAACTTCAGGTTTTAGGGGGTTTTCTGAAATCACCCTTAGGTTTTACAGGCATTTTTTCCAGGCGTTTTAGGCCTAAATGGGTTAATCTATCGAATCATACTACAAAATGGGAAATCCTAAAATTGTAAAGCACATGTCTGTGAGGGATTATGGGAAGGAAATAACCCACGCCTCATCTTTTAAGATCTGGCTGCTCGTCTCTGCCAAGCTAAGCACACGGTCCCGCTGCCCATTTCACGCTCTGGTGCAGCTGCCTCCTCCAATCAGGGGCCTGGCCTTACTGGGGCTGTATGGTCTCCTCCAATCAGGGGCCTGGCCTTACTGGGGCTGTATGGTCTCCTCCAATCAGGGGACATGCCTTACTGGGGCTGTATGGTCTCCTCCAATCAGGGGCCTGGCCTTACCTGGCCTGTACGGCTTCCTCTTCCTCTTCTTGCCAGCTTCACCCCCTTTGGAGTCGTCGTCCACGACCTCTCTTTCGGGGCTGGAGTCAGACTTCCCCTCACACTCCGCCTCCCCCTCTGCACCACACACACACACACACAGAGACAGGCACAAACCGAAACCCACACACACACACACACACACACACGCACGCACGCACGCACACACGCACGCACGCACACACACACGCACGCACACACACACGCACACACACACACAAGAAAACAAGGTGACGTCAGGCCTCAAGCTCAAGAGCAAGACTGTGGGAGGAGGACAGCAGGCATACAGCATGGCTTCCTACTGTAGCTCTTCCTGAATGGTAACTGATCACATAAACACTATCTTTATGGATGAGAACAAACACAATTTAAAATCATCACAGGAAGTGTTGACATTTCTCTGAAACTTGAGAAATGGAGAGATATGACTCTCCACTGATAGAGCATTTTGAGATTTTACAAAGCCCAGAGAGCATTGTAGCTTCAAGACAGCTCACGGTAGAATCATGGCTGTGCATTAACTTATGAGATGAGAGCCCTCAGCAATGATTGAATCTATTTCTACACATGAATTTAAAACCATTAAATCCAGTAGCCCCCATAGCAGCCATTACAAAACACCACATGCACATTCTGCATGGGCTCTACTGTAATTGGAAAAATGACATTGAGAAAAGACCTCATTAACTTGCCCAAGTTTCTCACTAAAAGATGCCTGGTTCCGGAGTCTGGATTGATAATGTCTTTAACTGTAACTTTATGCATTGAATGGTGATGAGTTTAAAGTTAAAGTTGACTGGTATTTAGCCGACGCTTTTATCCAAAGTGACAGAAGCTTGCAACAAGTTGCAAGTTGGAGAATCGAACCCGGCTGATTGTCAGGCAGTGACGTTACCACTTCACCACGGTTACCACTTCACCACGGCCGCATTTGCATTTTGTGTATCCTTACCGCGGCTGTCGTCCAGGTCGACCTCGCGGGAGAGTTCCAGCGGCTGGTCGGGGACGCTCTGCAGCACCGCCACGCTGTTCTGGTTGATGATCTTCAGCTTGAGTTTGGGTTTGGGCCGGCGGCGCCGCGAGGCCGCTGCCGCCAGGCTCTGGAGCTGACTCAGGCCCGACTCCGTCAGGCACACGCCGTCCTGTGTGTAGGTCCGCGCCGGGTCTGAGGGACAGCGCAGGACAGGTTACTGGTAAGTATAAGTATGTAAGGGATAATGTATAGAACGCCGGTCATTATGGGGAAAATAAGTCCCGACAGGGCGAACCGGACTTGTTTCGCCCTGAAGGGACTTATTTTCCCATAATGACCGGCGTTCTATACATTATCCCGCTTATTATACGGCTACTTGCCAAAATGAAAAAATAAACTCCATGATATGTCTCTTTACACTTATTTGTTACCGTTTCGTCGTGGCTTTTGCTGAGAAACAAATAGTTCGCAACACACGCTTAACTTGAATCAAACATTCTTTAGAACACAGCTGATCAACCGTCTGCTTTCACTTTTGAATGAAGTTCCAAGCGCAAACTCCGTTGCCATTGACAGCGGTCATTCTTGTATTCAGAGGTCCTTTCCCAAGAAATAACGACCGCTAGAACTTTTGGAAATCCCATTTAAGTAAATGGAGCATTCTACTTGCATTGTGAAGAGCCGTATAATAAAAGTATATATACTCTTTTGATCCCGTGAGGGAAATTTGGTCTCTGCATTTAACCCAATCCGTGAATTAGTGAAACAGACACAGCACACAGTGAGGTGAAGCACACACTAATCCCGGCGCAGTGAGCTGCCTGCAACAACAGCGTCGCTCGGGGAGCAGTGAGGGGTTAGGTGCCTTGCTCAAGGGCACTTCAGCCGTGCCTACTGGTCGGGGTTCGAACCGGCAACCCTCCGGTTACAGGTCCGAAGTGCTAACCAGTAGGCCACGGCCACGGCTGTGTGTGGTAGCCTCCACACACACACACCTAACACACACAGTCTGTCACACACACACAGTCTGTCACACACGCCTCTTAAACACAGCACATACTACGACAGAGGCATTTATAACCAAACCAAAATCATTCACCCAGCTGTTAAGTTCAATGAGGTGATTCTTGTTATAATCTGTTGACAGAACTCCTATTTGTCACATAAACAGATGGGTCAGCAGCACCCATCAGTGGTGAGAGCTTACCGAGATCTTTAGCCTTGGGGAAGGTCTGCGCAGGGAGAGGAGGCTCATAAGCCTCCGCGGCCGCCATGGCTGCTACCGCTGCTATCGCTACATCAAAAAAAACATTAATTATATCAAAGTGCTGAGGCAACACAACTACACAACACATCTAAGGTTATCAAATCACCATCCGATTCAGCTCCTGGTGGGACGCCCATTGTGATA
>NW_027468663.1:49004497-49239497 GCF_046254945.1 Alosa pseudoharengus | reverse complement strand
AGGCTTTCAAGAAAGGCATTGAGCAGTCTGAAATAAAAACATCAATGCACTGGGATTTGTATCAGTAACAATAATTTACTCTGTCACCTTTGCACTTAACAGAATAAATAAATGTCTAAAGCAAGTCCCTTAGACTCCATCACGGCTTTGCCTGGTTTTACTGGGGCATTGTTAGTGATACAGCACAAGGTTTCTCTGTTTTTCTCTGCCCATTCAACTAGTAGAGGCAAATAGCTCAGCCCTAAAACCCCTCCATTACACCAGTGCCGTGGCAGCCATCTTGTTTGTTCTCAAGTTAAAATGGTGGAGATGGTCTACATTACACCATGTTAGATGGTATGATGCTACAAAATGAAATATATGAAATCTGAACACCATGACTTCCCTTTATGTTCATAAGTTCATGGACAGTGGACAATTTTTGATTCATCTTTGGTGGGCATTCACAGCTTTGTGGTCATTTGCGTTCTCATTTATTATTTTTCCCATCTGTGTGTGTGTGTGTGTGTGTGTGTGTGTGTGTGTGTGTGTGTGTGTGTTTGTTTGTGTGTGTGTGTGTGTGTGGGCCTGTGTGTTTATTGTTTAAGCCTGTGCCAGCCGTTCTCCCCGCCTGCCTCTCCTGCCAGAGGAGCCAAGCCTGGTTGAGTAGTTCAGAGGGCTGAAGCCTGGCTCCCCTCCCCCACTGCCAACACTCTGTCCCCTGCCCCCACCCCCTCTCTCACCCCCCCCCCCCCCTCCCCCCTCTGCGCCTGACACCCTGGAACTCATGCCAGCACTCGCTGGCCTGCAGACAGGCCCCAGACAGCCGCTCTCATCCTTATTACCCCTCACTTCTCCGCTGGGCCCTGCTCCTCTTACCACAGGCACGGCGAGTGGTGACTTCATTAAAAGCTTTCCCTGCCAAATAGTGGTGTGGGGAGGGGAGTGGGGGGGGGGGGGGGCTTCATGCCTCCTGAGCCAACGCTGGCTCCCTCACCCACTTCCACTCTCACCTTTAGCTTTTTTTCAGATTGCAGCCGGTTACAAAGCAATTAATCGAGGTGACGGGATGGCAGCAGACACTTCAGTGTTGATGCCTGTGTCTGGCGTGTTGATGCCTGTGTCTGATGCCTGTGTCTGGCGGTCAAGCAGACTGCATGCCCACGATGAGTGGGTGCAGTTCTTTTTTCAGCCTGCCTGCCCTTCGCATCTGTGCCTTTCTCAAGGGTTGCTGGTGACTAAGACTAAGCCTGTCGTGTCGTGTGCGCCAAAAAAAAAAAAAACACTCATCCTCTCAAAGAAAAGGGAGCAGCTAACGCATTAGCTTGAAGCACCTTGTTTGCGTTTTAATGAACAGCTTGCCATTTTGGCTTTGACTTGGCCTCGATCAATCAGCTGAGGTAAAAACAAACAACAGGGCCTGCGTAATTCTGACAGCCAGTGTGCACAAGGCTGTTTTTTCCTCCCTAATAACCATCCCTTATAGAGGGGTCTCAAAATGTCAAGAGGTGGAGGCTGACGTGTGTGTGTGTGTGTGTGTGTGTGTGTGTGTGTGTGTAGGGGGGTGCTTTTGTTGTTGTTGTTCTGGTAATTTGGTCCCCATTACGCTGTCAGAACATATCCGCGAGGGTCAGCCATTGGGGCGGTCAAAGTGAAACTCATTTCCCAAGAGTTAACCCTATCCTTCCTCATTCCAGAACATTTATACTTTCAGTTTCACTCTTTGTCTCCAACCTCAAGCTCTCCTTCATGGTCAACCAGCAGACAAGGGGCTACAGGGCTGGGATGGGGGGGGGGTGGGGTTGTCTTGTTTTTGGAGCGAGAGAGAATTGGACAGCCATCACTGATGAAAGATTGAATAATGTTGCATTAAAGGAACACGCCACCCAAAATCAGTAGTGATATATGTTCTTACCGTAACTTTCACGAGTTGAGTCGTACCTCTCCCGCGTCGGTAGGTGCACTCAAACGCTCTGTCGCGCGGCGCGAATGTGTTAGCATGTTGCTATGCTAGCGGGCTCTGCCGTGGCCGTAGAGAGAGGCACATAGCAGTATTCAAACACCTCCACGTTTTACCTACTTAAATACAGTTGCACGAGTAGTTGATGAAAAATGTTAGGGCACACAACATGAAACGTGACGATTTTCCAAGCGAATAAACATGAGAACTACAATGTGTGGCGCAATAGCACTTGGGAGTACTTCGACCTAGCGTGGTAATATTATTAACACCTAATTGTAGATCCTATCCACCACAGAGTTTAGAATCCATGCTGGATCGACCCTCAGCCTCTCCCTCCCCTCTGAGCGAGAGAGGCACACACACTAGAGATGGGCGGATGGGCTATTATTTCAACCATAACTGCATAGCAAAACTTATCATCCATCAGCACCAAAGTTTGTTGACCAATTTTCAAAACTGCACCTGCCGCTGGTTGTTTTAATGTAGGCTATATGGGTGATGCAGCGCTGCTGACGCGAGGCTAGAAAGCCCTTGCCTGTTCTAGAAAGACTGATCTAATGCAGCAAATATATTAAAAGGCAAAAGTCGTACATTGGCTAGGCCTATCCCCAGAATATCAGCAGCAAACTCAGTCTCTGTCGCGCAAAACAGTCTCCAAATAAAACGCACATCGGCCTGTTGCCTATTCTGCCAGCTTGTGACAATATATCGTCCAAAATGCTTGATTGCATTGTCCACATTTTTAGCTACATTTTCATGTACCACATCAGCATTTTTGTTCAGTGAATCTTTTGTAAATTGCTTTACAATTACCGTCGGGCCCTTGTCAGCAGACTTCGGCTTGCCTCTTGCCATATTCACTCCTTGTCTTCCGATGTCATTTCTGAGTCATCTACAGATGTTCACCTCCCTAAATAGAACCAACTTCAACCTGTGTTATATCCTAGATGAGACTGCCTGGGTTATTTTGTTTAGATATTAGCCTATATATAAAACACATAATTGTAGCCTACCATTCAGGGAATAGGCATTTAAAAGAGAGACAGAGAGTGATATGACTAAGAAATGACATCGGGCGATGGCAGTGCGAGATGTTCAGAACGTAAGAGCTAAAACTTCTACAAACTCACTAACATCCACAGCGGAAAAAGAAGGTAAGAAAAATAGTCGGAAAACTTAGATGTGTAAGGCAAGCAAGCAAGTTTGGCGGTTGTTACTAAAAATGTGAACATGCACGTTGCATTGTTGTGCGGTGGACTTTCAGAATGAATGGAGTCGGAGTTTCTTTAATATCGAGGCGTCATATTTGTCCGATGGCCTGCTATAAAATGAATTGCGATGTCTGTCTGAAAAAGACGCGCTCGTGCAGTCAAAATGAATGGGAGTCTTCAGAACAGGCTTGTCAGTCAACCTGACATAACAGTGTGTAAAGTAGCCTATAATGTGAATGACTTGTTATTTTATCAAGGATTTCTTTCTTTTTGCAAAAAATAAAGTATAATAGGCATTAATTAGTAGGCCAGGAGCATGCTGAAATTATGTGGCAAATTGCGTTTTTTATTACAATGATAAAATTGTAAAAGGACGTGACCGAAGCTGAGGCAAGCCAGGCAATAGGCCTATAGGCCCGACGGTAATTGTAAAGCAATTTACAAAAGATTCACTGAACAAAAATGCTGATGTGGTACATGAAAATGTAGCTAAAAATGTGGAGAATGTAATGCAATCAAGCATTTTGGACGATATTTTGTCACAAGCTGGCAGAATAGGCAACAGGCCGATGTGCGTTTTATTTGGAGACTGTTTTGCGCGACAGAGACTGAGTTTGCTGCTGATATTCTGGGGATAGGCCTAGCCAATGTACGACTTTTGCCTTTTAATATATTTGCTGCATTAGATCAGTCTTTCTAGAACAGGCAAGGGCTTTCTAGCCTCACGTCAGCAGCGCTGCATCACCCAGCCTACATTAAAACAACCAGCGGATGGTGGGCAGGTGCAGTTTTGAAAATTGGTCAACAAACTTTGGTGCTGATGGATGGCTGATGGATGATAAGTTTTGCTATGCAGTTATGGTTGAAATAATAGCCCATCCGCCCATCTCTAGTGTGTGTGCCTCTCTCGCTCAGAGGGGAGGGAGAGGCTGAGGGTCGATCCAGCATGGATTCTAAACTCTGTGGTGGATAGGATCTACAATTAGGTGTTAATAATATTACCACGCTAGGTCGAAGTACTCCCAAGTGCTATTGCGCCACACATTGTAGTTCTCATGTTTATTCGCTTGGAAAATCGTCACGTTTCATGTTGTGTGCCCTAACATTTTTCATCAACTACTCGTGCAACTGTATTTAAGTAGGTAAAACGTGGAGGTGTTTGAATACTGCTATGTGCCTCTCTCTACGGCCACGGCAGAGCCCGCTAGCATAGCAACATGCTAACACATTCGCGCCGCGCGACAGAGCGTTTGAGTGCACCTACCGACGCGGGAGAGGTACGACTCAACTCGTGAAAGTTACGGTAAGAACATATATCACTACTGATTTTGGGTGGCGTGTTCCTTTAATGTCTTTCGCCCGGCGCAACCCCATGACATTCTGGTGCCTCTACTGTTCCCAAAAACTCAAGGTCATGTCAGGTAGAGGTACACACATATTTGCGCCAAGACTCTTTGACAGAGCATGTACTTGTGTCTGTATGCGTACTGGACTGTATCAGTGCATTTCTGTGCCAGCATGATCTCATTTTCATCTCTGTAGGGTATGTGATGAGAGCAAGCCTTGGCCTTGTCTTTAGGATACTGTGCGTGTGTGTGAGTGTGTGTGTGTGTGTGTGTGTGTGTGTGTGTATATGTGTGTGTGTGTGTGTGTGTGTGTGTGTGTGTGTGTGTGTATATGTGTGTGTGTGTGTGTGTGAGAGAGCGCGTAGGGCTTGAGTTGGCTCCCTGCCCCCGTAGCTTGTGGATTAACACCAGCGTGCCCCTGGTGCCATGCTAGCAGATGGCAGTGCCCACCGCGCCGGCCTCCACTACAGCTCTCCCCACCCGCGCCCGTCCCCCCTGCCCTCGTATCACAAAACAGCTGGCGCTGCCCCAGGTGGTGCCTCTGCTTCACATTCCCAGTCAGCAGGGCCGCATGCAGCGCCATGCCCATGTGTTTAGTTCAGGATGCGTTCAGGATGCACGCCCCGTTTCCCCACACACTCATTCACATAAACACAGAGGTTAGATCCACTCAGCAGTCAGTTCACAATCCCCAGCAGCCATGCCTCTCTCATGGTCGTCTGAGAAAGCCGTAGAGCATCCAGGGCCATACACCCACAATGAAAAAAAAAAAAAAAACCCTTTGATTATTTTTTCCTTTTTCTTATTTCTTTCCCATTTTCCACGTTTGTGGTTTTTACCTATTTATTCTTTAATAAATCCCTTATACTTAAGCCTACTTGGCTTTCTGTCCTGTTGCGTTCAGCCTGGCTGGTTGCAACACTTCAAACTCTCCAGCTTCCCTCCTCAACTCCCAGCCTCTAGCTACCGCCTTTCATGTGCTCCCTGCTCCCCCATCCAACCCCCTTGTCCCCACCCCATCCACCCGCCCTAAAGCCCCCTCTAGCCTCTAATAGTCTGGTATTTACCACTCTGATGCCCCAGGCAGGGGTGCTGGTGGGCTGCCTGGTCTTTGGGGGCTCCAGGGACCAGGAGGGGGAGACAGCTCGGCCTGGGCCTCTCCACGCTCCCTGGGGGTGGGATGGGTGAGAAGGAGAGGAAGGGGCGACAACATGCAGCAACATAAAATAACAGAGCAGGCAGAGAACACACGCATAGACACATAGAGCGCTCCACATGCGCATACTCGTACATAAGACAGAGAACACACGCATAGACACATAGAGCGCTCCACATGCGCATACTCGTACATAAGACAGAGAACACACGCATAGACACATAGAGCGCTCCACATGTGCATACTCGTACATAAGACAGAGAAAAAATGCTTGAGAGAGAGAGAATTGTAAGAACAAAACAAAGAGAGATGGTGGTTATGGATGACCAGTGCAATGGATGAAGAAAACAAATGAGAGAACAAGAGATATGGAGTGTTGTGGATTCTTGTTAAGTTCATGATAGCGTTGTGGTGCATTCTGTTGCCTCCACACACAGCATCGGTACAGCACATGCTGGGGGTCGGTATGAAGGTGTAGGTTTTTGAACATTCTAAGTTCCGCAACAATTGAAGGTTCTAAAATTCTATGTTGAATTCAATGAACCCAGATATTCTTTAGAACGTTAATTTCTCAACATTCCCGTCACACCGGTGTGACGGTACTCCTTTAAGGGTTAAGGGGACTTCAAGCATGAGCTACCATGAAAAAGCTCCTTGTAAAAGGTTGGCATGGAGCACTGCTGTGACACTGTAAGATACCCATGGGGCAGTTAATAACTGAGTGCAACTAGCATCATGCATATCCCTTTCATCAGTGTGTTATGCAGCTGTCCATGCTTCATGAATGTTTAAAGGAGGCCAAAGAGAATGGGCTTTTCTCGTGTCAGGCGCGCTCAGCTCAGTTCGTGCCGCGAAGCGTTCGCTCTGTCTTGTAGGCAACGCAGAGCTGCGGCGTCCCTGCTGTTCTCGCAGGGCTACGCCGTGACACGCTGACTGATGCTGGCTCCGTGCAGGTGATGACACACACACACATCCACCCCCCAACACACACACACACACACACACCCCAACGCACACACACACACACACACATCCACCCCCCAACACACACACACACCCCAACGCGCACACACACATCCACCCCCCTGAAACACATACACACACACACACCCCCCAACACACACACACACACACATCCACCCCCCTCAAACACACACACACACCTCAAACACACACATGCACACACACACACGCACGCGCGCGCGCACACACACACACACACACACACACACACACACACACACACACACACACACACACACACACACACACACACACACACACACACACACACATCCACCCCCCTCAAACTCACATCCACCCACCCCCCTCAAACTCACATTCACCCACCCCCCTCAAACTCACACATACACCTCAAATACACACACACACACACATCCAGCCCCCTCAAACACACACACACACGCACCCTTAAATACACACACACGCACACACACGACTGCACAGATTCCATGTGCCAGGAGCACAGACTCTGGCATGGAACCTTTTGCCATGGTAACCACATTAGTGGCTGGGCTTGTTTACAGCCTGGTGGGGGGGGGAGGGGCAGGTGACGCAAGCCCAGGAGTGAGCAGAAGTCTGCCCATGTGGAAAGAGGAGCCCTTTACATCACGTCTCATTTCACAGGGTGGCCCGCCTCTATATCTACACAATGGATCTGTGGAAGGGAACACTCAACTCAGTTGGTAAATCAATGAGCAGGTGCCAATGAACAGTCTCTTAAATCCTGTCCACACATCCAATGGTAACCACAGGATGACAGTAAAACGTAGTTTAAGATATTGCTGTAGCTAATGAGGACAGCAAAGTCCACAGTGCCCATTATAACGATTACAACATGAAGAGCGAGATCACTGAGCATTACTCTCACAGAGATTCAGACTGTGTGACACTGAAGGGCCAATCTCAATCCATCGTATTTTATGCATCACATGAACAGTGTAGACAGGCCTTTAAGTAAGTACAATTATGCAGCCATCAGTAATGGATTGAAATTCAGAGTAAAACTGGTGGCAAGCTTGACTGCTGCTCCACACTCATGCTGTGAAAGCGTTAAAACATTCAAACAGACACCCTGGAATCTTAAAGCTGGGCTATGGCGAGACCGGGCCCTCATGAGTTTCCCCTCTTTAGCATTTTGTTTATGGCTGTTGAAATATGGAGAGGAGTCTGGCCCGATTCCCCCGCACTCAGAGGTTAACCGCGGTCGCAGGCCACACGTGTGTCGGCAAAGTAGGAGCACGGCAGGTGGGGGCACGACGGCTGCAGACGGAAAGCGTAGTGCGTGGGAGGGCACGAGCCGTGAATCACCGTGGAGACGGCGCGCGCTCTCATCAGACCGAAACTCAGCACGCCCACCAGGACTAAGGAGCCAGGACACAAGGGGCAGGCGGACAGACATAGGCTGCCTTCCGCAGGCTGCACGTACTGTACATGATGCTATTTCTGTGTGACTGTGTGAGTTTGACAACATACTGCATAGACCCTTTCAACAATAAAAACAAAAACAATGCTTGAACGTTCTATTTGGTTCCCAATCTACTTCCTCTGCCTTAAAGGTCCAGTATGTAGGAAATAATGGAAAATAAACTGTAACCATTCCAAAAATGATCACCATATGTTGTCAGAGAGTAAGGAAACACGATGAATTGAAGTAATGGCTTATTTGACAACATTACTCTAACCCGTAAAACCCCGTAAAACCCATGAAAAAAAAAATGAGTTACGGGGCGGAATCTCTTGGAATTTGGTTCCCAATCTACTTCCTCTGCATTAAGATAACATATGGAATGTTAAAACGGAAGCCTTGTGGGGCCAACTATGATGCTGATAATGGAACTCTCTTGAAAGGGTCTATACGGCAGAAGCATTTGGATGGAAAATAAAGTCAGAATGAGGAGACGGCAGATGAGGAGCAAGACCTCTGGAGCCATGAGAGGACGTGGGTGATTCACGCAGTAACTTACTCACAATGCGAGGGAGGGTGTATATCCTAGAGTGTCAATCTACCTGTGACTTTCTCATGGTCACCGTCATATACAAACTTTCTACCTGGCGTAAATGCATGTACATCTTGGTTAAATAGAAAATTGATTAAACTAAAAATTAAAAGTACACTAACAATGTACTGTAATTGTGCATTGTAATGCGCATTGTAATTTGCTGCATCTGCTCTAACGTACAACTTAGAATGTAGAGACACAGGCACGCAGTCCGCTGCTCACCTGTTTCACGCGGGGTCTTCCTGGAGAGAACTTCCTCTTAGTGATGGCCGGTTTGCCCATGCCAATTTTGGGGGTCATGGGTAGAAACATGGCGGGGGGTATGGCCGTGCTGAAGTCCACTGGGGAGAACGGCGGCTCTGGCTCGGTCTCAGGCAGCTGGAGCTGCAGCTGGAGCGGGAGTGGGAGCGGGGCCTGGACAGTCTCGTCCAGAGACGTGCGCGGCGAGAGTGGCACCTGAGGGGGGCAGGGAGATGTGCTCTCAGACCGCACGTCTGGGACGGACGATGGCTTGTGGGCGGCGCCCTTCGCCTCGGCTGGCGGCGCAGGTTGGGGGAGGATGGACCCGCCGCTAGTGGTCTCCATGTCCACAGGGTGTTCGAGCTGAGCCTCATCCTCCTCCTCCTCCTTCACCGCCACTACCTTGGAGCTGGGCTCCTTCTCCACCTTCAGCACCTTCTTCTTCTCCACCTCCTCCTCCTCCTTCTCTGTTGCGCTCTCTTCCTTTGGCACAAGGGTCGGGCCGGTCGCCTCTCTGCTCGCCTCAGCAGCTGGGGAGACATCTCCAGAGACCTCCATGGCTTCCTCCACAGCTGGTGCTGATGCATCTGTGGGCTCTTTGGTGGGTGGGGTGGGGGCGGGGGCTTCGTGCTTCTCCTGCCCAGGCTCAGGCTCCTCTCCCTGGGGGGCTGCCGTGGCCGTGCAGGCCTGAGATGGCTCAGGCTCTTCAGCCTGCAGGGGAGGCTCTGGGGCCTCAGCCTCCAGCCTCTGGCTCCCCGTGTCCTCAGGAGACACTGCAAGAGAGAGGGACAGAGAAGGGGTCACATGTGCAAGGGTTCAGATATCAACTGCACTGCAAAAGGAAACCTACAATTGTGCCTACCTCCGCCATCACCACTATCATTATTATCAATACCATGTTACCTTCATCATCACCATCACAATTATAATTATCTATAATTACTGGACTTTTCTTTTAAATTACAATTTTTTTTGTTGCTGCTTTAGCCACTGTGTGCCCTCACATTCAAATTCTCCAGCGAAACTGATGTCAGAGGTTGACCAATTGATTGGTCAGGCAATTGGTTGGTGAGCCGATCAATCGGGCCGATTTTGTAAATTTTTTAAATAATCTGCATTGGCCAATGCCTGAGCATTTTAAGCCGATTAACAAGCTGGCGTACCTGCAGGCAGTCCACTGTTGTTGCTGTGGAACACGTGTGATACTGCCCCTTGTGTCAATCAAAATGGCACACTACTGGCACACTCCAGTGGATGTTGGCCAGTAGGGCTAAAGTTCACTTTTGTAAGATTGAGAAGAACAATGTTGTAAGTTACTTTTAGAGAGAAAATGCTAAATAACTTTAGGCTTGGAACTTTGGAACAGTATTGATCAATCAGCTGTACCAACCAGCTGTACCAAACCCAGTAACGTGCCCCAGGGCTGAATGATCAAAGACTGCAGTATTGATAAGCTCCACCGTTATCAACTCTGCTTTTTGGTCCTGGAGAATTTCTCTCCCTCTGAGGCTGTATGAGGGCAGAAAAGTCCTCACACGCTGCAGAAGCACTTTGTTCAGACACAGTTAAGAGTTTATGTTCTTAGCAACGATGGCGGAGAAAGCAAAACATTCAAAAGTGTGATTACACTTTACTAGTTGATGCTGACAATAGTCGCCATAAGTGCGGCATATCATTCGTGTGTGGGTGCAGAAACACTCAGTGACTGTCAACAAACAAAAACATGCTTTAGGACAGTTTTAGGAAGGTGCCTTAAAGGTTTTAAGACCTCTACTATTACTACCATTAACCATCATGCACCCCATCAAACTATTGCCCAAATCTATCAACCCTTAATGTACGAGATAGCAATGTGCATGGGATACAATTTTATAATAAATGGCTTTTAAAAAATTCTAACTCGACAAGCATATCAGACAAAATAAATCGGCATCATATATATCTAGGCCTGTCGCGATATTCAATAAATCAATTAATCGCATGATAATTATTATTAGCTCGATAATTTTTCTGGCCGCGATAAATGCCATTTGCATGCTTGTTTGTTTTCCTCGTCTCTCTCTCTCCCTCTCTCTCTCTCTCGGGTCCTTAGAGTAACGATGAGTGAACCCTCATGTCAGTCACTTATCAGTCGCATGGTGTGGCTACTGGCGTTGCCTACCACAGAGTGCAGCTAAAGAGCCGCGTGAGAAGTATACCGGTAGGCACTAGGCAGAAAGCTAGTTGCGAGTTCGAGTAGGCTACGCCTAATAAAGACAAAAAAGATGGAATTGGTTTCTAAGCCTAACGCGACAGCTGCAGTGTGGGAGCATTTCGGATTTAAACCGAATGCCCGTGGTGAACCACTGAACGTGTGCGAGTCGGTGTGTCGCATTTGTTGGAAAACAGTCGCAATTAAAAGCGGCAACACAACAAACATGCATATGCATCTAAAACACAATCATCCGCTGCAGTTTTCCCAGTTGGGGGAAAAAAACACAACAAGTGGGCCGTCTTCCTCTTCCCGAGGAAAATTCTCAGAACGACAATATTATCGCTTATCGCAATAATTTCTGAGACAATTTATCGTCCAGTAAAATTTGTTATCGTGACAGGCCTATATATATCGGTCATCGGCTGTCATGATTTCAAAAGGTCAGCATCAGCCATAGAAAAACCCATATTGGTCGACCTCTAGTCAGAAGTAAAATGTCTGTTTGTACCTGCTGCTGTCGCCCTGGGCTCTTCAGCACATGTAACCTCATATAACTCTTCACTTTCCAGCTCAGGTTTGGCTTCTGCAAGAGAAGAGTGAGGGGAAGCCAGTCAGTGAAACAGTGTGGCCCTTACTTCTTACTCATAACTCATTTTCCGAGCGGGAATGGAAAGTGTTATTGTACAGTGAGAATAAAAATGGGCATGGCTACAAGTTATTGGGCATGGTGTGAATTTCAGAAAATGAGATGGGATGGACAACCAGCGAAGGAGCGAGAAGATGAGGATTAAGGAACGAATCATCAACAATTGGCAACACTTGCCCTTGTGAGCCTACAAACAACATGGCTTTCAGTATCCATTCAATCACCGACAATATTGACTAAAACTTAGGACATATTGCAGGATAGGAGGCAATTATATCAACCAGAACCATTTCAATGCCGTTTCTGATAGAAAGCTGGAGCGAAATGATTTCATCACTAGTCTACAACCCTCAATATCTAACTTATTGCAAACGTATTGACGTAACACCAGTCCACAATCTTCACATTTATTGCTATGGCAACCTGTGGTCTAGGCTCAACTCGTACACAGCAGATGGAGTAACCGCGAGGTAGGAGTATGTAGTCCGACGTGGACGTTGGGCGGTTGAGACTACAGATCTCTTGCACTGTGCAAATGTATGGCGGTTGGCTGATCTGAAGCCAGCCTCTCCTGGCTTTGCTTCACCACCGATGGCAGAGACTCAGATGTCATGCCTATATCCATCTGTAGTGAAAACCAATGGGGGGGGTATGGAACATGCTCGGCCTTGGAATACAATCTAGAGATCCTGCCTCCTACAACACGACTGTGGAATATGTAAATAGTGCCATAGCTGCCAATATGTTCTGAAGGAATCTAAAGGCTATACAGCGCTCATTCAGAAACACCTATTTGAACACTTGTGTTCACTCTATTCACCCACATCCATCGGCAAGCTTCATTGGAACCATTTGCGAGGGCTATTTTGTGTTGTAAGTGAACCATGATGAGAGCTCCACACAGGTCACGGTGGAGGTGAAGCTAGCACAGGGATTCTGGTTGTGCAGTAGCATCAAACCAACCAGTACCGACAAGCACTCGGGCTCAGTCAAAGGCCAAACCAATACTGCTGCACACTGGGGGAGCTCGGTTGGGCAGAATGTCAAAGCATTCTTCTGGAAATCCACACACAGAACCATTCCAAACTAGAGACAAGACTCCGAGACCACACACACACACAGTCTCACAAGGACGATCAGTTACAATGAAAAATGTGTGAGTAGTTTGCACAAGTCAACTGTGTGCTGACAACAGTTCATTTTTTAAGACCATCTGCACCCCCCCCCCCTCCACACTCCACACACACAAACACACACACACACCCTACTCCAATGAAACATCTACCAGTAGGTCTACATGCATTTTTCAACAAAGCTTTAGTTTGGGGCAATATTGAGAGCGGAGAGAGCGGAGACTGGCAGAGGGCTTGATGACTCAGTCAGCCGCCACAGCGCTCCATTACGGACTCCGGTGTGAACACGCCGGTCCTGAGCACACCGGCGGAGGAAACGCTGCCAAACAGAGCCGGACGGCACTTCATGGGGCCGCAGGAACGACAAGCGTGACCATGTGCAAAAAGCCCGCACAGTTGAGGTGGCGGCTTTTTAAGCGTTCTCGTAGTTCTCACAACAAGCACAACCCTGCATTCCCAGGAAATCTCTGGAGCACGGCGATGGGCGGCTTTTAAGTCTGTAGATGTTTCCCACTTTGTCAGTGTGGAACATGGAAAGTCAAAGACATCCTGTAAAATCCCATAGACAGGAAGTGTTTCCATTTTGTACTCACGAGAACATCTCACAAAGTGAGCAAAGCGGCTTTAGTCCGCTGACAGAAGTGGAGATAATAAGCGGCTGGGTCCTTTAGCTAAAGAGCCAACACTAGTTGTGTTCATTTGGATGCAAAGCATGGCAGAATATGAGAAGGGTTGAGAGTAAGAGAGAAGAGAGGGAGAGGGAGAGAGAGAAATTAGGCCCAAACACTGACTCTTCATCTGCCATGACAAAAACAAATGTAGCGACTTCACACACTTGCAGGCCACAGTCACACTCCTCCTCCTCCTCCTCTTCTCCTCACCCAGCGAGCACCTGCTCAGCAGCCACTCCCCACTCCCCAGCCTCTGGCACGCACTGACGTTAGGAGGCCCTACAAAGGCTGGCAGCAGATATGAGGCTTCTCTCTTCTCTCCCCCAGCAGACATCTCCCAACTCCATTCATCACACCCAGTCTCTGAGGAGCTGTACATATGTGGGTGTGTCTATGTGTAAGTGTGCGTGCGCGTGCGTGCGTGTGTGTGTGTGTGTGTGTGTGTGTGTGTGTGTGTGTGTGTACTTTATGAGTTTTCCTCTACATCAATGTATCTACCTGAACAGAAAACAATTATCAGTACATGTAAACAAACATGGAAACCTTGAATGCCCATCGTGCTCAGACAGATAAGATGCACTTTGGGGGCAGCCGTGGCCTACTGGTTAGCGCTTCGCAAGGCACCTAACCCCTCACTGCTCCCCGAGCGCCGCTGTTGTAGCAGGCAGCTCACTACGCCGGGATTAGTGTGTGCTTCACCTCACTGTGTGTTCACTGTGTGCTAAGTGTGTTTCACTAATTCACGGATTGGGATAAATGCAGAGTCCAAATTTCCCTCACGGGATCAAAAAAGTATATATACTTATACTTACTTATACACTTGGCTAAGAGACGGCCTGCATCTTGTAAGAGGGCCCAGGTCCAACTAAAACCCTAAAACTGCTACCGCTCATCCAGCACAGCTAATCCAATAAACCACAGGCTGACGCTGTAGCTACGAGGCAAGTCCAAGGAGTTTCTGGATTGCAAAGGAACAACAAACCCTGGCTACATGAAGTGCACTTTTCATAACCGTTTCAACCTTTGGCAAACTTGGGACATTTCTGGCCAACACCCAGAAAATGTTTGTTTTTAAAGAAAAGAAAAACAAAAAACGCCACCACACACACCCAAAGAGCCCACATCTAAATTTAAATCGAAGCCACTAGACCAAACCTACACTTGAGAAGATCCAGAGACACTTGAGAGATCTTTAGCTTGTGTGCGCTCGGGGGATGGGCTTTTCCAATAACAACAAAGTCTTAAAGAAACAGCGTCCCTTGTGTGGCAGCACTCACCAGACACCTGCTCTCCTGCCTGCCCACAACCAGCGGCGCCGGTGCCAGCCGCCCGTTCTTCCTCCTCAGGCGCTCCACTGGGCGGGCAGTCCATCGGGCTGGACGGCTGTGACTCAGACGGCGCGTCCCCTGGCTCTTCGGCGCCGACTGTGGCCAGCATGAGCCGGGTCTCCAGGTCCCTGTGCGGCGGGTCCAGATCAGGGCTGGTGCGTTGGCAGCCGCAGCACACATAGTGCTCCCCTGGCAGGGGCTCCACGAAGCCCTCCACCTGCTGCTCACACTCCAGGTGCAACCACCTAAAAATAGACCACGAGATCATGAACGAGAAGTGAGCGTCAGAGTACAAACGCACAGCATATGAGATAAAAGAGCAGGACTATAAGAAGGATTTATAAATATAAATCAAAATAATCAATCAAAGAAATCAAACACAACAGATGCTAGCACCCATCCATAACTCTTCCATTAACACACACAATTGTAGGTATTTAGAATAGACTTCATGATAGTCATGAGCATATTCAGTACAAATATTCATTCATCCTTTCACTCATTTCCACACTACTTGGGTCATTCGCCCTGCATCCCAGTTACCCCCTCTCCTCCCCCTCCATCCCCTGCGTCCCAGTTACCCCCTCTCCTCCCCCTCCATCCCCTGCATCCCAGTTACCCCCTCTCCTCCCCCTCCATCCCCTGCATCCCAGTTACCCCCTCTCCTCCCCCTCCATCCTCAGGTACCTTTTGCAGCTGTGGCAGGTGAGCAGGTGGGGTTGGAGCTCAGGGTCCAGGCCCCCACCACACAGAGGACAGGCCAGCGCTGGGTCCTGCTGCCCGGCACAGGCCTCACACAGCAGCCCCGAGTGGTGCCAATGGCCACTCGTCCGCGTGCCACACTGGTCACACACGCGGCAGTTCTACAAAGAGTTCACACACAAACAGGAAATGCAATGTTCAGTTCAAATCAGGCTTGTGCAAAAATTCCAGAATTGAATTGAAACTGGCACTTGAATTCCAATTCCAATTCAATTCTTGAATTTCACTTGCATTTCAATTGAGGTAGCAAACAGGAAGCAGAATTGCAATTTGAATTGTGCACAACCCTGGTTCAAATCTATGGTGGATGATGTCTACTGAAAAGAAATTGAGGCCCAGGGAACACAAAAGATTTCCATATGACAAAACTGCAAACAATGAGTAAATTACTTCAATTGACTATGATTATAGGTATGCATTATGGCTGATGTTGTCAGGGTTCCTCACCTTGCATCTCCAGCCACCAGCAGGTATGGAGTCCATTGCCGGCTGCAGGCAGAATGTATGATAGCCTTTATCGCACATGTCACACACCAGCATCTTGGTGTCCTCGCCAGGGTTCCTGGAGTGACACAGATATCGCAAAGAACACCTTTACCATGGACATACAAAGCCAAAGACAGAAAACCTGACACCAAGCACCTAGCATCTCAAGGCAAACAAATCTATATAACCTCTTCTCGTAAAAACCTTCTCTCCTCACGGAGCCTGATGGACAACATCTCTCTGATGGTCATGAGGAAACAAACGAAGAGAGAGCAGAGCAGGAGCAGGAGGAGGACTCACTTGCACGTCTGGCAGACTTTGCACTCCGGGCACTGCCAGCCTGCCCTCTTCAGAGGGGTCACTGCAATGTCCAGACACATGCCGTGGTAGTGCAGCCCACAGCTGGTGCAGAAGAGCTGGTCCTGGAGGTCACCGGGGCTGTCGCACAGCACACAGTTGGCCTCCTCAAGAGCTGGGACCCAGAATAAAAGGAACAGAGAGAGAGAGAGAGAGAGAGAGAGAGAGAGAGAGAGAGAGAGAGAGAGAGAGAGAGAGAGAGAGAGAGAGAGAGAGAGAGAGAGAGAGAGAGAGAGAGAGAGAGAGAGAGAGATGAGTGGTCATATGGGTGAGAGGAGGAATGTTGTTGTATCGTCATGGAGAGGAAGACAAAGAGAAACCATATGATGTTTCAAGATAGAGGATAACTAGAGTAGGGGAACCAGGGGGAGAAAGAGAAGGGCTGAGAGGGTGAAGGAGGGTCACAGGGGGAGAAAGAGAAGGGCTGAGAGGGTGAAGGAGGGTCACAGGGGGAGAAAGCGAAGGGCTGAGAGGGTGAAGGAGGGTCACAGGGGGAGAAAGCGAAGGGCTGAGAGGGTGAAGGAGGGTCACAGGGGGAGAAACACAACGAAGGGGGAGAAAGCGAAGGAGTAAAATGAGAAGAAGACAAAGACGCTCACATCTGTCAATTGCTAATTCGATATGATCAGGGCAGAAGAGCAAAAGTCTCTTGAAGTCCTGAAAGGTTCCGGCAGCCCCCGCACAAGGGTAATGGTACATCCGATCGCACCCCTCCTCACAGCACTTGATGGATGCTCCAAGGCGCTTACAGTATGCACAGCACTGCAGGGGGGAGAGAAAGAGAGAGAGAGGGAGGGAGAAAGAGAGAGAGAGAGTAGGAAGAAGGAGAGAGTGAGTGACAGAGAGAGAGAGAGAGAGAGAGAGTGGGAGGTATAGAGGGAGAGAGAGAGCCATCAAAACCATGAGTGAAATGAACACATCATCCAATCCTGCAGCAGCTAAACCATACCACACCAAAATTACATAGGGAACCGTCCACTCCAAACACCCAGACCAACACCAAGCGCTAGGATACCGCAGCAAGGATGGACCCTATTCAAAAACCCATCTCAGCAACCGAGCTCATAGAAAACTGCGTGTCAGTCAAACTATAATTACAGCTCACAGAAAACTGGACTCAAGGTTTTCCAGGGTCAGTGCAATTACTGAGAGGTTTACCACTCCAGTTGGCTGGCCTTACATACTATTAAGCCTATGGCAGGCACTCTTCACACTCATGTGGGAATACGTATGCACTCCCACAGACTTTACATTCACCTCCTGTTTTGTTCCCATCACGGTCCTATGCAACTATATCACCTGAGAAACCATTACATGCAAATAAAGACAAACTAAACCCAGACATCAGTCGAGGGCATTGCCATAGTTTCCAACTTTTCTTCTGTGAAAGGTGAACCAAATAACTCGACGGGAAGGGGAAATAATTCCCTGTTCAGCTTGACTCACTTCTCCTTCTCAAGACTCACTTTCCCTTTTAGGCCAGCTCTCTTCCTCTACGGGATTACTCTCCCCTACAGAGTTTCCCTAAAAGTAACAACCTTATCGATGCACATGTTCCTGATTGCTGTAAAGAGCCAGGTACAGGACAGATAGCAAGTGTTTGTGGTCTTTAATTATTCCATTGTGCCTGTCACAGTCTGGCAAAACAACACCCACACTTAGCAAACTGCAATTAGCTACAGAGCTACGTCTAACTAATCCATCAAAAAACACTGGGGTCGGGGAAGACCATTTTGTGTGTGTCACATGCAAACTGCGGAGCCTGACACCTGCCCACTCGAGCAGGCCGATTCATAGTTCACGCTGCTAATTCAGTGGCTTATTTACTGCCACCTTATCCACTTGGAAAAGGATACGGAGGCTTTAAAAGCCCATCATTTGAGGCTGGGATTGGGGAGGGTGCTAAATGCTAAGTGCTAAGCCGTGGAAGCAAGAGTGTTCCTGAGTGCCGTGACCTTTTCCGTCGCGCAGGCGGGAGGGAGGGCGGGTGTGCCACGCTGATCAGCGGTGACCTTTAGCACCAGACAGATTCATCACGCTGCTCACATTGCTTACGACAGCACTGGAGCAGGTTGACAGCACATGGCGTTACTCACAGGACCGGCCATGGAGATGTGCCAGATATATATGGATAACGGCCTATTGTTGCCGTTATTGACCATGTATTTTACCACACCATACCCACTTTGGTCAAGCTATGACATGGTCAATGGAGCTGGTCGTCTCAACTCTAGTCTAGTCAATGCTTGTGATCCACCAGCTGCACCGCGACAAGTCCCAGAAGCTTCTTTCTGTTCTGCACTGCTTTAAATATGTGTCCAGCTTATTTTGGACAGACATCTGGACGCAGTGTCACGGCCAGGCCCGTACGAAGCTCGACACGGGGCAAATCCAGACTCGTCTCCATCTCTGTGTGTTTACGAGAAAGCAAGCCAGCATTCCTGTGTTTAAAAGACCCCTTACCTGTGTGCTCCCTGAGTGGATGGCTTGGTCCACGTTGAGCAGTGATTGGTCCTCGCCCTGGCACACGTCTTGCGACCACACGGCACAGCGCTGATGGGCCCAGCACCGTCCTGCAACATCAGACAAGAGCAACATCTGTTACCTCTGCGTCATGAGGTTGTGTTTGGCATCTCAAGGGGTCCCTCTCTCATTATGGGTATCCTTCCCAGGGGGCATGGGGTCAAGATGCTGAACCCAGTAAGGCAGCGGAGCCTCACCTGACTCATCAAAGAGCGTCTGGACATCCGTGCCATCAGGGAGGCCAACGTGACTAAGCTCATCCCAAAACCTGCCAGCTCCTTCCTCCGCACTGTGAAATGAGAGGGAGAGAGAGAGAGAGAGAGAGAGAGAGAGTGAGACAGACAAACAAACAGAGAGACAGAGAGAGAGGCAGACAGAGAGACAGAGAGTGAAAGATATTGACATGAAAAAAGTGTGAACAGAGAGAAATTCTGTAAAAATGCTGTAAAAATGCTGTAAAGAGGCCATTACCCAAACTATCTTTAAGCATCAGGGCCCATATTCACAAAGTGTGCTCCTGAATCGCACATATTATTTTTAACCAAACATTTCCTCTTAAAACCTATTCACAAAATGTTTAATATGGAAAAACAAGAACTCCTAGGAGAAGCAAGAGCTCCATTGCTATGGTTGATGTCAATTCCCATGCACAAGCTTGCCAGTCATCCGTGACTGGCTGATGAGTGACAGGTCCTAAAGTAAAGACTTAAGACTTTCTCCTAAATTGGCCAGTTATGAGCTACTTTCAGTCTTAAGATTCTTTGTTAATATGGGCCCTGGGCATGTATGGATCCCTTCCTGTAACCACTCATCAGTATGCCGTGGACGCATCGTGGAGAATCAGTAGGCCTGGGGGTGGGAGGGAGGACGCCTCTCTGGTCACAGCCAGACTGAACTGATTGATTAGCCCGTTATGGGGAACGGACTCGGTGTCAACATGTCAGCACCTTCAGTGGCATATCAGCAGTGCACCTCATTACAACACAACAGCTCAGTCGGTCCTCCACCACACCCACAGGAAAAGCTGTGTTCACACAGGGGTCTCCAAATGAGCTAGAGAGCTAGCCACTATACTGGCATAGCATAACAGACATAAGACCAATACACTGAGATTTCTACAGTTTAGTTGTTTTAGCTACTGGCTGCCCAGCTGGAGAAGAAACCAAAGTAGCCCTGAAACAGTGGGAGATATTATGTACTGTACTTAAGGCAACAATTAGCCACTTGATGGTCAACTACTCTCGGGATCTTCAAATTCGTTGTGATAGAATATAGTGATGTGAAGGAGGACCGATAAACACAGCTGTCCGTCTCCAGGCTATGCACTATGTATTTCTGTGGTTCTAGAGAGGACGAAGAAGAAGGAAACTCTTAACAGCATGACATTAGCAACAATATAACTAAAAGACTCCAATTAGCATGTTAGTATGCTTTTATTATAGCCAACAGCATGGTGGTGTAGGGAGGCAGCTCGCTAGTTCACACCATACTCAATAATAACTCTATAACACTTCTTCGAGGTGAAACAAACTTTAGATTGTGCTTATCGGACAACTGCATCACTTTTGTTTCTTGGGGACACATCCCATACAGTCCAAGAGGCCTAGAGGCCTCATTTGCAAACTCAGCAAGCTCAGCAACTATTGGCAATATTTCCAGAGGTGAAGAAAAAGCACATAGTATTTTAAGACAATTAAGTTCCCATCAGAATTTATGCTACTGGTTGATGCTCCAGACATCACAACTGCAAACATGCCAAAAGATACTTCACCAAGAAGCTGGAATGACCAGGTCAAGCCAGCAACCCTACAGTTTTAACAGACAGTCTCCTGAATCATTGTCCTCTTACCCTAATCATCACACTGGCCTAAGCTATATGCGAGGTCCTGAGAAGAAAAACCTTAACCCTCTATGGTACGGTGTTGCCTCCAGGCTAATTTGGCTTGTTTAAACAAAATGAAACAACAATTTGATTGGATAATTATTCAGCAGGGGTGGGAACTCCAGTACTATCCAATGCAACTGCAAGAAAGAAGTCACGTGACTCACAGGCAGTCATTTTGCTTCCTCATTCAGGGACTGTGCAGGTGTCTTGCAACGCCACATTTTCCCTATGAGCAAGCTTTATTGATAAGTAAAGATGTATTATCAACAACTTTTCATAACATATCAATATAGGTGTCATAGGAAATTACAAAAAACTGCATGTTGCCCTGAGGCAACCTTGTACCATAACGGACTTGCACATGGCCATACCAAATACTAAGTAGGGAAGCAAGTGCATTATATTTGTAGTAAATAGGCAAGCAAATATATTGCTAATACCTGTAAGTAAACTGGCAAATGTATTGTATGTATATGTAAATGTATCATAATGCCAGAAGTGAAAGGGCCCGCTGTGATGCTAAAGTGTGCTCAAAGTAAGAGCTGTATGAGGGACCCTTAGGTCAGGTTGACCCCTGTATGATGGCCCCCATGGAAAGGCGATGCATTAGTCAGGCACTCTGTGATTAACAGTGGATGGAAGGATGTACGAGGGGCACCTGTATGTGTGAGTTTTACAGAATGCCAGCACTATGGTTGAGTATATGCCCTGACTACCATTCCAACATCCATGGCTTTTTAGGTGTTGCGGTCAAGCTGCAGACTTGCTACCCCGTGGCGCCAAGTTTGAGGCCTGACTGATCCCTCTATTTGCTACAGTGTAGGCCTACCCCCTGTGTTTCTCTGGAGACAAATTGCTTACTAAACTTTCAAAAAGTCAGATGTAGGTCTCAGAGGGAAAGTGGATGTTGTTATCTGTGTGTGCATCAGTACGCATACATGGGTATACATGGGTGTACGTGCACAAACTCATGGATGTGTGTGGGGGCTTGTGTGTATGTGTATACCTGAGAACATTTGGGGAGATTTAGGAGCTTTTAACTAGTAAATAACAGTGATTTTGATGATCTCATATGATAATTTGTATGTTTTAATCATTATAATTTCATATCTGTAAAATATTGATTTACATTCCACAATGGTACAATGTTGCCTGGGAGCAACAACGGAATTTAAAATTAGATTTTACAAGTATGAGACTTGTAAAGCATTGAAAACCAGATACATATTTTTGTTCTAGTGTTAAGTTATAAAGTCCGTTATGGTACAATGTTGCCTTGAGGTAACAAATCTTAAACATATATAAAAAAAAATTTTAAAAAAATATTATTTGTTAAAGTGTACCTTTTTAAACAGAAAAAACAATGACAATATTTTTTTTCCATAAGGATATCATAATGTGTACCATAGAGGGTTTAAATCTGTTGCTGATTCGTTCATATTCTTTGTTTAAAAAAGGAATATTCCTTCTTCAGAATCAATGCAGGGCTACTAGTTTGATATGCTGAATAGACGTTTATTCAAAAATACCTTTTTAAATACTGGTCTACAGAGTTTCTGCCATGTCACATTCTCAACAAAGGTCTCAAGATATTACTTCATTCTTCCCTTTCACTCTCTCTCTCCCCCACCTCCACATCTCTCACACACACACACACACACACACACACACACACACACACACACACACACTCCTCCGGATGCGGCAACCAATCGTGCAGCTCCCGCTGTGACAATGCACGGCTGAGCTGGCAGGCAGCCTGGTGTGGGGGGGGGGGGGGGGGGGGGGCATTACGTCACCACCCACCACTTCCCCCCTCACCCTCGCCATTCCCACCCCCTGGGAGACGCTTGATTGGCTCTGAAAAGCCGAGACAAATTAGGCAGCTGGCCAAGGGAGCACAGGGAGGATTTTTTTTTTTGTGCGCCCAGGCACAGGCTCAGAGAGGAGTGAGTTGGGCCTTCATATCGCTGGGCTTCACGCGGCTCTCGGAGAAAAGGGCAGCAGCACTGGGCTAACGCTGGGTTGACACACGCTAATTGATCTGGCTAAAACCTGGGCAAGAAACGTGGCCTTTCACAGAAGCTGTGCTCAGGGCGCTCGCTGCACAATGCCAGTCAAGCATATTAGCACGTTAACGCTAATGCTGCTGCCTGGCTTTGACTGAGGAGACGAGGAAGGATATAGCGCTACACAGGAAAGGAAGTTCCGAAAAAGTAGCATCTGGAGAGCATATGAGGGGAGACGTCCGGAGACTTAATCTGGCTGATTAGCATGGAGCGGCTTTAAGGAAGATTTGATTGGGAGCACGCCTTGCCTTTTAGCCCCCCATCACGTCCACCTGGCCTTGTCTGACCAGGAAAAGGCCGTAGCCGAGGAAATGGAGAGAGCAGACGTGACATATTCACAGTGATATTCTCAACTAGTCAGCCCAGGCAGAAGGCAGCCATGACCACGGCCAGCTCAGTGAGTCAAACCAGCCCGAAACCGTGTGAGCGCACCAGTGACGCAACCTGTCTGTGCGTGTCTGCCTCTGGACACACTCTGTCAGCCACACAGATGTACACAGCTCGTGCGCTCGCACAAACACCCACACACACGCCTCTTTTAGGCGCGGATGACGTACTCTTGGTGTTGTCGTCTTTGCATCACCCTCGCAGCTCTGAGTTGCGGAGGCTGGCAGGCGGACTCTCCTCCCGGCAGCCGCGCGCGCGCGCGTGAGAGCAAGCCACTTAGCTCAGCTCATTAAACCGCTACAGAGGCCATCACAGGCCATTTCACACTCTCTTTCCCAGAGCTGACCAATTGCGGCAAACGCAACGTGACAGTGCCGCCCGGTCCGAGCCCCGGCCAATCAGCTTACCTCGATAACGCCCTGGGAGCCACGGTTGGCCGAGGTGCCCCGCTGTCCGGGTCACTGCCACCGCTGCCACCGTCGCCGTCCCTCGTGCTGCCTCCTGATTGGCTACTGGGAGTGGGTGAGGCCTCAAATCTCCTCAGATCCCCCTGACCCAGGAGGCTCCGTCCACCACAGTAACAGAAGGCACAGAGCTGTTCACTGCACACACAAATAAACAAAAAAAAACAGAATGTTTATCAATATCAGGCACAGAGTTGTTCACTGCACAAACAAACAAACAAACAAACAGGTTATTAAAGGAACAAGTCAACTTTTTGAGAAATAAGCTTATTTCCTGTGTACCCCAGAGTTAGATAAGAGGATACACACATACCCTTCTCTTCTCTGTGTGTGTGCAACAGCCTAGCCTGACACCGTTAGTTTAGCTTAGCAAAATTCCCTGGCAGTGGGTTAGACCAGTTACCTGATAGCTAGCCTATAGCTAACGGGAGCTATGAATAAACAAAGAGGTGAGACAGCCAATAAAGTCTGACAAACGAGGGCCTCCTCCTGTCCCAATGAGTGTAGCATATCTTGACAGAGCTGTCTAGCCTGGAGATCAATGGGCGACCTTTACAGGACTGGCACCCAGGACAACTCCCAGTGGGCTAACGCAGGCCGACGGCTGAGGGGGCTGTGGAGCTTTTGATGCTTGTTTATGCATTCTGGGTGGATTTCCTGAAGCATCAGGGACCTCTTCCCCAAATTACACCAGCACACATACTTAGGTCTATTGCACACGCTTGGATGTCAGAGAATGCCCCTCCAAATTAACCTCACTACACTGGTTAATGCTGGAATGCTAAAGCAGTAGGACAGGGTTCTGCATTCCAGCTCTGAAGCCTGCCTCATCTGAAAGCACACAACATTAAACATTACACTGCTTTTCCATGTACTCAGTACACATGCTGGTTGATAATAAAGAGTGATCCACCAATTTATTATGCTGAAACAATGTGCATGTGCAACTCATGTCAGTTTACATGCAATATATCTAAAGTTGGATTCAGTTATTTTGCTGTTATTTTCACATCTGCTCATGTGATAGAACATGGCTATCTAGGGTGTGACTAGCTGTAAAGCTGTTGTTCCACTAATCTTAAAAGTGGTACACTTTTAGTGTTTCGATCAACACAAAGTCAAGACAGGAAGCAACCATTGGTTGGAACTGGATTCAAAAGCCAAGGTTGTGGAGCACTGCAGTACAAATCCAATCGGCCTGGTTTCTCACACACCCAAGACTGTATCCCTGTATCTGCAGTCCATGACTCACTGACTATCCTGTGCAAGTAAGGCGACGTTACCAAACCAGTCTGCCGGACAGCGGCGTTCTATTCAGCTTGGTGAACAGGGCTGTTATATTCAGAACTGTCAGGAATATCTGGAGACTATTAGACTTAGTCCTCCAGCGCCATCTCTTCAACCAGACTGCACTAGTGCTTGTAACTCCCCTACTCCTAGCACTGTTAATGTGCTGGCTAACGTTGGTCCACAAAGGCACAAACACACATATTTTCATTCTCTTCTCAACCCCTGCAAACCCCTTTACAAATACACACAGAACACACAACAAATTACAATACAAAAGTGTCCTTGTATTATACGCACAGAGACATACTGATGCGCACAAGTACACACACACACATAGTACATACTCAAAACACATTCACATGCATGCAAACGCAAACACACACAAACACAGACAAACACAGACAAACACACATGTACACGCAAACACACAAACACACACACACACATAAACACAGACAAACACACACGCACACACACACACACACACTGCAGTGACTCAGCAGACTGTGATGACTGAGCGCTTGTCTGACCTGCTTTTGGTTACTCCTGAGGACGAGGCTGATGGTGCCGCTGCTGCCTCCTCTGTCTGGTGGAGGGGGAACGAGGGGCTGTCCTCCCCCTCGCCGTCACCTGCCACCAACATGGCACTCTCACCCATCTCCTGCTGCTCTTTTGGCTCTGAGGGACAGACGGTGGGGGGGGGGGGGGGGGAGCAGGTGCAGTTTAAGACTCAGGTGTCAAAGCCAATGAATCACTACACTACACTACACTAGACTACAAGAGGCGTTCCAACCACTGAAAATTCCTAATGTTTCAAGTGACTCAAACCATTTTCTAATTTTATGAATTCTCCATGCCACTGCCTCCATTCTAACACAGTCCTTCCTTTACGTCAGGGGTCCTACAACACAACCACTTCACACACAAACCACTACAAATGTGTCAGATAGAAGTGATGACTGTTTTTTGTTGTTGTTGTTGTTGAGGGTGGGGGTGTCTAGGCACTTCACATCTAAGCCACCCTTTTGTGGAGGAACACAGAGACCACATGCACACAAGAGAAAATGGCGGCCCCAAAACGCTCCTGGAGTGGATGGACATGACTCACTCACGGCCACAACATAATGAGACAACCATGCTACTTCAAGGAAAAAAGGCTTTATGAGAATTAAGAAAGAGTTACATTCTTTTGTATTGAAAAATGTGACAAAATATCACAAATGTAATGCAACAGATTAGACAAAATGTAACAAATGAAGTGCATTTCACTCCACTTCTACTGAGCACTTACTGAGTTTCTATCAAGTCTTCTGTTTCTACCATTATCTTCTTATTTTCAGACCCACAAAGAAATAAATAAGATGGTGAGCATAGTGGTGACTTGGGTGAGCTGATATTTCTACTCCAGACACACAGCTGCAACATAATCTGAAGCTCCTAAGGGATTCCAGCCTGACAGTTGTGGACTTCTCACCACTCACTCCATACATCAGTTGGGAGTGGCAACAAAAAAAAATGGACACAACTGTTTGTGTATGAGAGGAGCGGAGAGAGGGGGATTTGAAGAAGCTTTCAGAGCGCATTACCAAGCCCACTCGCTCTAACTCGACCTAAAATCACATTGCCAAGAGCAATGCAGGAAGTGAGAGAGAGAGAGAGAGAGAGAGAGAGAGAGAGAGAGAGAGAGAGAGAGAGAGAGAGAGAGAGAGCGAGAGCGAGAGGCTGGGGAAAAAGCCAGGGGCAGCCTCGTGGCTAAAGTTAAAACCTTTCAATTACACCTCACAAGTGGGGCCAGGTGGAGTGTGGGACATGGAAAGCAGAGGAACCCTCATCAGCTCGTACTCCTGCTGCTCTACGCACTAAAGCCTCTCTCTCACCCTGATCGTGGAGGCTGTGAGGGCGAGACATGGCAGCCACTCACTCACACCAGCACCCATTATCTGGGAGAGCTCCACACACACACAACGCTCCAGCAGCCTGAGAGGTAGAGGAGGATGTGGAGGGAGGGAGAGAGGAGAGAGAGAGAGAGAGAGAGGAGATATGGAGGGAGAGAGAGAGAGAGGGCGAAAGAGAAATGGAAAGAGGGAAAGAGAGGGAGAGTGAGAGGGAGAGATAGAGAGAAAGAGATAGGAGGGGAGAGAAAGAGAGACAGGGAGGAGGGGTAGCACTAAAGAGGTAGGAGGAGATGAGGGGGGGAGGGGGGTGGCTCACCTATCTCCTGACTGGCTGTGGGCTCAGCCAACTCTGCGGTCTCCACCACCTCCTCATCCTCCAACAGTGCCCTGCCACGGCTTCGACTCCTGAGAGAGAAAGAGAGGGTGGGGCAGAGGGAGGAAGGAAGAGAGAAGAGCATGAATGAAAGAATGTGTGAATGAGTGATAATGAGAGAAAGACAAAGGAAAAGGAAAGAGAGAGAGAGAGAGAGAGAGAGAGAGAGAGAGAGAGAGAGAGAGAGAGAGAGAGAGAGAGAGAGAGAGAGAGAGAGAGAGAGAGATCAAGAGCAAGGGGAGAAAGAGAGGGGATAGTGGTAGAAAAAGACAGAGTGGGGAGGGAGACAGAGAGAGATAAGGGAAAACAAATTATTGTCTGGACAGTGCTCGATAGCTCAATGGGGAGCTGATCATGAATCAGTTGCATACAGTCACAGCTGTCACTGGGTCTTAATGGGGAGCTGATCATGAATCAGTTGCATAGTCACAGCTGTCACTGGGTCTTAATGGCCAGTGATGGGCTGGGCTGGGCTGGGCTAACCCCAGCAGGACGGCTGGATAGATGTGTGTGTGTGACGCTATACGGCTCATGAAGAAGACTGGTGTGAGGTCTTTGATTGCACATACACACTCTCACATATTTATAGACACACACACACACACACACACACACATAGGGCTACATACACATACATGTATATATAATATGACTGTTAACTCATTTGACTGTCAGTCAGCAACAGTAGGATAACATCAGTAAAATGTGCAGTGGTCTCTTAATATTTTCCAGAGCTGTATATACAGACAGATAGACACACACACACACACACACTCACAAACAGAGCTTATCACCATTACACCAATACACAATTGTGCTCAACAGTCAAAGGTGCTTGCATTTTGAACTGCCCTCAGTGCACGTTACTGTAATAGTGTTTAATAATTTAATCAGATCATCATTTGAAGTAAATCACCTTCAGAACAAGACTTTGGAGTGTTGTGTAGGATGGGAACTCGAAAAAAGCTTGCTTCATCAAGCTGTTTTCAATAAAGACAATTAGGCACATCTATCCTTTAAAGCTGGGCCCGCTCTAAAGACAGGAAATCATCTCAACACAATCTCATTTCTTAACAACTCAGTTTGAAAACATCACACACTTCTGTACTTTATTTTGTCTAGTTTCTGTTTAAATTGATTTCTCACACACAGCAACACCTATTGTAGGGAAAAATAGAAGGCTAAATATCTTAAGATCTACAAGTACGATATGACATCAAGTTCAGAAGTTGATTGAGGCCACTGGACTGGGTCTCTTTTTAGTGCTGTTTCACTCCAAAGCCCCCATGCCATCATTGAAACAAACCAGAGATATGAAAGCTGGATCCACTAACCACTGCTTTCGACAATTCTGACCCATCAACTGAGCGGACAGCCTGGATAACTGCTAAAGCACATCTCTAGTCACGCATAGTAAACTGTAGGGGTTAAACCATACTGCTAAGATGGCTCTGAAGCACACCTGGCCCTGAGCTGACTGCACACTGTCTGGTGTGTGTGTGTGTGTGTGTGTGTGTGTGTGTGTGTGTGTGTGTGTGTGTGTGTACGTGTGTGTGTGCTGAGAGGGTTAAGGGGAGGGCTCTGCTTGGCTGGCTGGCTAACGGTGGGCCTGCCACTGCTGTGGGTTTATTTTGATTTGTGATCTCTGGCTCGGTCGGGAGGAGCGCCGCGCCGACTCAAATGTCCACCTCCCACCGTGCTGCCTCGCGGCCTTCTCACATGGACGCCTCGTTCTCTCTCCCACTGCTGCTCCCCCCCGCCCACCTCCCCTCCACACCCCCCCGCCCCCTCCACACCCCCCCCCCCTCCTCCTATTTTCCCCCACTCATTCAGAGCAGCTCTGCTGTTTTTCTCAGTGACTGACCACCAGCCAAGAGAGGGAGGAGAAGAGCTGGGAGGACAGCGCCCCTCCATGCCCATCGTCTTATCGTCTACATCTCCCTCTCGCCTGCCCTGCACTGTGCGTCTGCAGCCGAGCTGCTGACCAGTCCACACCTGCATCTGCAAACTACACAACAGCACGCACGAGCAGTCAGTGTGTGTGTGTGTGATGCACGTGATGTGCGATGGCTGTTAGCATGATGGCCAAATAATTTCCTCTGTGAAGCTGGAGAACAGAGCAGTGCAGAGAAACACAGAGCCTGACTCTGAATAACTTCAAAACTCCAAGTGATATTCGACCACCTATCCGCACATTAAAACACACACATGGTGGCACTTGTGCAGAGTAAAAATAAAATAAATATAAATATATATATATATATATATATATATATGTATGTGTGTGTGTGTGTGTGTGTGTGTGTGTGTCAGGAGGTCAGGAATCCCACTAGGCAACTCCCCAACCAATATCATAGTATCACTTCATCAAGGTGATAATTGTCAGGGACACAAATTAAACAAATTCCACAGTAAGCCCGCTAAGTGGAGAGAGTAAACTTGAGGCGGGCGAGAGCAAACAGATCTCTGGGGGGTATGATGGGCGGGGGGGTGGGAGAAGAGAAGGAGGGGTAATTATCAATGCCACTAGAGAGAGAAATCACAATCTGCCTGATGCCTGCCAACCCCTCCCTCCAAATGACTTCCTCTACCAGATAACCAACATGGCCCAGCCCTCAAAAATGGGGGCAAACTCCTGTAATCAGAGCTGAAAAAAACTCTAGCACGAGAATACATATCCCAACTGTACTTCAGCATCTCAAAAGTAAGTAAACAATCCCTTCACAAGCAAAGTGACTGAAATAGCTCAGTCATTTTTATTGTCTAATATTCAGCATCTCTGATTAGGAAATTTGCAAAGAGAATACGTAGGCCTATACTTCCTGTTTAAACCCTCTGACATCATCTCCCATGAGACAGCACAAGTAGAACCCCTTACCGCCAGACCTTCACAGTCCAAGCACAGTGTAGAGATTCAATTCAGTCACCACAAACACCAATAGCACTAGAGGACCACCCTCTATGAGGAAAAATAACATTCATATCAAAGACAGGTTATTGTCCAATGCACTGCAAAAGCCTGAGATGTAATTTCAGAAAAGTCCCACAAACCAAAATGATAATTACTTTGCAAAGAAAACATTTTGCTCAGAATTGAGTATTCAACAGCTACAAAACATGCTGCTGTTAGAGGTGGTCCTGTGATGGTTGGTAGTAGACAGTGGATTAAAAATGCATAACTCCTCTCAGACAATCTCTTGTCACGTCTGGATAGAGGGTTGGCAGCATTTGGCTCTATATTGTAGTATACTCACACTAGCAGCCACCTGAATAGAGGGTTGGCACATTAAGGCTCTATATTAAGGTACATCCAGCCGTCTGAATGGAGGGTTGGTGGCAATAGGTTCAATATTGAGGGATACAACCAAACAGCTCATTCTCTGTGCAACAAAGCTTTGAAATGCTATACCCATTCTCTGAATTTCTGTGTAACAAAGCTTTGAACTGTAAAAAGTATGCTGTAAACTGTCTATTTCTTCACCTCAAAGCCTAATTTTATTCCGATACCTGCTGTGACATGTTTTCAGACCACTACAGACCATTACAACTATATTTGTAGCATTAACACACTACCAGGCTATCGTTGTTACAAACTGTGTAATCTACCTAAATGCATTTTATAGACATTAAGAAACAACCAACAGGGTTTGTAGTTGTTGTTGGAATTACATATATTCATTTTTTTAAATAAAATTTCAAAGAAGCAAACCCTCTTGGCTATTGCTAATAGAGAGATTCAGTCAATCCTTAGCAGAACAAAACCTTTCAGGTTGTTGTTGGGCACCCAACCCCCCAACCCCGGTGCACTATAACTTATCCCCATGATCCCACCATAGAGGGAAGAAAAAAAAGCTGTTGTGATAAGTAGTTCCCAGTCTGAGGGGGAGTTCCAAAACATGGCACTGGAGTAGATGGAATGGCTCTCCACACACACCAATCTCACATCAACCAATTCAACCCTCAAATCATATTGTGCGAGAGAGAAAGAGAGCGTATGTGTGTGTGTGTGTGTGTGTATGTGTGTGTGTGTGTGTGTGTGTGTGTGTGTGTGTGTGTACTGAGCAGGCAGTACAGTTTTTGTTCAAATCCAATACCTTAAATCATACATTCAGCACTCATAACACAAAAAAACAGCCTTCCAGTAGCCTTCCAAACCACGTCTGACCCAGACCATTATGAAAACCCTCTCATAACAACAACAAAAACATCTAGAATCTAATTTACAACAGTCAAAGTGCAATTTATCATTCTTCATGCTTTATCCAGCCATGTTATGAGAAACACAGCAATGCATGTGTCATATCTATGACCCACAGTTGGGATGGGATTTAACCCCTTCCAAATTCCTCCAGGAGATATATTATATAAAGCTGATACCGAACCTGGTAGGCTTGAGAGGGTATGCAAAGTGAGGACACACACCTGAACTTTTCATGGTTCCTACCAGGGTTGTGCACAATTCGAATTACAATTCTGCTTCCTGTTTGCTACATAAATTAAAATGCAAGTGAAATTCAAGAATTTAATTGAAATTTAAGAGCCAGTTTCAATTCAACACAAACGAATGACACAAACATGTCAAACAACTCCCATCTCACCCTCTCTTTGCCACTACTTATGCTGCATATAGTTTAATCCCTTTGAGTCAGATCTTAGCAGTATGCAAATCTACAATTAGCAAACTCTTCCTATGACACTCATATAGCCCTAGAGACCTGAAGGGAGGCAGAGACTCAATTGATTTGGACACAATTGGCCATAATGTCCCCTTTAGTATGTAGCAGTAACAAGACTGTTTTGTATCTAAATAATATATAAAATGCATGTGAAGCATCAGAAAGTGGTTATAACCCCCTTTCTAAATGAAAAGCAAATGTTTCAAATGTTGCCCAATACCAACACATTTTTGGATTTTGGGAAAGCAGAGGTTAAATGTACTTTTTTGGGGGCTTGGTCGCAGGGCCAGGCAGGGGGGCTGTGGACACTGCATCTTTCCGAGGACGTCCCCGAGGGCGTCTGTCAGTGGGGGCAGGACTTCCTGTAGGCGTGGCCCCTGTGATGCCAGGAGGCGGAGACGGTCCTTTGTCAGAGGTGTCCAGACTCTTATCCTCTGATGACATTCTGAGAGAGAAAAAGACCGAGCTGTATTTCAAACGTCACACAAACAACAAACTTGAAATGTCAAGTTAATCTGAACTTTGCATATACACTGAATGCTATACCCATTTTCTGAATTTCTATGTAAAACAGACATTAAAAATGGCAAATATTGTGCAGTTTCAGATTTCAGCTCTTCTCCACATTATTTTCTGATTATGTAACTACTGATGCTTTTGATGTCTTTACATGCAGAGGGTTAAGGGCTACCTATCAACAAGTTACAATTTACAAATAACAGTTTAAACAAGGTGCTGTCTTACTTAAAGCAACACTTTATCAATCATGTTATCAATTAAGCACTGATGTCAAATGTCATAATGATGTTTTTTTTTAAATAAACTTAAAGCTGTCAACTGTGGGGGGCACACTGTCAGGTGTTATTTAGACTGTTCAAATTTTTGTAATTTTGCCTCTGTGCACCACCACAATGGATCTGAAACAAAACAATTGAGATGGGCTTAAAGTGTAGACTTTCAGTTTTAACATTGTCATACCATTTTTGAGGCTCAAAAGTAATTTGACAAATACCTATATTTATAATGATTATATTAATGTTTCAAGGAAAAACCTCTGCAATCAGTGATTGCTGTAAAGGTCTGGCAAAGCATATTGTGAAGGGCAACTCGGCATTTGGTGATGTTTACTGATGGGTTCCAGAATTCAGGCAGTCTCCTTCAATGGTTCCTTATTTGTGGGTCTTTCAGCCTTCAGATTTGTCTAGTGAAAAGCATGCTCAATTGGGTTGAGGCCTGGTGACTGACTTGGATATTGAAGAATATTCCATCCTGGGTTACTTTTGCAGTATTTTTTGGACATTATCCATCTGCACTGTGAAGCACTCGCCAATCAGTTTTGCTGCATTTGACAGGATTTTAGCCCTTTACACATGTATGAACTTTGTAACTCTTTCAAATCTGTTGTGAAATGCCGTGAATTAATACATACATACATACATATGTGAATGATTGCCATCCCCACAGATGAGGAGATATGCTTTGCATCATAAACCATTCCTTTAAATCACCATACTTCTTTCTTCCCATGATTTTAGGATAACTTAACTTTAAAATTGTATTTGTTCAAAAAATCTTGCTCCTTGTTTTCCAGAAAAGCCTAATCTGACCTCACTGTTCTTGATTGATGCTAGTGGACTGCATCTTGTTGTAAACCTTCTGTATTTGTATTCATGCGTTGCAGGCATCTCTTGATTGTAGACATTGAGAATGATGCATCTACCTCCTACCAAGGAAAGAATTCTGCCCTCATGCACCTTAGTCCTCCGTGGTCCTCCAGACCTTTTGGTGTTGCTGAGCTCACCAGTGCATTCTTTCTTTTTAAGAATGTATCAAATTGTTCATTTCGTTGCTCCTAAGGTTCCTGTTATTATAGATTTTTTTTTTTTTTTCCTCCAGCCTAGTTGTGGCATCCTTCACTAGCATAAACACCTCTTTGAACCGCATATTGAGATTGAATGCAAACATTTGGAATGAACTCCGGACCTTTTCTCTGATTAAAGGTTGTATCAGCGATAGCGGGGATACGTCCCTTCTGTTGATGATCAAACAAAACAGAGAGCTAGCTCGCTACTCCCTCCCCCTCCCTCCTGTACAATTAAAACTCTCTTAAACGCGCATCTCGTCCATTATTGGTTGAAACACTTTGTTTTGCCTTTGAGTGGGTTGCCAACCCTTGTTGATAGCAATTGTTTTTGTGTACAGATCTCGGAGCCTAGGCTGCCTACAGAGACACGTTTTTTTGACGGTCTGCTTATGGGGCAGACAGCTAGTGGATCGTTAGGAAAGATAAGATGAATGTGACCATTTATGTTTGGGCCTTTTCTGGGCCTGAAATCGCTGATACAACCTTTAATGAATCATGAAATAACGAGAAGACAGACGGCTATGAAGATGTGTGTAATTCAATTGTCCAATTCATTTTGAGCATCAAAAATGGTGTGGCAATGTATACAAATTTCTGTATTTCAATAAACGGTTAATAAGATAATTTTCTTCAACCCCTTGAATTGAAGCTGAAAATCAAAACTTCAAGCACATCTTAATTGCTTCATTTCAGAAGTAGTGGTAGTGCACAGTGGCCAATTACAAAACTTATGTTGCCATCCAAATAGTCCTGACTGTAAATCATGGCTTTCCTCTGCACTTCATCCCAAGTTCTACACCAAAAGCATGGGCATGACTAATGCTTCAAGGCCATTTGTATTTTATCTGTAGGTTCACCTATCACACAGAGTTCATTAGCATGGTCTCTCCCAAAAGTCTGAAAGATTCCATTTGGAAAGGAAGCTATAAGAATATGATAGTAAAAAAGAAACTGGCTTCAGAGCTCCCTCGCTTCAGAGCTCGCTTATCGAAAAGAGTGAATCTTACACCTGCCAGCAAAATATGGTATGGTTAACCTGGCCACAACTTCAGAACACAAATAGTTCCAACAATACTGAGTAGCAAAAAAAAAAGTTGAATATGTTAATGTGTGTTACAATTATGAGGGGGTCCTTGGACCTATTTCTCCCTATGAAGGGTCCCTGTCCCAAGAGATTTGAAAACCCCTGCACATAGAGATTCAAAATGCACCTGTAACCTAACTAAACATAAACTCTGATTTCTGATACTTTGCCGTTTTGCCAGGATATACCCTATAGTGTAATATATGTGTATAGATGTTTTATCATTATTAAATAGTTGCCATGATCCTGGAAATAAGAGGAAATATAAGGGTTTCTCTATTTTCTCATCTCTAAATACTACAATAACTTTGTGTAAACACATTTAGGTTCACTCTTAAAATGAATGTGCTAGAAACAACACAAACTGTGTTCTCCCTGTCTGAACATAGAGATGTGTTAAAAACAACACAAGATGATATTTTAGTACTTCTACTAATAAAAATGAATGTCAATGTATAACCATGGTGGATTGTTTGCAATTTGTTTTGAATTGTATAGTAATTTCAAATCAACACACACGTGTTGATTTTGTCCAAGAATAACACAAACGTTTGTTATAAAAAATGTGCACAAATGCAGTGTTTCACAGTATAACAAAAGTAATGTATAAGAAACAACACAAACTGTGTTGTCTCCATCTGGACATGGAGATGTGTTAAAGACAACACAAGTTGTGTTATTTTCAACACATTTGTTTTAATAGTGTTGATATTCTAAAGAAAAGTGAAAGGGAGGAAAATTGTGACTTTTTTCCTAGCACTGTCCTGCAGTCTGACATTGCAAGATGACAATGTCTTCATATATTCACTTTTTAAAGTGACAAAATGCATACCTGAGACATATGCAGAGACCAGGCCCAATTGCATTGTTCTTGTCAACGGTCTATGCAGCCTAATGTCAGCACCTTACAGGACCACAGAACAAACTGGTCAGGCCCATAAGCAAACTCATTTGATCAAACAAATAAATCACACCGCATGAAGAATATCTTACTTTAGGCAATACAATTCAGAGTGGCAGTCAAACAAGGAACAGCACATGGCTACACTGACTCCTGTAAGAAATGTGTAACTGTACAAATCGAATGCCTTTTCATAACTGGTTCTCATGGAGACAAGTGAAAGAAGCAAGTAGTGCAACAGCTTTCTCCCCACAAAATAGCAAAGATGATGATTATATGAATGACAGCAGTGTAGGGTAGTAGCCCTAATCCTAAATCGCTCTCTTTCTTTGATCCAGTCTAATCAACTCATCCCCACTCCATAAAACCTACATGAAGGATTTACACTTGATCACTGGATTGGAGGGGAATTGACATTGCCATGCCATTTACTTCTCTATATGTTATGAATAACATATAGAGATTCAAAATGTGACAGGAGATTCTGGAAGGGAAACAGAAGGGCTGCAAATTTGTTGTTAAACAGTATATCTTACTCTATGACTTCATACTTTTATTGTTAAATATAGTATATATGTATGTATAATATTATATATATATATATATATATAATATTGTTTGGATATGCATAGAATTGAACTGATAGAAGGCAACCCTACTCTCCAGGAATGTTAATGTTTTACACTACCTCTCTAAGAGGACACCTTGGACAGCAATTCAATCCATGATGTGTATAGCATGTCCATACATAATATCTCAATGTAAATAGTAAATGGGAGGAACTAACCCAAACAATAAATGGGGGGCACAGTGAAGTTCACAGCTGACATGTTCTCTAAACAACAAACAGGTTGTAAAGTTCTGGTTTAATGGTTGATATTGAGCACCCCACAAAATAAACCTTTTGAAGTTGTAACTGTGGTGCATCAAGTCACACTTGGGGTGTAACGGTTCACAAAAATCACAGTTCGATATGTGCTTTGGTGAATATGTGTACCTTTACACCACTAAGTCATACAGTACTTTCTTTGAAGGAAAATTGCTGCGTCACGCTCTGTACAGTATGTCTAACTGCCTTTCTAGAGCAACTTGAATCCCTGGGACTGTTGCTGCTGCTTGCTTCTCCTGTCTTTCATTCTCCTTTGTTCACCAATCCTGCTAAAGGAGTCCACCCCTCAATGGATGGAGAAGCCCACTGGGTAGAGCTCTCCTCCATTTTGTTGTTCTACAGGACTACCAGGGCTCATGATAACAACAACTACAATGGAAAGGGAAGAAAATAATTTGTGATTCCATGGGAGAAGGTAGGCTCCTGCCATTAAGGCATGCCTCTGTAAAGCTCGTCTACCAACCTGTTCCCTCAGCTGACCAGGCATGCTGCCAATGGGATGCTGCCTTTCTGGAAATTACAGGATCCCACACTAGGCTGTATCTTGCCTTGGGTAAACAATTAGGCCTCATGATCGGTTTAGCTTACCACATCCATGAGTGAACAAGAGTGGTGAATTGATTGACACTGTCAATCAGCTTGGGAACTACTCAAGCCCAATCTAATGGTCACCAAAGCTGGATCATTATGCAACTTGGTTATAGCCTATGCCAAAACATATGATTTATAGGCTTATCAAGACTACTTATTTTCTGTTGTTATACAGGCAATGGATATGGTCTGTCAGTAGCTGTTCTTAAAACAACAATTCATTTATCCTAGAAATACTACAATGTAATATTCAGTGCTGTATTAAAGCAAATGTCACATGGTTGAAATGTTGAGCTTGCAGTGTTCCCATGGAAACCAGCATAATAGCACTGGCTGTAAATTAAACTGCTGGCTGGATGTGCGATTGAAAATTGTGTTTACAGAAGTTTCAGTATATTCCTATTAACCACATTATTACTAATTTAAGCTACAGAAGTAATTAAAAAAGCTATTTCCAGGTAACCACATAAAAGAACCCTGTTCACCTCATAAGCCTGAGTAGTCATGAGACAAACGCCTGATGATGAAAGTAATAAAGTACTAAATCACAATGAGTTGGGTTACCTTATTTCCACCCATGTGCCAACCAACATTTCCTTCTTTCACTCCAATGCCTACTTTTAGTATATAGGTGTTTTCCAAATAACACCGTTGTATGACCCTTGTTAAAGGGTGTGCATATAACCTACTACCTTCATATCTCGAGAAACATGCTTTGCCATTCAAAGATACAAACAGTTGAACTTATAACTGTGGGTGAGAAACTCTATTAAGAACAATAATCTGATGCTAGCCTAAATCATTCAGTAAATTGTTCTATCGGTTGGTTTCAACAGTAATTTTGATAGAAAGCAAAGCACACCAACACTGGAAAGCTTCTCTAATCAAACTACATTTCACTTTCTTTACCAGGACCAAATTACAGGCCAATACATATTTCAAACAAGTGGCACATAATGTAGCATACTAGGTATTTCACTGACATAGCCTAGTAGTAGTGTGCCATGACACTCATACAACTAGTAATGAAAACAATTTTCATACTTACATTAATTTAAAGCTCTGTAACCTTTTACAAGTATGATGCAGGTTTAGTGCCTATGCTATTCATAGTATTAAAAGGCATTTTAGGTCAATGTGATGCTGGCAAACTGGAAAACTGTATTCAGTAAGCACAACTACCTTCACAACATGGACAATTCATTCATTTAACTTCACCAATCGAATGATAATGCCACTCAGAGTCTCCAATCCAACATGCATAACATCTATATTGTAGGCCTATAAGCTACATAGTAACAACACATATGTTAGATTGTTTGAGCATGGACGATTATGACCCAATCATAAGGAAAGATGAAACGCCTAAACAAGAAAGATCTATCAGGCATAAGCTGTTTCATACCAGTTAATAAAATGTGAGATATATTCAACACACTTAACTGTGATGTAGAGAGCTAACTATTTTCCAGGACATGTGTGGCAACAATTGGCATCTTTTGTTAAACAAGACAGCACAAAGACAGGGATGGATTTACTTGGAGAGCATGTGCAAGCCTGCTTTTGCCTTTGTTCACTTTTCCCAAAGTGATGTAAGAACCCATGCTGCCTATCTGTTCGGAAAAAAGATGTATTTCTAACCAAAACATTAGGCCTACACAAAACAGACAAAAACAGTCTACTGAAAACCTC
This sequence comes from Alosa pseudoharengus, assembly GCF_046254945.1. NCBI lineage: Eukaryota > Metazoa > Chordata > Actinopteri > Clupeiformes > Clupeidae > Alosa > Alosa pseudoharengus. The sequence continues at coordinate 49,200,419 of NW_027468663.1, read as the reverse complement.
GATATTGCCGATGTCCAGAAGTCATTGTTTGACTTCAAAAACTGCCTTAGCCTAATTCTAAACTTCGCAAGCCTAAAAGTACCCTATAGCTTCACGCAAAAGCGAACAAGTCATGCGTAATCACTGCAGTGAGCAAGACATATAGCTTTCAACATATAGAAACAGGTTTATTTCTCCAAATATAAGTCTACAAGAAGAAATTGTGCTCTTTGTTCGGTGCGGTGGGCGCTGACTTATACTGTAATAACTTGTAGTCTTGTTTAGCTTATGTCATTCATTAAAAGTAATAAACATGTCACCGTAAATAATGTTGGTTTGTCTGGAATCAATTCTAGCTTGCAAATTATATCATTAGGCCTATATTATGCTACCTCAGAAGGGAGAAAAATAACGTTCTCCATGTGGCCAGAGATCAGCATGGGAGGCAAATACTGGGTGTTAAAACTGAAAACAGAGATGCCCACAGTCTATATGCATAAACTAGCATTACATTTTTAAAAAAATAACACGCAAAATATTTGCCGTAAGAGCCGTCTATGATTACGAGGGCGACAGAATAAAAACTGACCGATGACGTGTGAGACTGGTAGGGAAACGCTATGCAGCGGTGGCGGCATAAAAAAGCGCTTGCCACAGACACGTAGGATTGGGTTGCTGGGAGAGAAATACATGGGAAATATATAGACCGTTAAAACTATGTCAACTTACCTTTCCAACCCTATCAGTTTTGAATTATTTCCCTCATGACCATGAATGTCATATGTGACATGCAGTACTTTGTTTAGTTTTCGATGGCTTGGGGGTTGGGGCAAGACCACTGGCTATCCAGTGAAAGAATAAGGAGCGGGTAGCCGATGCAGTGGGCTATGCAAATCGAGGTTTTTCAGCTGTACTCCAACTAACGTAGAAAATCCAGGAGAGGACAATATATTTCAAATAATATCCAACAGCGAAGCCCACTCCGTCCCCCCTAAATTTCCAAAGACCACTTTCCTTTATCCTCTTCATCCCACATCGCTGAACACAAACGGTCTTGTAACGGCAGTATTTTACTCATCCATAAAGGCTCCAGTAGATAAAAAACACGGCAGCCAGTCGAAACTAAAATCCTCCGATAAATCCCAAATGCAAAAAAGAATGCCCGGGCACAAAACTGAATACAGGAACGAGCGAAATTGTACCAACATTCGATTAGCTAGCCAGCTTGCTATCCAAATGATTCCCCTCAGCCTTGGAGCAAGCTAGCTACAATTCCCCGTAAAAATTAGTTTCAAGAAAATCGCCCGAATTAGAGCACTGGATGAAAAAACAAACCATTAAACCCCATACTTTGAATCAATTATACAATTACACTATTTTGCAAGAGCATAAGTGGGATACTTTGTTCCCATATAAATACAAATATTAAAGTTGTTGCCCACTCTCCACGGTAGCCATGTTTGAGTATGACCAAATTACGACTCAAAGCGCTTCATCGCTGGCAAATAGTACCTAACAAACACCGCACACCACCTATAACGTGTGACTACATATCAGTGAATTAAGTATCAGTGTGCAATGATCTATACAAATAAGGTCATTCGTAAACACAAATATATGTATTTTCATCTAATTTGTCTAATTGGAAATTACTCAGTGACCCTGCGGAGGGATATTTTGGAGCACTCAGCAGGTGAGGCGACGTTTTTCTAGGATACTTACAAAATATGGTTCGGAGTAATACTGGACCGGACCGGACCATATGGGACAGGACTAAAGGCTAAATTATGCGACCTTTTAGGTCAAGACACATCCGGATGCAATGTCGAATTATACAGATATTCAGTTATTGAATAGTCACAGGGACACAATACACAGAAGGCGCCCTCAATTGAATCGGGCCATAGCATGCTACTGTGAAGTTCAATTTAAATAGCCTACCGCCTTAGCAGCTATAGCCTTTTTAGCCTTGTAGAAAAATGTTGAACATGTATCTTCTGTAGTTTATGTTAGATGAATAACATTTATTTGTTATGTAGGCCTATATGAAAAATAGTTAGCAGTTAACGAAAACTGACACAGAGTTCAAGAAACTGATAGAATTATCATGATGAGGAGAATGGAGCCTGATGAGGCAACAGAATAACCAAAAAACTGAAATTCAAATGTAGGCCTATTAAGCTTATTTCATTCATCTAAGGGTAATGGCTCCTGTAGGCTAGGCCTAGCCTATGAGCACCCAGATAATCCTAACAGGCTTGATTCAACATGATTGTAGGCTAAATCTAGGCCTATGCTATCAGATTTGATCAGAACTCAAAAAGTAAAAATTTCCAGGTTCATCCCATTTTTTTAACACTCAGATATCAAATGAAATTAAATAAAGCAATATCAAAGGCTGGAATTAAATTTGGCAATACCAAGGGCCACTTGCCAGATTTCACTTTGTCAGAATACATCAGCGTCAGACAGGCTTTTAAGCCTATCTTCTGTGTCACATATTTTACATACATTTATCATTAGAGTAAAGTAAGTAAAGTAAATGTAATTTGCCATTTAAAGTATTTATTTTTTTCAATTATGTCTTAAGAATATATCGATCAGCCACCAGATCAGCATTTGACCGAGCTACGTTGGCTTTCTTCACCTGCAGAGCCTCAGCTCCATCCTACCAGAAGATCAGTCTTCAAAATTAGTTTGAAGATTTGTCTCACAAGAGGTAACCATCCCTCCTTAAAGCTGCAGTTGGCAAGTCTGACAGATTGAGGGGACTTAGCCAAATTGTTAAATCTTTACAACTCTCATGCCCCTCCCCCACTACCACCGAGCACCCTCTCATCGAGTGTGTGCTTGTCAATGCGCACCAGATAGACCTCTCCAGAATAAGTCCCGCCTCCGTAACTTCCGTATCCATCCAACTTCCTGGCGTCGATTGTCTATGGGAAATAACATGGCGTTTCGAAATATCATACCGGTAAAACATCTGTGGGTAGCAAAGTAGAAAAAGCTGGTGGGCAGATTGGCCTACACACTTCTGCCATCTAGTTTCCACTGGATTTTTTGATTGTCGGTGCCGTTTAAGTAGTAGACTTAGTAGATATATACAGTGAAAAAAATCTTGCCAACTGCAGCTGTAAATGCTCTAAAATGTATTTTCCTTAACTAACTATTACTTTTCAATGTACTTTGCATGCACTTTGGGCTTAGCTCATGTCAGGATCATATAGTATTGTCCAACCTGCATCTGATTGACTATTTGTTTGACATTTCGTAAAAATGAGTACATATAATATTGTATTTTATACTTCTATTGTTATGGTGAAATCTGGGGGCAGATGGAATTAATTAATTTATATATTAAAGGAGCAACTGGCTCTAAAACATGCAAACCAGTGGAAGGCTAGGATGTGATCCTAAACATGGTAGCAATGGCAAGAACAGATCAGTGCAGTACTGGATTTTTTATTATCAAGTTGTTGTTGGGTTGCAGCAAAGATAGCCTTACCTACTGTATGTCATATCATGATGACATATTCTAAAAATTCAAGAACTTGACGTCATATGTGATATACCAAAGTGCTGGTCAGGCGAGGCTAGGTAACACCAAGTGGGGTGTGTCAGGGGTGGGCAGGAGGATGAATACAGAAGCCTGGTGGAGAACTTTGTGCAGTGGGGCAAACTCAACCACCTGCAACTCAACACTTCGAAGACCAAGGAGATGGTGGTGGATTTCTGCAGGTCTAAGCCCACTCTGCTACCAGTCTCCATTGATGGGGTCAATGTGGAGGTGGTAAATACCTACAAGTATCTGGGCTTACATCTGGACAATAAACTGGACTGGTCAGCAAATACTGAAGCACTCTACAAGAAAGGGCAGGCTGTACTTCCTGAACAGGCTGCGGTCCTTCAATGTCTGCAGTAAGCTCCTCAGGATGTTTTACCAGTCTGTTGTTGCCAGCGTCCTCTTCTATGCTGTGGTATGCTGGGGAGGAAGCACAAAGAAGAAGGATGCTGGGCGACTTGACAGGCTGGTAAGGAAAGCTGGCTCTGTAGCTGGCTCTGGCTCTATATCAGATAAAAGGACCCTGAGCAAACTGATCAACATCTTGGACAATGAATGTCATCCACTCCACAGCACTATTATAAAGCAAAAGAGCTTGATCAGCTGGAGACTTCGCTGACTGCCATGCACAACTGAAAGGCTGAGGAAGTAATTTGTCCCCAGGGCCATTGAACTGTTCAATGCTTCACTTAAGGGAAGAGGAAAGATAGACTTCTCTGCATAGTCTCTGTCTGCCTACTCAAACATCCCTCTCCATGTTTGAGTATCGACTGCCCACTACTGTACTAATGTCCACAGCCTAATGTCTTACTACTGTTCTACTGCTACACTGTTTTTCATGCTATATTAGCACACATGACCAATGGCTTCTGCTACAATACTGAATGGCTGTAACCCTATTACCTCAACCTATTCTTGCACTGACATAGTTTTTACAGTTCTTATATTACCTTGTCTACACTACATTACTCTCTTATCTGTCCATATTATTTCTGCTTGTCTCTAGACCTTACTCTTGCACTGTTGCACTGTTGGACTACTGTTGGACTGCTTTTTGCTCCTTCACCATGACACTCACTCTCTTGAGCACCTTACCATGCATACAGGCCAGTCCCGGCCCTGTCACTGCAAGCGTCTCATGCTTGATCATCCTCAAGCACACTGTGGATTTTTTTTTATTTAATTATAGTATATTTAGTATTTAGTTTTGTTAGTTTTTCTTATCTTCTACTGTTTCTATTATACAGTGGAGTTTTGTTATATATATACTTATTTTTACCCTTTCTGCTGTAAGTGCATGTTGTTTGTGATGTCTGTAGGCTACTGAGACCTTGAATTTCCCCTTGGGGATCAATAAAGTATCTATCTATCTATCTATCTATCTATCTATCTACGTATCTATCTATCTATCTATCTATCTATCTATCTATCTATCTATCTATCTATCTATCTATCTATCTATCTATCACACAAGTCTGAACTATGCCTGATTTGTGGACTAACGTAATTTCAAACGAAAGACGGTGTGTGTTGTATCCATTGTTGACAGCGTTTGAATTTCTATAAGTCTAATTAGATGGGGGGGGGGAGGCATTGGAGCACAAGCGTCTGCAGTGATGGTTTCCAGGTACTCAACAGACTAGCAAACTTAGGTTGTCATAGCTGTCACATCCAGATATGGAAGTCTTCATCTCAGTATAGACTGCCTTCTTTATTATAACCAAAGTCACATTCAAAAAGAGAGGTCTACAACTCTGTACATATGTACACATACACCTCTAATGTAATGGGTATTGCCTTTATGTTTAAAGTCTACAAACAGGAAATATTTCATCTGGAAAGGGCATTTTAATCTGGTATTTCATCTGGAAAAGGGCATTTTCAGCATTTCTAAATGCATGGCTATTGTAAATATTGTAACTTGTCCAACGTTGTAGAAATAGACACTTAGTATACTCAGTGACTATTCAGGGCACACTGTAAACAAATACCGAGTGTTAGAAAGATAAGCATGATGGATTGGTGTAGAACACGATTCTTTTATGTGTCAGCAGAAATGTGAGAGCCTCCTCTCGACCTGATGCCACTTTTTACGATGGAATACACAGGCAAGGTTTGGGTGTGATCGAGTGCATAGGCCTCAGTGTGTGTGCGTGTTAGTGTAGTTACAAGGCTGAATTTACTACATCTGTTGGTTAAAATAATTTCTCTGTAATATGCCAGAAAATACATCTCCATTTTCACATCACAAATCTAAATAAACTGGAAGTAGTCTACCACCACTTTTTTCAGATGACAAATACAAGGATACAAGGATACAAGGAAGTTTATTGTCACATGCATATAGTTACTGGAAGTAAGAAATGCAGTGAAATGATGTCTGGTGTCAGCCTATTTGTGCATTTATGGGGGGGGGGGGGGGGTAAAAAGTGCAGTAGATGAGGGGTTTAGTAGATTAAGTGGCAAGGGCTGCATAAGAAAGGTGGGGGAGGATTGGGATTGGGGGGGGGGGGGGGGGCACCAACAAGGAGCACCCAAGAGCAACAGGGGCAAGGAAAAACTCCCTTACCAAGGAAGAAACCTTGGGCAGATCCACGGCTCAAGGGGCTAACCCAACTGCCAGGGGTCTTGGTGTGTGTGTTGGGGGGATGACAGGGGAGATGGGATAGTGTGCTGTGTATGTGGGGAGAGGGCAGTGTGCAATATGTGTGTTGGAGAAGCTTCCTCATGAGACAATGTGCTGTGTATTGGGGGGGGAGGCAGTGTGCTGTAAGTATGTTGGGGATGTGTGTTGGAGAAGCTTCCTGATGAAATAATGTGCTGTGTATGTAGGGGAGGGGGGGGGTGTACTGCAAGTATGGTGAAGGGACTTACTATTGCAAGCAGAGTACTGTATGTATGATTTATGTGAGTGATACGATACAAATAGGCCCAAAGAAATTATTTATTGTATAATTGAAATTAAATAAAGTATTGGACATTTAATTCAGTATCCACATCTTTGATACGGTAGGCATCCTACAAAAGCACATGGCATGCTGCTATTGAAAGCCAGGTGGCAGTGTAACACCGTGGATCTAAGTGTTCCCTAAGTGCACATAGCACAATATGGTGATACCTATAGTCACTAGTTCTGTCTCTCTTCTAAATATTTTACAAAGATTTAAACAAAAAGATGAATCTTGATGGTTAACTTATTTTAAGGATACATACAGTATGTTCAAATGGTTGGCCTCATGGTACAAACATGACTCTTGTCATCTCCCATAATGACCTTTCTGCCATGAAAACACACATTAACACTGGTAGTGAAGAGCAGCTAGAGTTCAGAAACAGAGAGATAATGCTTTATTCGTATGTAGTACACATCATGGTGTCATCCCCGTTATTAGAAGTGTATGATCGCTTTTTGACTCCTGCCAATTCAATGAAACACAGTGCATTTCTACTTCCTCATTTAGGTGGAGTATACTTCCTGCACCTAATTGTTTTGATGAGACATACAGTATTCAGTCAAACATGCTCCATTATTGGGTATGAATTGTCTTTACTGTGGACCACAAGTAACACAGCTTTCTTGTCATATGTCATAACAATGTTTGAGAGGCCACAGAAGTACTGTCAAATTATTGAAGGTCCTTTTAAAGGCAATTTTAGTGGTGAGAATCAGGAAGATATACAAAGAGAATGCTTGGGGTGTGGATATGAAAAGCAAAAAAAACTAATTCTTATAAAGAATAAATAAACCTAAAAGCAGTTAACTCCCATATGTCTTAGCATCTCTGTGCATATCTCTCTATAGACCCTTTCAACAATAAAAACAAAAACAATGCTTGAACATTCTATTTGGTTCCCAATCTACATCCTCTGCATTAACATAACATATGGAATGTTAAAACGGAAGCCTTGTGGGGCCAACTATGATGCTGATAATGGAACTCTCTTGAAATTATTGTCACAGCTCTGTACAGGAGATTGGACCACTGAGAAAAATCAATATCTTTTTATGATGAAATCTGAGAACGAAGTGTTAAATTTGTGTCATTCAAAAAGGAGTCCGCTGGAAGTCTCCACAAAATAGCACCATGAAACAGGCCCAAATCCATATATTGAGTAAAGCAGAACCACCGAGAGATGAGGTTGGTGATCTGAATTCAACAATTTTAAATACTTTTGATCTGGTGCAAACAGAACATACCACATCCTCCAGCATGAATCCAGTGTAGATGTAGAAATAAGCAAAGGCCTTATAGGTGGATCAGAAAGATTTCTGGCGTTGATGTTCCTAACAGTCTCTGACAATTGAATTGTGTGACGTGTTTCACACATTTATTCAAGACACAAACTCCCTAGCTACATAGTCATATCTTCTAAGATGTGTCACGATTAATTAATTGATTCTTTGCATGCATAAGGCTAAAGTATCCCTATGCTATTCACCTTCTACTCTCCTTTCAGTTGTGCAAAACGAGTACTAGACACTGTTGGTCTGCAACCAAAGGAAATGAGCATGTCATGTTGGAATTGATGAGATTCTGAGGAGAGAATTAGCGTCTGCACTTTTCTTACTCATGCATATGCATTTATGGGAAGTGGAAGTGGGAGTATCGCAGAAAAATATATAGTGTAGCGGTTTGATCAACATCATTTTATGATAAAAGCATTATGGTAGAGAAACTCATAACGCACCTTGGATTTGGCCCCTATAGGCCGACAAATATAGATTTTATTAGGTGAAAAAGGATAGAAAACAGAAACAAAACACTAATACAGTTAGTACATTCCACAGTGTATTCTTTAGCAGCATACTTGAGGTTGACGATATTTAGGCAAATCAAGGTTGTCACATACAGGAACTTCAAGACACATAGCCTTATGATTCTCTTGTTCAGTTCTGCACTGGACTTAAATTAGGAACCTCAAGCACAAATATTGTACAAAACAGTTGGAATTGACTATTCAAAGATTGTGTGAAACATGAATTTAGAGCAGTGATCCTCAGTATTTTATCCATGTGAAATCTACACTGACAAAGCATTTTTTTGTGTAGCTGCCCTACTGATATAGGAGAAGTGTTAAGAGGGATTAATTTACACAGCATATGCGAAAACATCACACATCTAGACCTACATGTATTTTGCACTGAAAAATGTCTGCCTTTAAAAGCAAGTGTAAACCAGACTGCAGTTCAATCACGTCATCCACTTCCCTATAACTGCTAGACTATTAAATCTGTCATAGCTTATAGCTGCATGCTGATTCCTTTCATGGTGTAAATGTGATTTAGCTACGCTTGATGTAAATGTGATTCAGCTACGCTTGATGTAAATGTGATAGTGATTTATACTGTTCAGTTGTGCAGGACATGGCAACTTATGTTAGAGGGCAGTGACAAGTGGTGATTAACGATTGTTTCTTAAAATGGCTCTCCATCAAAACCAAATAGTCTCTCTAACAGCACCTATCTTGACCAACTGTAATGTTTCTAATTTCTTCCTTTTGCAGGGTTTTATTATGACCGCCGCTAGCGTAGCTAGGGATTGTCAGTCCCCCCCCCCATCATCTACTTACCCGATACCTGGGACACCAAAACACCTGGGCACCTGAAATCTAGTGGGCATGTAGCCTCACTAGACTTTTATGGAACATTTTTGTTTCGCCCCTATCTCCAGTTGAGATGTCCTGAACTGCACCAAATTTCATGTGTATGAATAACCTGACATCCTCTGGGGGTATGCCAAGTTTAGTAGAATTTCATCCATGGGGGGGTATAAAATAAATTCATTTATATGTAAATTTAGTGACTGTACACTCATCGGCCTGTAGATGGTGGTGTTGAGCGAAGGGTTGCTGGTAGAGGATGATGAGAGGAGCTACAATGCTGATGGAAGATAGGACATGATTAGTTTGTGACTGATGATGCAAAGGGTCAGGGGGTCAAGTGTGACTCAGGAGTTACGGAAAACAATGTAAGACTGAAGAGTTAAGAGTTCATTAAAGTGGATAACTTTATACCTCTGTGTTGCCGTGTTCTTCTATGCACCAACTTACATAACAGGACACATGTCTACAATGCACCCTAAACACCAGGCTAGAACATTGCTGGCTAATTAGGGTTTTCTGCTGTTGACTTGCTCACAGTCCTTGGTGGCCCTGTCAGCTGCTTTGTAAAATGTTGCATTAAGACCACAAAAAGTCTACATGAAACAAATGTGAGCAACTGAGCTTTCATTCCCAAACACTCACTATATGTGCAGTGCCAAGTTTGACATTGTTTGGATTAGTAGGCCTAATGTATGTACAGTATCGTTAAATATATCAGTAAAAGTAGCACACATTGGCTTTCTCCGCTCTACTATCTAGGGTTGCCACATGCACTGGATTTCCCGGGACTCTTTTTTGAGTGACTGTCCCGGATAATTGATAATATTTTCCGAGACACGAATTGTCCCGGTTTTTGGTGAAAATTAACTTCTGATTATAATTTTTGCTAGTTTCGGTTTCGTTCTTGGTTGTGTTTATAGTACATCAAATCCCATGTAGCCTTGTAGTTGTGTAGAAGATGTTTCCATTGATTATTTAAAAAGGGTATGAATAATTTTGGTTTTAGACACACACAATTAGACAAACACACACACACACACACACACACACACACACACACACACACACACACACACACACACACACACACACACATAGGCACGCACATACAGTGCAAGCATACACAAAAGTTGCAAGAGTAGGGGGTGGAGTAGGAGATGGAGACGAATTGACAAGCTAGACAAGCAGGAAAGGATGAACAGGACTGAGCGGCGGTCATATTTTGTACCGCTATGCGGTACATCAAGTTATAGTGAGCCTGGTTTGGAGTTTCTATGGTGTCTCTGTATTTTAGTTTGATAGTAAGAATGGAGACAGCTTAGAATTGTTTGCATTTTTTAATCTTTACATGTGTCGCTTGAACTGAGAAAGAAGATTAAAACACAATAAAGATTGTTTAATATAATTAGTGTTCACAACAATCCTCCAATCTTCCACTTCATCTACATTAATAGACTCTCATAAGACTTTGTAAAGACATGAAATGATATGCTGGAATGATGTAATGTACAAAGTACAGTATTTATGGTTATATACTGTATTAAAGGAGAATTCCGGTGTGATATTGACCTAAAGTGCGTTGAAACATGATACCGAGTGTGAACGTATGTCTCATAGCCCATCTCGGCTTGTCCCCTGCACTCCAAAATCTGGCGCTAGTTAGCCGATGCTACCAACAGCTTTTTCAATTGTGGTGCTTCGGCATCGGGCTAGCCATGCAAATAAATCACTGTTTTACACCATTTACGAGGCTCAATGTATCTCCACACTTCATTGGTAGACTACCGAAGGCCCTGACATTTAAAACGAGACATTGAGAACTTTGAAAAAGCACTGGTAGTTTACTTACAAGACGATTTATACAGACAGTATCTTCACGAAGTTTAGCGTTTGCAGCCATCTTGAATTTAGTCATGATAAGTAGAGCGACGAGTAAGAATGAACAGGTATGATAAGGGATCAGATTCCAAAAATAATTCCGTGGAAATGCATGGATTCCAGTTGCTGCTACTGGAAGAAACTGGAATCCATGCATTTCCACTGAATGAGTGCAGGGGACAAGCAGAGATGGGCTATGAGACATACGTTCACACTCGGTATCATGTTTCAACACACTTTAGGTCAATATCACACCGGAATTCTCCTTTAACAATTATAAAGTTTGATCATTTGCAAAGTTGATTTTGGGTTTAAACTGAGTCAAAGCTCTGCGATAGTGAAAGTTTGGTTCTGACAGCCAAAAAACAGACATTTTAAGGTCAATTTGTAATTCATTTCAAACTTCTGAGGAGCATCTAAGTGTAATGCAAAATCGGGTGCAGTCCCTTCTTGATGAACCAGTCCTTTGCCCACGGCTGAAACTAATTAGCAGCTATTTATAAGTTCGGGGAAATACATCAGAGCTGTTCTGTGAAAGTTAATGTGTGTGGTGAATTGGTCATATTTAAAGAGCTCAGAACTGAATCTAACAAAAGCTATGTGACCTTGGTCCAAAACTGAGTTCTAATATCATAATGTGGCAGAATTATCACTACTGCCAAGACGGCTATTCGTCACATTTTGTGCTTTCACAATTTGATACATTTTAATATTGGTTTGGAAACAATGAGGTGCTCTGAATGAAATACTGACAAAAAGTTAAATGATTAAAGATGCTGAACCATGTCATAACCTCACTCATCTATCATTCATTATAGCTCTATGTTGCATATTGGCTAGTTTCCATTGTCAGATAGATAGATAGATAGATAGATAGATAGATAGATAGATAGATAGATAGATAGATACTTTATTGATCCCCAGGGGAAATTCAAGGTCTACAAATAATGTCATGACACTCTGGCCTTATAGGAGCAGGTGGACTTTATTTAGGCCTAGTTGTATAAGGCATAAACCATAGTGTTTACTTGTCATCCTAGAAGTGTGAGGTTGCCGTTAACTTGATAACACTTTTGGTCTTCCTGACATAGCACACAGACAGAAAGGGGCAGTCCTTCAGGGCTACTTCAGCAGATAGAAAACACATGCAAATAGAGCCCTTTTACAAAACAAGACCATAATTGCAATGTGTTATTTTTGAAAAAAGACATGGAATGAAATTAAATGTTGAAATACATGACATTTCCATCTCATGGCATCATTCAGTGAATCTGTTGAAACAGGCTCCAAAGATACAACAGCAGTAATGAACAGAATGGTCACCTTGGACAAAACCCATTCTTTGATTTTTCAGTTGAGAGCAATTTTAGGTCTGAAGCGGTTGCTATGGCTGCATGTGTTCCCAGTGCTGTTTGTCCCTCTTCCCCAGGGTTGGGTAGTAACGGATTACATGTAATCTGGATTACGTAATCAGATTACAAAAATCAAGTAACTATAATCAGCCCAGATTACAATAAAAAAATTGTGTAATCAGATTACAGTTACATTGTTGGGGATTACCTGATTACATTTTATCATGCAAGCAATGCAACTTTTTGTTATAGCCTAGTTATCTTTTAATTCGACAAGCTTCGGGCTTGCCGGTTCGATCCCCGACCAGTAGAAAAAATGTGGGCGGGGGAAGTGGTTGAGCACTGCTCTCCCATGCCCACATCCACGGCTGAAGTGCCCTTGAGTAAGGCACCTAATCCCTCATTGATCCCCGAGCGCCGTTGTAGCACACAGCTCACTGCTCCGGGTTGGTGTGTGCTTCACCTCACTGTGTGCTCATTGTGTGCTTCACCTCACTGTGTGTTCACTGTGCTTCACTAATTCGATGATTGGGAGACACAATTTCCCTCACGGGATCAAAAGAGTATCTATACTTACTTACTAACTTATTTACTATTGGGGCAGGTCTCTCGGCACACTGCCTGATCTTTTCCTCCTAATCTTAATGTAGCCTCTTGTTTTAGTGTTACCGTTTACTTTGAGAAAGTCACCAGGTCCCCCTGGTTGAAAAACATCCCAAAGGAATAATTTTCTCACCCCCACAATTGAAATGGACATGGTGGCATTCAATCTCAGGCCATGTCCTGGGTCAAAAAAATCCAGCGAAAGCTAAAATCATTATCCAGGTGTGCCCTTATAAAGGTTAAGCTGAGTTGTGCATGTTTGGAGAATAGTGATCCATGATCACATCCATGATGACTAAGTGATCAATTTTGGGATGGGGAAAATTTCAACCACCAAAATACCACCCCCAAAGTGGAGAATAGCTATAGAAATGTATTAGTTTTGGGTTTTTTTTTTAGACAATGGGACCTGGTGACCTCAAAGTAAATGGTAACACTAAAACAAGGGGCTACATTAAGATTTTTGGAAGAAAAGATCAGTTAATTCACACAGGAATGCTTTACTCAGAGCAAAGAGATTTCTTAGATGTAATGAAATAATAAACAGAAAAATAGAATGAAATGAGAATTCTTTCATCAATTCAGTGGTGGGGTTTTTTACTTAAGGGACATATTTATTGAAGTAATCTAAAAGTAATCCTAAAGTAATCAGATTACGTTACATGTTTTTGGTAATCCTGATTACGTTACTGATTACAAAAATTGCCATGTAATTTGTATTCAGTAATGGATTACATTTCAAAGTAATCTGACCCAACCCTGCTCTTCCCCTCTCATTCTCTACCTCTGCTCAGGTGCGCTGCATGTGACTGCATTGATTAGGAGCACCTGAGTCCCTGTGGCACTTGGGCCCACCTGCGACACAGCTCTCCCCTGACAATTTATTGACAAGATTGCAATGAATTGGGTAGAAAGATTAAAATGGTATGCAGCACCAATAAGGATTGTACGATAGCAACCTCATTGCAAAATCACTTCACTTGAATGAAAGTCACTGGCACAAGAAAATGTTCACAATCTCTGGAGAGCCCCCAATGTCAGGTTTTCTAGTCGGACTCAAGAACAGACCAGTAGCAGTCGCAATTAACACGTCTTTATTCCTTGTAAAAAGTTCAACACAGTGCAGCAGAGGTCAATAGCAGAAAGAGCAGTCAATGGCAGGCAAATAATCCTCATAATACTCATTGTTTAATAACGCAACATTTTCTTCATAAAGATTGTTTTGATGTAATATGTCACCAGTAATGCCATGCACATATAACATCTCGTAGTTTTGTGGCAGTGAGACACTAAGGGCCAGATGTACTAACGCTTTTGCGCCCACTTCAGGCGTATTTGTTTCGCAACGTGCGTGTAAAATCATTGCGAGGTATGTACAAACAGGCCGCAATGATGTAAAAGTGCAAACTGCCTGTCACGGGAGCTGAACATGGCAAATTGCGTTTTTCGTGTCATGCATATGCATTCATGGGAGGATCCAGGGAAAAGTGGGAGTTTAGTGTAAAAAAAATGGGAGGGGAAGAGTAAAGAGCGCCTAATTATGTATTCCACGGTATGTACAAAGACTGCTCCTGAAAGCGCACATCTATTCTGCGCCTAAATACTTTTAATGTTGTCATCAGTTAACTTCATTCAACTGCGCTTGAATGTAGGCTCTGCCATTCAGTTGTGGACGTTCGTAAAGTGCGTTTATGGGCGGAAAAAGGCAGAGAAAGGCACAGATTACATTATGGATTGAACGATTGATAAATATGACGGAAACTTGGGTCTGAAAGTGTTCGCAATCTACGGTTTGTCCATGACACTGATAACGCTACGTTCGCAAATGTACGTACATCTGGCCCTAAGTGTGACAGTGAAGATAGATAACGGGTCCATGTTAGTCTTGCTCTCGGTCCCGCAAAGAAGAGGGCCCCTGAAGCTCGTGAGCGAGGTAGGCCCCATGAAGTGGGGCTCCAGGGGCCTCATTACCATGAAGGTGACCTTGTTCTTCCTCCTGGAGACACTCTCAGATATCAATGGGGTCCTTTTTGAAAGATGAGACGAAGAGACCTTCAGATGGGTCTGAATAGTCTGCCAAGTCAGCAGAGAAAGCACACAGAGGTTTGAGCCTGCGCACATTTTAATGGGATCAGTCATCTGTACCCATCCATGTTCTGCTGGGCCTTGGGGCTCGAGCACATAATGGCAAAATGTATATGTCCCATTAGGTCAGGGCTTGATGTCAACATCTCTCCCAAAGTGTGACACTAGAACAACCATGGTCCCCTCTGATGAAACTGTCTTTACACTTATTAGAGCAGACAGTCTTATCAGAATGCCTTACGCCTTTATTGTCATATTATGACTATATTCTATTATATATATACTATTCTATATATATACTATTTTCACCAGTGATTACTACATCTAACAGCAACTTTTCATTCTTTTTAGATAGATAGATACGTTGTAGATAGATAGATACTTTACTGATCCCCAAGGGGAAATTCAAGGTCTCAGCAGGCGCGCGGGAACATATTTTTGACCAGGGGTGCTGAATAACAAAATAATGGATGTCCGACGATTTCTCGTCTAGAGGTATGATATGATTCGAATTTAGACAGCTAAATACGCCATTTCAGCGCCGTGTATGAGTAGACCCTCTGGTAGACCTAAGAGCGAGAACAGCCACATTCCACTGCAACTATGCGCAGCACTTGCCACTCCGACTCATCAATAAAAACTGCGCGCGCACACACCAGACCCATAGAAGCGCACTTGACTTTACATCATTAAACTATTTCCGTATATTGCTTTTCTGATTGTCAAAACCACACCAGAGATGTTTGGCTTGAAAATATAATTAGGCTGCAATGACCTACAATGGCAAACAATTTCTGAGTAGCCTAACTTATGGCGTCTCCACTCCACAGCAAAAGTGTCCTAACCACCAATTACAGCGGTTTCTATCTGAGCGACTCATAGTGAAAGGATTTCAGTGTCATATTTCGGTGGCACTAGCTAAGCTGTCGTGGAACTCGAGATGACATGTCTACTGATAGGCAACACGTTCGTGGATTTGGGCTAGATCGGCCACATTGCCTGACACTAACAGAAACTGAGCCGTACGTGAGGTCGTGGGCTTGCCAAAGACTAATTGCAAAAGATGCATCCTACCTCATCTGTTGTCGTTTGGTCTTCGAAATTGGCCTTTTCACAATCCAACGATATATCCAAAGTGCGAACTAGTTGGTGATGGTATATGGAAACTGGCAGTATGCATGCTACACGGAGTTCTAACAGGTGCATGGCCTAATAAGCAGGCAAGATATAACCCACGATCGCCATGGTCTCGTTATCAATTCGTGTTTGTGGTAATAATGGCAGCAACAATAAAACCATCTTGATCTTCATCATTTTTGACAGAAAAGCAGCCTCTGGATGGTCATATGCATTAGCCTACCGTTAGTTTGCATTTACATTTTAAACACTGAATCTACTGTCTTTACTGCCGGGAGAGAAAAAAATCCTATAGGCCTATTCTTTTCTGTAGCCTAATATTCTTTTCTCGAAGTCAACTAGCCTGCTTGCAACGTCTATCCTCAGCGAGTCACGTCACTTTCACTTCTATAGCTACACTATAACGTTTAATCTACCTAACCTTTTTTGCTATTTGCCTATTTGACAACAAATATAATGACAAACTGCGAATTTGTAGGCCTATATTGACAAAAAGCAAGGGGTGCTGCAGCACCCTCAGCACCCACCTTCCCGCGCCCTTGGGTCTCAGTAGCATACAGACATCACACACAACATGCACTAACAGCAGAAAAAGTAATAAAAGTATATAATATAAAAAACACAACTAAGCAATAAGGACAGTAGAAGATAAAGAATAATTATACTAAATAACAAATTATACTAAATAACACTAAATCTAAATCAATCTAAATAACAAATTACAAATTATACTAAATAACACTAAATCTAAATCAAGTCTAAAACAGTATCCACGTAGTGTGCTTAATGATTAAGCATGAGGCACTTGCAATGACTGAGGCAGGGACTGAGCCTGTGATTCTCTGTGCATAGTAAGGTAAGGTGCTCTGTAAGAGTGAGTGTCATGGTGATGGTGTGCAAATGAGTAAGTCCAACAGTGCAACAGTGCAAGAATAAAGTCTAGAGACCAGCATAAAATAAATATGGACATATAAGAGAGTAGACAAGGTAATATAAAAAAAACTATAGAAAAACTATAGGGGAGAGTGGGGTGATTGGTGCCAGCGGGGAAGTTGTGCCACCCCCTATTTCTAGGGAACCATAGAAAAAATTGGTCATGTGACCACACATTTTTGAAGACCATTTCAATCATCCTGCAGAGAAAAGAGCCTCATTGCATTAGAGGTAAGCACATTTAAGTTAAAAAAACGTTTTTTTGCCTTTCAAAGTAAAATTTCTATGATCATGTTTTTTTGATTGTTGTGTCAAAACAGTTATAGACAAGTTTGAAAACATTTCACACATGTTTTAGTGGTTTGGTTAGCTACATTATGAGTCTATACAGCTAGCATGATGTTAGCTCAAATCTGATGGATGATGCATTTTTTCCAAAATGGTGGGGTTGGGGTGATTTGTGCCAAAGGGCCTGGGTTAAGTTGTGCCAGTGGCACAACTCACCCCCACTTATAAATAATGTTTTAAACATATTATTTTATTGTAATTGTGCATTTTATTCTTACATTTTATCACTAAAACTATGTGACATTCTTAATTTTAGACCAAAAATAGAAATATACCATCATGCCACAGAGTTAAGAGGAAGACAGGCAGGGCATACAGTACTGTATGGAGAAGGAGCTGGCAGAACATATAAAGGCACTAGCAGGAATGCTCAATGCTCATGCAGATAAGAGAAGCAAAATTGGGTACTTATTTAGAGCGTATATCATCAACTTATCTACACTCAAATCAGATTAGTTGTATTAACCATGAAATCAATCAATTTTAACCAATGTCATCGTGTAATATGTGTCCGAATAACAAATTAGTTAGATTGACAAATTGGACTTTAGTTAAGTTTTTAACCAATTTTCGTCAGTTGACAAATTAACCTATCTCACTAGGTTGCACTAACCAATGAGATTGTGTATTAAGTGTCCGACTAACTATTAGTCAAATTGACAAATCTGACTTAGTTAAATGTTAACCAATTTTCATTAGTTGACAAATTAACCAATCTAACTAGGTTGTTTTAACCATTAGATCGTGTAATATGTGTCCGACTAACATATTAGTCAAGTAGATTGGTTAAATTTTCAACCAATTTTCATTAGTTGACAAATTAACCAATCTAACTAGGTTGTTTTAACCATTAGATCGTGTAATATGTGTCCGACTAACATATTAGTCAAGTAGATTGGTTAAATTTTCAACCAATTTTCATTAGTTGACAAATTAACCAATCTAACTAGGTTGTTTTAACCATTAGATCGTGTAATATGTGTCCGACTAACATATTAGTCAAGTAGATTGGTTGAATTTTCAACCAATTTTCATTAGTTGACAAATTAACCAATCTAACTAGGTTGTTTTAACCATTAGATCGTGTAATATGTGTCCGACTAACATATTAGTCAAGCAGATTGGTTAAATTTTTAACCAATTTTTCTCAGTTGAAAAATTAACCAATATAACTATGCTGTATTAACCAACTAACTGATAACTAAATAGTTTCTTGACAAATAACCAATGACTTAAGGTATTTTAAACAAGTTTACTGTTTAAAGACAACCAGCAACATAACAACCCACCCATACACATATTCACCCACCTAAAACGAAACAAAAAGCATACAGGCTAATATACATAAGCATACATACAGGTGTAGTCACATACATTTAAACGCATAACCATGACCAAACTGGCATGGTGTTGCCCTCATCTGATATGAACTCAACGGATTTACACACAAACACATACATTACAGCACACACCCATACATACTGTATATAAATATTCACCCACCTAAAACAAAACAAAAAGTGTACAGGCTAACACATAACCATGAGCAAATTGGTGCACAATCAGAGCACAAGTTGTACACACACACACACCCACCACTCATACACTCCCACACACATACATACTCACACGTATACCCTCACATACACACACAGGTAAACACGGTCACATACACTGCCGAGTTGTTCCTTGTTTCAGGCATTCCTCATTCTTGGATTTTAGAAGGCCGGCTATATCTGTTGCAGGCTGGAGCGACAGAAAAAAACAAAAAAACAAAACATGAATATGAAAGAAAGTAAGCATATATTACAATTGACCGTGTCCATGAATATAATTAAGGTGCTCTAAGCGATGTTTATAAGCGAAAAAATGTTTTGTCACATAAAACAAATATCACCTGACCATCCACTAGCTACCTGTCCCCTGAATACACTGTAAAAAAAGCACGGTCTCTGGACAGCCCAGGCTCCAAACACGGCCAACAAAAACAGCCTGGTCCAGCCTGGACCATAAAACATAACATATTGTTCCAGCCAACCACGGATGAGATGCACGTTCAGGAGAGTTTCAGTTGCATTGGAGGGAGGGGGAGCGAGGGGTGAGCTAGCTCTCTGTTTCCTTTGAATGTCAACAGAAGTGACGTTACCCAAAATCGCTTAGAGCACCTTTAATGCAAACTACTCAGCTTGTGTGACAAATAAAAGCAACCCTACACTAGCAGCGTAGAAGTGATAGCAATAAAATTTATGGATAATAATTTAACTTCAAGACTACTTTTAGTTAGCCATGTAACCCTTCATGGTTTTAAACAAAGACCCCATCCCCTCCCCCAATGGAATGCTAATGTGCTGGTTTAAGGCCTATCACTTACACAAGACAAAGGATGCTACCTTGATATAATGTATCCATGTATCATGAAATGTAAATGTATTCATGTCTGGTATCATTTTGATAGTCTCATTACAAGGATTGTAATGATGTGATTGTGAGAATGTTTGGAACATTCTATAAGTGATATTTCTGATATATAAGATATCTCTCCTCATGCTATTCATATAGGTGTGAAGTGGGTGTGAGTAGGTGTGTCTGATACCAAGTGAAGAGCCAACCAAGTGGGATTGTTCTTGGCGCCATTTTGTTCTTTGTTTAAAACATTTAAAAGTAACTAAACTGCAATGTTTGTCAGATCAGATTTTGGATTGTCAGACTAAGGATGTAGAGCGGAAGAGAGGAGTTGGCTACAGGCCAACCTAGGCCTTTCAGGCCTGGGATAGGCCTACATAGACCATAGACCTTTTTTGTACCCTCTCAGCTTGTAACAGAATAAACCTGATTCCTGAGTTTTCCTGAAGTTCGCCAGTCTAAGATTAATATTAAGTAATTATTCACCTACAATTACTTTCATGGAGGTTCCAACCGCAGAGATAATATACTTTTGTCGCTGATTCTAAGATGCCGCAGTTTTTTTTTTCCTTTTTTCTTTTTCTCATCGCTCTGGTGACAGCTCCCAAGTTAAGGACGCTTTTTATCTGCATTTCTTCTTTGGTGATGAACGAAGGTGGATCTGTAAATCCGGGCGGTTCCTACTAACCACGTTTGGAATGGGCGTTAAGATATCGGAAAAGGCATTCTGAGTGAGTAGACATTTTGGCAAAACCGTAACTTAATAGTGGACACAAAATTGTGCTTCCCCGATTTTGGCAATATTTTGGCAAAACCGTAATTTAATAGTGGACATAAATTTGTGCTTCCCCGATTTTGGCAAAACGTCGCACAAGACGAATTAATCCATATTTTGTAAAGCGTCGATATATGTGTTGGATTGAAGTCCAATGGTGCCTCTTTATTGTATATAAAGAGTAAATAGATTAGCGAGTGTGCTAGGCAGCTCAGTATTAAACACGGTGGTTCGTGTGCAATCTATTTTTCGCGGGTAACGGGTACGTTGGCCAGGACCCAAAAAGCTACGTAGTTTAAGCCCCTTTGTGTTTACAGAACATTTTATTCCTTCATTACCAAAACAGAATATTAGACAGAACTTGGTGCTGCTGTTTTTGTTTTTATCACCAAGAGCGTATGAGCGGCTAGAATCCAAAGTGTTAAGCTAACACTAGTCTTGTTTTGTTTTTGAGTAGATGTGGTGTTTTGTTTTAGGCTACATCTACACTCAGATGATGAATCCAGGATTCATGTCGTAATCTTTTTCAAGTGTGAAAACAGCATAAGCTCAAACAGCATAGGCCTAAGCTCAAGAGAGCATGGTTAGGCCTCTTTTAAGTACGCCTGAGCTAACTAGCTGCCGCTAGGGGCGTCTAGATGTCTTTGTGAGCTAATATGAGCTAACTGAAAAGGCTTGACTAAACTTCTTTTGTTCTTTTAAGCAGGAAATTCTTCCTGCAGCCCGTTTAAAGTTGTCCTCCAGCTCCATGGAGCTGTGTGTGTCTGTGTGTCCAGTATGAATGAATGCGCGTGTGGGCCGGCCCTGTGTGTGTGAAATTTGTTTATTTCATTATATGTGTTTGTTTCCATTTTTTGTTTCAAGTCCTTCTTTGTTTTCTTGGGTCAAAAGTTTTCACACCTTTTGCTATCTTATCTCACTGCCTTTGTTCTAGCAGCACTGTATTCTATAACCAACCCCCCAGCTTCTCCCCCATGGACACAAAAGGAACTTCACTGGGGAGATATGAACCTAAGAGGAGTGATAATGGGAAACCATTGTTGATTTCAACCATTTTCTTTCTTTCATTTGAGGGACATCTTTTGGGGTTAACATGTTAAGACATATTTTTATTTTTGCTTGTATGCCAATGGGAAATGTTTGCTACATGTTTACGCCTTGTTTGATGTGGGCAAATGTTCAATTGAATGGATTCATACCCACAACTTGAGTTTCTTTGTGTTTGAAATGACTTTTTATTTGTTTTTTGTTTTTTTTAGTGGTGTATTTTCTTTTCTTCATTCATATTGGGATCACAATCTGTTATAGTTAAGAAACTATAAAAAGGGGGAGATAGATGGTATTGACTTGAAATACCATCTAAGTTTACTGGTTTTATTGCTCAAATGGTCATTTTTTTAAATGCCTACTGTTTTGTTTTACTGTCCCTCACTTCTAATGCAAAATCTCTTTAAAAGACATGCAGGGGTACCCTACCCATGTGAGTCTGTGGATTATTTTTCTTTTAAACATCTAAACTTAACCAAAGTTTATTTATTTTCTTTATATTGGCCTTTTGCCAATAGATGCAAATGTGTAGTCTCTGTTTGGAGATAAATAGCCCTGCTATGTTAGAAGGTGTGACTGTCTCCAATTGAGAAACTGAATACATTAGCATACTGTTGTTGACTTGTGAATCTGCATTCACGAGACACTGTTTGACTCTGTTTACACTCATGCTAATGTCTCTCCCAAGTTGTTGTGAATCCACTCTCCAGAATCTCTTTCATGCCAGAAGGGACAAAGGGAGGTGTGACATGCCTTTGTCTTCGACTACCACTAAGCAAACATATCAGAAGATCCTTTCAAGATGGCGAATGGCTCCACCAACCAGGCTCAGCTACCACGCCAGAGCAGCAGCCGTGGAGACCAGGCCATGCCACTGGACGAGATTGATGGACCAGACAACTCTGCCCTGGGCTCAGGTACAGCCAGCAGCAGCGGTGGGGGCCAGGCCAGTCATGAGACGAGACTGGACGAGACTCAGGAACCACAGGTCCAACGGAACCTGTGGCAGAAGCAACTGCCATGACTCTGGAAGCAACAAAACTGGACTGACTGAAAGCAACGAAAGGGGGTGCCGAAAGCAGCCTCGCACTCCGCATCATCAAAGACACTCATGGCCCATTGTTCATGGACTGTTTGGACTGACACAAGGGTTCACGCCGAACGCGGCCTGCCATGCACACCCTTTGCACTCGCATACACTTACACTGAAACAATGCAGACACATTCAAGTTTCATAAGAGGACCCTTCTTCAACGGAAGAGAAACGCAAGAAAGGATGTATGCTGAACGCTGCTTTCCTTGCTCACGCACACACTTACATTGATTATGGACTGATTATGGACTTTATAAAAAAAAAACAACAACAAAAAAAATTTGTAAAATTGTTCAAGAAGGCTCATGTTATGGAATCTTATTTTAAACTTCAAGTCATTCAGACTTGAAAAGGGGGAATTGATAGCAATAAAATTTATGGATAATAATTTAACTTCAAGACTACTTTTAGTTAGCCATGTAACCCTTCATGGTTTTAAACAAACACCCCATCCCCTCCCCCAATGGAATGCTAATGTGCTGGTTT
Organism: Alosa pseudoharengus; assembly: GCF_046254945.1. Lineage (NCBI taxonomy): Eukaryota > Metazoa > Chordata > Actinopteri > Clupeiformes > Clupeidae > Alosa > Alosa pseudoharengus. The sequence continues at coordinate 49,177,134 of NW_027468663.1, read as the reverse complement.
AAGGCCTATCACTTACACAAGACAAAGGATGCTACCTTGATATAATGTATCCATGTATCATGAAATGTAAATGTATTCATGTCTGGTATCATTTTGATAGTCTCATTACAAGGATTGTAATGATGTGATTGTGAGAATGTTTGGAACATTCTATAAGTGATATTTCTGATATATAAGATATCTCTCCTCATGCTATTCATATAGGTGTGAAGTGGGTGTGAGTAGGTGTGTCTGATACCAAGTGAAGAGCCAACCAAGTGGGATTGTTCTTGGTGCCATTTTGTTCTTTGTTTAAAACATTTAAAAGTAACTAAACTGCAATGTTTGTCAGATCAGATTTTGGATTGTCAGACTAAGGATGTAGAGCGGAAGAGAGGAGTTGGCTACAGGCCAACCTAGGCCTTTCAGGCCTGGGATAGGCCTACATAGACCATAGACCTTTTTTGTACCCTCTCAGCTTGTAACAGAATAAACCTGATTCCTGAGTTTTCCTGAAGTTCGCCAGTCTAAGATTAATATTAAGTAATTATTCACCTACAATTACTTTCAGAAGTCAGGTGCGATAGTTAGAAGTAATGCAGATGTGCACTATATACACACCACGAATATGTGACCCTGCAAGGGGAAACCAGTCGCTTTAGTAAAATTTACAAAATTAAGTTATTGTGCTTACATGAACAATCATAAACTAAGCTTTCCAACGATATGTATATCGATGGTATTGCAAAAAGTATCACTAAGATAACCGCATCCAAAGATGGCGTGGTTCTCCTGTCACGATACGCCAGAAGAGGAGAAAATCACCTTTTTAAGTAAATTGTCACGTGCGATAGTGTGAGGGCACAGCTAGTATTAGCCTTACGGTAGCGTGACTTTGAAGCGGATGACTGACTATGTGCAGTTTCATCAACCGAGTGAGTGTCTTTTTCTACCCCCTAGTTAATACCTGAGACGGTCATAAGGTGTCACTATATAATATAATTAATGTAAAATGACGCCAGGATATTTCTAAAAGTTCGTGCTTTTGACCGTTCGTGCCCTGAAAGGCAAGTCTTTCACATTCATATTCGGTTACATCTGCCAAGAATGATGGAGAGAGCTCACACATTGAGTAATGAGTAATGAGTAAATTTTAGCTATACCGTAAAACCTTATAGCGGCGTGGACAAAGAGAATAAGCTAATGTGTTGAATCTTCACCTAAATAAAGTCAGGGTTTAACAGTAAATGTATGTTCATCCGTGAAATTTGAAAATGAAATATGAAAATGTAGACTGTATACTGTCGAATTATGTGAAAATGGGAAATTCAACATTTTAACCCGTACGTCTGTTTATCGTGGATTTTCTCAAAATAGCAAAGTGCGCAAGACGACTGGTTTCGCCTTGCCGGGTCACAAATATCCTCTTCATCAAAAGAAAAGCACCGGACATTTCTAAGTGTACCCCAAACTTTATATGTGACCCTGCAAGGCGAAACCAGTCACTTTGCGCACATTGCTATTTTGAGAAAATCCACGACAAACAAACGTACGGGTTAAAATGTTGAATTTCACGTTTTCGCATAATTTGACAGTATACAGTCTACACTTTCATATTGTGAACAAATTTCACGGATAAACATACGTTTTGACTGTTAAACCCTGACTTTATTTAGGTGAAGATTCAACACAGTTAGCAGCCATTCCTTTTGTTCACACCGCTATAAGGTTTTACAGTAGAGCTAAAATTTACTCATTAGGCTACTCGTTACTCAATGTGTAAGCTCTCTATCGTTCTTGGCAGATGTAACCGAATATGAATGTGAAAGACTTGCCTTTCAGGGCACTAACGGTCAAAAGCACAAACTTTTAGAAATATCCTGGCGTCATTTTACGGACCAGGAAAAGTTTTCCATTAACGTAGCACATTTTAAAAGTGGGCCTATAGCCTACACAATCTGTGTACACAGAACTTCTTCTCCCCTTACTTCCCCCAAAATACATTAATTCTATTCTATAGTGACACCGTATGACCGTCCCAGGTATTAACTAGGGGGCAGAAAAAGACACTCACTCGGTTGATAAAACTGGACATAGTCAGTCATCCGCTTCAAAGTCACGCTACCGTAAGGCTAATAATTGCTGTGTCCTCACACTATCGCACGTGACAATTTACTTAAAAAGGTGATTTTCTCTTCTTCTGGCGTATTGTGACAGGAGAACCATGCCAACTTTGGATGCGGTTATGTTAGCGATACTTTTTGCCATACCCTTGATATACATATCGTTGGAAAGCTTAGTCAATGGCCGTTCATGTGAGCACATTAACTTAATTTTGTAAATTTTACCAAAACGACTGGTTTTGCCTTGCAGGGTCACATTTCACAGTGACCCTACACTTCTGAGCAGTAGTATGTCTGTGTGATATCATACCTTATCGCAACATTGCCTGCAGCAGCACTTGCCTTCTTGCTTACAGGACCTTAACATAGATCGATCATCCCCCATCGGACTTGCAAAAGCAGGCTGGGACTGCTGGGTGGCACCTAAAAAAAAATAAAACACCATTTGTCATACATCTGGTTATTGTTGATTAAGATAAAAATCATAGCATTAAAAAAAAAGGAAAGGTAAGTCAATCTGGTGTACAAAAATAAATTATAAATACCTTCTGAAGGCACACTTGCCACCATCACCATCTATGTTAATTCTTGATATCAGTTTATTTGTGAGGACTCTGTCAATAAAAGATAGGATTAAACCAAATTATGCATGCTGTACAATAAATTGAGTTGCTGTACAATTTTTTAAATAATGATTATGATCAGTTTGGCAGATATTCACTGCTCACATTACCACCAACACAATGGTAAACGTGACTAAATTGCAAAATTCAAGACCATTTTAAGTAGCTGCAATAATCATGATTAATTTCTGTATTAAAGGTTGTATCAGCGATAGCTAGCTCGCTACTCCCTCCCCCTCACTCCCTTTCAATTAAAACTCTCCTAAACGCGCATCTTGTCGGTTATTGGTTGAAATACTTTATTTTGCCTGAGAGTTTGCCAACCCTTGTTGGTAGCAATTGTTTTTGTGTACAGATCTCAGAGCCTAGGCTGCCTACAGAGACGCGGTTTTTTTGACGGCCTGCTTATGGGGCAGACAGCTAGCGGATCATTAGGAAAGATTAGATGAATGTGATAATTTATGTTTGGGCCTTTTTTGGGCCTGAAATCGCTGATACAACCTTTAATGCATTACATAGCACATATGTCAAACAAATTAGAGCATGCACAATAACATACCCCATAGCCCTCACCATGGAAAAAAAATATATTCAAAACACAAACACTTACACCGCGTTGAAGGCAGCAGCGATGGCTACTAGACATCATCAAGTAGTAGGTAGTGCCATCAGGACAGACCAACTTTGACCTAGACAGTTGATGGAGCACACATAGCAACAGACACATAAACAGGGGATAAACTAAACACAGTTACAGACACAAATACATCCTCAAATATTATAATGTTATGCGATTTAGGGCTGTAACGATACACCAACCACACGATTCGGTTTGCATTATGATTTTTGACCCACAGTTCGATCGAACCTCGACTTTTTTTTTTTTTTTGAAGGGGGGGTGCAATAGCCTACCTTGGAACACCAGAGGATTATAATATAATATACTATAATATAACATATCTGTATATATATATCCTGATATCTGTAAATGTATCCTGATATAAAAAGCGAGAATACTAAATTTGTCTAAATTTGTTTATGACAGTACACTTTATGCAGAATAGCCTATAGCCTAGGCCTACTATTTCTATTACAACTCTACCTCTTTAATTCAGCTGTCTGGTTGAAGCCTGGAAATATTGTAAACAAAGTAGCATAGTTGGCTAGCTTATCATAGTCTACTGATTGGACTGTTCAGTTTCCCCATGTGTGTTTAAGTTTCAAGGTAATACTTGTTCTCCTTGGGACAGGCACTTTTGGGAAACATTGGTATTGGGATGCTCAGTCAACTTGAATGCAAGAGTTTCAAACAAATATGTGTAGCATAATGATGCTAAGCAGAGCATAAATGTAATAGTAATTACCTAGTCGTCAGTTAGTCTTTACAGTATGCATCCATGCTTTCACGATTGTGAATGCTTTATTTGGATTGTGCAGGCTGAGTCGCGCGTGTCCATTGAGAGAGAGCGGGGCAAGGAGAGGGGGAAGTTGCAAGCATAGTCTACAATAAAAGTAATGAGCGGTGCGAAATTATGATTTATTTATGTATTTTTGGACAAGGTAGGCTACCGGTAAGTAAAGCGGGAGATGTGTGTTGTTCATAAGCTGCAAAGCGCTGTGTGAAACACTAGAAAGTGTTTGTCGCGGTTCTGCCTTTTCACACCACGACACAAGTTTGTGGATATGAGTATCGCGATTTCGGTTTCAAATCGCATATCGTTACAGCCCTAATGCGATTCTACGTGTATGTGTGTGTGTGTCTCTACCTGATGAGTGAACTCTCTTGCAGCGTCCGTATGGAGGTGGCACACATTTGGAATATTCCAGAATGCACTCAGCATTCTCAGGGAAGCAGTCCTCATAACACACAGTCTGTAAACAGAGGGAACAGAAGGAGACTAAGATTAATAAATGGAAAAACACACAGAACATGAAAAGACCATCACTGAAGCACTACTACACTCACATGCATGTTAAATAAACACACGCCTCAGAGCAAGTACCCCCCCCCCACCCCCCACACACACACACACACACACACCCCAAGTTAGCAAGGTAACGTTAACAACTTTCATCTGTGTCTGGTGTCTGTAATGTTAGCCTTCATGGTAACAGACACTTTAAATGTAGCAGCTAGCTAAGTTAGCTAGAGCTAACCTACTTGTGCCAGATATTTCATTCAAACTAAAACTCTACATTCATAACGACATCTCAGACAGAATTATTGCTAGATATGATATTAACTATCATTCCAGATATTCCACATAATGGTGAAGTTAGTTACTGGAAAAGCTAACATTCACAGCTAACATCGCTAACGTTAGCGATGTTAGCTCGCTAGCTAATTGCTAGCTAATTCTAACATATTTGGTTAACATTCCATTATGAAAACAATAAAAGCTATATTTCTAATAAATTCCCGTTTTCAATTGACATAAAAAGGACTGTAATTCTTACCTTGAATGATAAGGACAGGCAGAGTTTGTACAGCTTACACCATAGACTGTATATATATACAGTCTATGGTTTACAGTCAGCTGCATGACAGAAAAGTGACGGTTGAAGTTACTGGTGGCTGGAGTTGAAATGTCAATCAGAGGTGGGGGATGGGAATTACTGTGTGTGCACCGTGCTTATCAAGAACGTTAAAAACAATCGTAGCCTATGTGAAAATGATTAACTGTTGCCATTTTAGACTGTTACATTGAAATGGCTACTAAACAGATTGATAGAAGTGTACAAACAATAGTAACATTAGCCTAGTGGGCTATTATTACTACTATTGTGATTATTATGATTCTCATATTATGGTGTGACGTCAATTTCAGATCAATTTGACTGATTTAACATTAATCAGATTGACCCAAGTTTTATAGTGACTAGGCTACATGTCCCTGTTGGACCTCTTTACAATCACAAGCAAGCCAGCTTGTAAAGCTAAAATAGTATGAAATTATGCTCAACATGGTGGTCAAAGCCTTGACTAATTCTTGACATCAAATTGACATCAAGGAGCCCGCTGGGTAGGGTATAGCCTACACTTTTTTAGGACTAGCCTATACAGGCTGCAACTTCACATGAAAAAAAGTTCACTTCCCCTCAAATAGAAGACACAATTCAAGCAAGTGGCACGGTCCGCACAAAATGCACCGCACTGGTGCATCTGCCAATTTAAGACCTAAATTAATATAGGCTATTTAATATAGGCTAGGCCTATTTGGTTTGTGAACCACTCCGCTTCAGTCAAGGGCTTGATGGGAGCACGACACAGTCCAAACTGCAGGGTCCCCCTGGGGAAGGGCTGAAGGCATTGAGCGCCTTTAAGAAAACTATGTATAAGTCTATGTGAATCAACAGTCAAATCATCCACTTTAACCTGCTATGCAGAAATGGCAGCCATGTACACAGGACCTATAGGCCTATACTTTCACAGAGGGGGCATTACCCTAATCAAGAAAATTCTGTAATAATTTCAATATAGCCTAACAAAGGTAAAGTGTAGACAAAACTCCTGAAGCTTCACAAATATAGGCTAGGCCTATTTTATATTTTAAATGACTTCAAAGACCCCACGGAAACCCTGGATATGGTACATTGAATGTAAACCGATAACTCTTGGTTAAATTAACAGATAGCTGGTTAAACAATAATATTAGTTATTTCATTTTCTTAAAGTGAGTGCTGACCAATTTAATTGGTTGTTGAGAAAAAAAATCCATGAACAAATGAGATTGGTTAATGGATAGCCTATGTCTTAGTTAAATTAACCAATATTTGCTTAACTAATGATGTTGGTTAATGAATAACTATGTATTGGTTTAATAATTACCAATATGTTTGTTAAATTAACTAATATATGCTTAACCAACTATATTAGTCGTTTTTTTAACCAATCTGTTTTTAGAGTGTAAAGACAAGGAACGCAAGGGCTCAATAAGGGACAATTTAAGAGATATAATACTAATAAACTTTTAATATTTTCTATGTGATTGGTTTGGAGCCTTTAAAGCACGCCGTCATTTGTCATGCCGCACTCCTGAAGCAACCTTTGTTGGTAGAGCTACTGCCATTAATAGGCACAACATGAAAGAGTTATTTGATAACCTAAAGTGACGGACAGGTAATCATATGGCTTTGACATGTCAGCCCCAGAAAGACACTCCTGTATACAGGACTCTCTCTCTGTCTCTCTCTCTCATACTCTCTCTCACACACACATACTCTCTCTCCCTCTCTCTCTCTCACACACACACACACACACTGACCAGGAAGCCTGGGAAGGAGAGGGGGAACATCATCTCTAGGTAGTAGCAGTGGCAGAGTTGACATCTACACAACCACATCCAACCACCTAAATCTGCTGTAAACTTCTCTGATCAACAAAACTTTAATCTCATTTCAGGTATGACTTCCTTCCACACAAGATGTACAACATGAAACTGGTGTGACAACGGAAAATGACCTTTGATGTGCTCATGTGGTGCAATAGGCTTGTAGAAAATTGGCCTTTGATGTTGTAAAATAACTTTAAATAAACCTTAAATGAGTAATTTTGTATTGAATTTGTCTAGCTTTTATAAAGCACTACAGTGTCTGAGATCAAAATATACTGTTTTACTTCAATAATCAATGGCACAATTTACCCCAATGCATTCTCTTCAAAGGCACAACTTACCCCGCACCGGGGGCAAGTTGTGCCACAAGACCACTTTTTTTCAGAAAGCTATATCTCTTAAATACTATATTTCAGATCAAAAGTGATTGTTCCCAGAGATGCACCACATCCTGAAATATATGTTCATATTGTAGTTGGAAGCATTACTATCATGGCCTCCCTTTAAAGTCACTTTAAGTAAAAACTTGCACAACTCACCCCACTCTCCCCTATCAGTGAAAGAATGGGTTGACGTAATAGGGTTACAGCCATTACAAGTATTGATTATAAAGCATTGAGTATTAAGTATAGGTATAAGTGTGGCCACAATCCGGCTGTGGGATGTGCTAATATAGCATGCAAACAGTGAAGCAGTAAGACAGTGGTAAAAAGTGGCTAGTGGACAGACAGTACACAAACATGGAGAGGGTGGAGAGGCAGACAGACTATGATCACATTAAAAAAAATATATAATTTTTCAAATATAAGTTTCATTTGTGTGCAGTACATAAGGCAAACAGGGAACCAGGTGTTGTATTGTGGCCCTATTGCGTGAGAAAGAGATCCACACAGAACAACATCTCACCAACACGGATCACTTACATGTTCAGCATTGGTCTTCTCACATTACTGGTATCTGGAGAGGACTGAAGCTGACACCAGAGACAAAGGCTTTGGCCTGTGGTGGAGTCCCTTCCTCTGTTTGAGATGATGTTTGCAGCCCCTTTGACAAGTCATCTGACATGTCATCTGGATAGAAAGCTGATGGCCAGATCCGTTGCCAAAACAAATCCTGTTAAGGCCAGTCTTAAAACGTTGTGTTGTGTTTGTGAGGGAAGGTCTGCCCAGGTAAAATGAACCTTTGGTCTATAGTCTTAGACACATTGCTCCTTTGCCCACATTCAGGGCTGTAGTGGAGGCTAAACGCAAGTAAACAGTGTGTCAGAAATAGAGTTTATCCACCTCTTATTAGAATTTATCTACCTTATAAAAGAGTTTATTCACCAATTAAAAAATCACACTGTATTATCCACATTCTCAATATGTACACTCATCAACTCTAGGACTTTAATACCACTGATTGATAAACATCGAACAATAACCTCCGCCATCATCAAACGCCTTTTTAAAAAAATCTGATACCGCATGGCGCAGTCCACCTTACTGTGATCACCTTATTTTACCACCACTGTCCACATTGTCCACATTGCCTTGGGCTACACCAACTCTACAAGTGCCAAAAAAATAATTTACACGTATTCATTAGCAGATGCTTTTATCAAAAGTGACTCACAAAATGAGGAATACAATTCAAGTTACAATCCAGAGGAGACTGCCAAATATGGTCATGACTTTATGAAAGACATCTCGAAAAAAGGTTTCGTTCCTGTTCCTGGCCTGTTTGTTTGCATTTCTCTGTGAGATCCCAATTCAAGTTAGAGAAAGCTGCAAAACACTTCCTTGGTCACCCAGCGATGCAGCTGGAGAGCACCTTAATTCCTCAGTGGTCTACACATTAGCACTGCTCTGGGAGGCGAGATGAAATGGCTATATGCAGGGCCACTTGGTTTATGACACCCCTGAGGCCTAACTGGCTGATTTAATGATGTTTTCAATCAGAGATGTCATCTCCTATAATTTCACTTGTACAGCTCTGGAAGGAATATGATGCTGTGCCCATCCATGCAGACCAAACGCACCGTGAGATCTCACTAAAAGTAAGTATTGTACAGAACTCACTAAAACTAAGTTTAGAACTTGTACTGGACATGCACCTCTCTCCATGTATTTTCCCTCCTATTATCCAGTGATGGTACAACAACAGTGTGTAGGGGCTGCATGGGGAGGGACTAACCTCCACTAAAAACTCTAAACTAAAAAAACACTAAAAAATTGGGATTGGGGGGGGCACCAACAAGAAGCACCCAAGAGCAACAGGGGCAAGGAAAAACTCCCTTACTAAGGAAGAAACCTTGGGCAGACCCACGGCTCAAAGGGGCTAACCCAACTGCCAGGGGTCTTGGTGTGTGTGTTGGGGGGATGACAAGGGAGATGGGATAGTGTGCTGTGTATCTAGGGAGAGGGCAGTGTGCAATATGTGCTTACTGTAGCAAGCAGTGTGCTGTATGTATGTGAGGTGATGACAGTGATGATGTAAGTGTGTGTGTTTTTTTTGTGTGTGTTGGGGATGGGGGTGGGGGGGCAGAAAGGCCATGGTCAAGGTCAAGGACATGGGTAGATAGATGGAGGAGAAATCAAAAATAATAAATAAAAAGTTCTATGGAGATGTGCAAAAGATGGAGAAAGTCAGATATGTGTGTGTGTGTATGTGTGTGTTTTGATGTGTGATGAAATAAGAAAATAAATAAAAGGTCTGTAGCATAGGGAGAGGGATGTAAAAGTGCTAAAAGTCATGTAGGAGAATGAGTGCAAAGTCAGTATAGTGTGAGTTCAGAGTTGGGAAATGTTTGAGAGTGCTGAGGAGTGAATGTGTGCAAAGTCAGTATAGTGTGAGTTCAGAGTTCGGATGGCCTGGGGATAAAAACTTCTCCTGAGTCTCTCAGTTCTGGCTTTGTGACTACATAGGCATCTTCTTGATTTCAGCAGTAGGAATAATCCATTGTTAGGATGAGAAGAGTAAGAACATACTGTATACAAATGTGACTAACTTCATCAGTCTGTTTGCTTCATATTTGCATTAACTGACGATTGTGCCCGGTGAAGACACGCCTCGACCATTTGCAAATCAAGTCTTTTGTCATGTACAACGGCCCAGCTTTTATCTTATGCCAGAATTCACTATAGGTGGTCGGCGCCAATTAAGCACGCATATGTCCGGGGCGTGTCTGAACTTTTCTACGGGAGCAGACAAAGACCCTGCTAACATAATATAAGGCTGTGAGAAACGACAATCGGGAGGTGACTTGAGGCAACTTGTTTCATGTTTCTCCTCCGAGCCGGCTTGTAATAAACCTGGGAACGTTTCCCTTTCTTAACACATCTCAGCTCGGTTTTGCTTCCACGTCATTTGTAATTCTCACCACACAGGCGGAGAAAGCATTCCTCTGTCTGCTCTGGGATAAGCTCTGAGCTACATTATATGACTAAAGCACTGAAGTCATTTCTCTGTCCTTCTGAAGACTTATTTTATAGTACAAAGAGTAGTACCATTCGCATAGTTCTTGAAGCTTCGTTAGGCTTTTGTGATGAGTCATCTAATGGTGAGTAAGTGGCATCTTTCTGCAGGACAGTCATGCAGGTGATGTTTCTTAATTTCAGTAGATTAGTCAACTTCATCGATCAAGCACACTTTCTGATAGCCATTATTTTTTTTAATGCATTACTTCAAAGCTGCATTACGTACCTTACTCCACATTCCAAGTTCCAGGACAAAGTCTATATCACAATCCTGCGGTCAGTGTTATATGATGTCACAATGTTGAAGCACACTTCAACTCTAAATAAAGTCAAAACTTTGCATTAAAAAATCTTTCCATGTTCTGATATTTTTTCAAAGCTCTCATTTTAAAGGTTTTGCAAAGTTAAGCTGCAGCATACTGAACATGTGGGTAAGAGGAACTGCTTTACCCAGAGTGTGGAGTGAGTGTTTGTTTCTCTCTCCCACTCCTTCGCTTTGGGTCTTTGTGTATTTGCAAATCTGAATGAGTCTGAATCAGAGCTCATGTCTCAAAGGAGAATATAAGAGGCAATGTTTTATTGATTCATGTCTTTAATCAGTTATGAACATTGCTTTTCTTTATGCATCAGTTAGCTATAGAATTTTATGAAAGAAGCAAGTGAATGAATAAATTCATTATGGCACTGATAAATTGGAGACATGAAATGAATACAGACACAAGAAAGCATTGCTCTACTACGAATGCAGTGCATTGCAATAAACCAACATTTGGGCCATGCATGCTTCAAACAATATTCAAGCCTCATTCATTATGGAAACATAGTTTAAGGCCCCCGCAATGAAGCATTGCCAGTTTCACCCATGGTGTCCAGTCATACATATTTAAACCCATTGTGTAGGTAGTCTGTCACACATGATCTCACCATCTCGTCAGAGGGTATCATCTCCAATGCTCACAATGAACAGGAAAGGAAGCCATCTTAGAAGCAACATTCTATCCTCAGGTTTTATTGATGTGGAAAGAAGATGGAAAGTGATCTGCAAACTCTTACCCTCACGTTAGCTCTTTGTTCTGTTGGCTGTCCTAAACGAGGGCAAACTCAAATCCCTGGCGCAGCCTGCTCCGGTAATTAAGAAAGCCTGGATCTCTGTGGAGAACCTGTGTAGACTAAGCCAAGACACTGCGCATCCTACACAAACCAAAGCACTCCCAGCATCAAATGTGATCTAAACATGCAGACTGACCCACCTAGCTAAGCAAAACAGAGCCCCAGGCCCCTAGGTGACATTTCAGACAGCACAGAGCACAACTACCAGCAGCACAGAGCACAACTACCAGCAGCACAGAGCACAACTACCAGTCGTGGATTTAATGAGCCTTTCTTGCTTTCCTTCTGTCACCCAATGCAGATGCTACAGCGTAGCCTAAGTGCATATCAGAGAAAATGCTGAATCATGTGTATTGACATAAAATACATACAGTACAAGACATTACTGACATATAAATTAGGCTTGACCACCAGAAGGGGCAGATAGGCAGTAACCATTGGCCCTGATCCCACCTGCTAGTTGGGAGAAAGTTACCCAATTTACCTCGGGAAGAGTTAACACTAGGGAAGGGGGTTCGCCACAGAAATGGAAGAGGATGCCTAAAGAGCCCAAGCGTGTTACATACAGTATTGCACACACACTGCAAAAGTGATAAATAGTAGTTGCTAAGCACTCACATCACACCATACTATTAAATGGTGACAGAACCATCCCGGTTAACTGTTAGCCTAGCCAACATGGAAGATGGAGGGTTGGGTGCAGAGCTACGACTCCTCTAGTAAAGGGGGAGGAGCTCCAGTGTGAACTTAAAGGAGAATTCCGGTGTGATATTGACCTAAAGTGTGTTGAAACATGATACCGAGTGTGAACGTATGTCTCATAGCCCATAGCTCGGCTTGTCCCCGTTCACACTCGGTATCATGTTTCAACACGCTTTAGGTCAATATCACACCGGAATTCTCCTTTAACTAGCACTCAGTTCAACCAGTGGTTGCACAAGGTATTGACCAACATACAACAGAGAATAGACAACAAATAAACTATAAAACACAATCAGTCCATGTACACTCTCTCAAGAAATGTTAAACACAGACATGAACAGGAATCAAATAAAAACACAAACACAAACAATAACTTCGACTGCAAGCACGGGGGGGGGGGGACACTGAAATACACCAAAACAAAAACAGCAGTGCCAGACCTGTCTTCCATCATCTCAGTTATCAGTTATAGCTGAGCAGAGAGCAGCAGGAGGCACGGGAAGCCACTCTGAGGGCTAGAAGCAATAGCATAGTACTCCAGGAAGGTGCTGAAGACAAAGCAACCAATACCAACACACCTCAACAGAGGTGAACAGGAGTGGACAGCATGTCATCATGTGTGTCTTTCTGAAACACCAGCAGCCAAGCAGCTCTCTCTCTCTCTGATGGTGGAGGGAAGGCAGTTCGGAGGTAAAACAGTCACCGACAAGAGACCCACACAGGTGGCCTCAATCTATTTTTATGGCCATTTTTATGGGCAATGGGAACAGGTTAATTGGACTAAACCAACAGGTAAAAAGGTGTATGTGGGGGGGGGGGGAGGGGGCAAGGTTACAGATGGGCAACACATCCATCCTGCTACGCCAAGTTATCTGTAGTACAAGCTATATGTAGTATTGCCATATTTAATATGAGACACGCCGACGTCTTAATCACCCAGTGCATACATCCATCAGTATTTTGTAGTGACACAAATGCTAGGTACTCAGTGCCTATATCTTTCTCTCTGCTGGTCTTGTAGCTGTAATTACTTGAGAGGATGCTTGAAGCCTCCATTAATGCCTGAGGATATTTGTCAGATTATAATTGAATTGTTTGTGTTTGAAAATGAAAGCCCAAAAAGGTTACTTAGATAGTTTTAATTACAGGTCCTTTTCATCAAACAATGTCACGTCTATTTTCATAACAATAACATTTCATGACTCAGATTTAAAAATAAACCTGTTGTGATCATTAGAGGGGATGCATCCCCTCTATTGAAATCCAGAGACTTCTTCTTCTTATTTTTCTTTTTACCTTTTTGTGCGCGCTTTTCAGCCCAAACCGCTTAACATACAAATTTGGTTCAAACACCGTTCCGTAGATCTTCCAAGGCTTTACCGTCCTATCCGTTTTTCATTTTTGAGAAGTTTATACTTTTTGAGATATTTGTAATTAAAAGTGTATTTTTCCCCCATAGACTTGAATGGAAGACAGAACACTGGCACAGGTGTCACCTGTGAGAAATCCAACTGTCTCAGCTTCTAAGCATACAATCTAGCTCTACCTGAACTACACATCCTGTTAAAGTGTTTCCTGTGTGTCAAAATAAAAGTCCCAGCCATATCTCATGCATTCAGCATTATATCTCCAGAACGGCTTGACGTACATGCTTCAAATTTGGTACCAGTGTTTTTATAGACTCAAAGGTGAAGTGAGTTGATGTTGGAGGTTGAAGGTCAAATGTCAAGGTCAAAAACACCTTGAGTGTGATATCTCAAGAATGCCATGTCACACAAGAATCAAATTTGGTTACTCCAAAAGCACCTTTGCAAGTATCACAATTACCCTACCAACCAGCTAGCAGCAAGCTCAACAGCCCCACCAACACCCTAACCAGCAGATTGCATCCCCTCGTGTAATTCCTCGGAATTGCATTTCTAGTTCATACTTGAAGTTCGACGGTGACATAATTAAAAAATTATATCTCAAATCTAGGAGCTGACCAAAATCACTTTAAAAGTGCTGTTTTATGTCTGTAGCTTTCAGTATGTGGTCTTAAGTGGTTAATCTGCCACATCTATGGACACAGGGTCTCCAAAAAACAACATATTTCTACACTGCAGTAGTTTTAAAACTTTTTTTTTCTTGGTTGGTCTCCCCACACAGACAGTATTGTGACATAATGTGGTTTCACTCTGGCTGAGAGGTGTGGGAGTAGAGCGCAGGGCTGTCAGCAGGTCGCATGGGGTTATACTGTATGTCCACCTGGCAACTCTAAGAGAGAAGTTTCCTGAACAAATATATGCAGAATTTTCTTCGTACAGATAGAGACTGAGGTGTGTCCTTTGTGGATATGACACTGTATAGGCTACTGCCTTTTATTCATTAGTTTACCGTGAAAAGCCCCCATACAATAAAGTTTTGTGTGCACACCAGAAACACACCAGATTTTTACCCTTAGGGAAAGTGATCCCTAAAATACTTGGAGTTTTACAACTTCTAATTTTAAGTAACCTATAGTTTACAAGTATGTCATAATAGCAGTGGGCTACTCATTAGGCTATGTAGGCTTTAGGAACAGTGCTGGTGCTAAAGTTACTGCTGGTGCTAGCTGTTGGCAGGGGGTCATCCCTATGTTCCCCGGTCCTATGTTCCCCGCTCGGGTTTAGGGTTATGGTTAGGGTTTTAAAAAAGGGTCCTATGTTCCCTGGTCCCATACAAAGCGGGGAACATAGGACCCGGGAAACATGGGTACGCATGGTTACGCATGGTTATCAGTAGCAAACAGGTTACTACTTTAGTACAGCTGTACAAACTTATATGTCACTGTGGAACAAATCTCATTTTCAATTAAGTACTTCCATACATAGAAATGTTTAGCCTATATAGCCTTTAAGCATTTTGTCCCTGACTTGACTACATGCTGCCTACAGCGCCAACTAATAATAGTTGACTAGTCGACTAATTGATTAGTTGATGAAACCCCTATTGAATGGCTGGATATGATTATTTCCCAAGCTCCTGATATTAGTACAGCTGTATTATAGGAGGTTATAACTCGTTGTAGGATGTTCAGTAGGCTATTGGCCAATTTCCAATGAATTTTTATTAAACTGAGTTTTGTCAAAAGTCAGTTAATCTAAAGTATGATTTGAATGTTGGCACAGGCAGTCATAGCCTACCTTTGTCTTCTCCGGTCACACCTTGAAAGTCGATGCCTAACCTTACAATGAATATGCAAATGCAAATCATGTTCAATATAGGCCTACACGTGCAAGTCATGTCCAATACAACTGAAAAAAATCATGTCCTGCTTTCACCAATTTAGGGGTGAGAACATGTGCCACTTATACACAAAGTGTCTCTTCCCTTTAAATTGGAGTTTAAAAAAGACTTCAAAGTAGGACAGCACACAGCAAACACATGACTCATTGAAACCTCCCTGGCAGGAGTATAAGATTTTTATTGTCAATAATTCATTAGCCACCCATTGGGACTGAATAAACCACTGGAGTAAATGAGAAAGTGAAATTAATAAGGGCCCTTGTGGCCATGCGCCCCACATGCCAGTTACTCTGCACTTTATTCATGCACTGGCAGACTGAGAAACCTTGTCAGATTCTCACTTTAGGGACAAAAGACGCAAGTGTGCTAGTCATCAGTGAAACAAACAACCTGTTTGCCACTTCTGTGTCAGGTGTTTGAGTTAATTTCTTTCTTGGTGTGCACACATTAACTGCCTTTCTTTTAGAAAATAACAGAGTGATGGCATGTATAAAAAAAGCTGAATAAATATGTGTGTAGTTGTGGTTTAACGATTGAAGTCATTCAAGTGGGAAATTGAAATCATTTTTATTAATGAGTCATTAAGCTATTGTCACCCTTGCTTAACAGTGTGCATAATAGAAATGTAAACTTGGTTCTCCTGGAACCTGATAACCAAATAAACAGAGAGATATCTAATGCACTTTATAAAATACAATCTTCAATACATGTGAGCTCAAGTGTTTTGCCAATGACTGTACAATGAGGTCTGACCAATGAACCCACTGTGAACCCACAAGACAATGATAATCCCTTCACCCACAGACAAACGGTAGGCCTACACTATGGTATCATCCATGAACTCTGTGAAATTCCGTCCATAGAGGGTGCTGCAATTTACAGATTTCTATATCTCAAGAACTGCTTAAGCTACAGTTTGGTATCGAAGCCCGTTTCCGCCACTTGAAAAAAAAACACCTGCCAGATACTGTCAAAATTATGAGATTTAAATTCATAATTATGAGATTTAAAGTCGTAATTATGAGATTTTAAGTCAAAATTATGAGATTTAAAGTCATAATTATGAGATTTGAAGTCGTAATTATGAGATTTAAAGTCAATTTAAATACGACTTTAAATCTCAAAATTATGACTTTATTTCTCATAAATAAGAGATATAAATTCAAAATTTCGAGATTATTAACCCAGGAAGTAAACCCAAAAGGTCATGAGCTGTTGCTGTTCTGCTCAGTTTAGCTAGTTCAGACGTAAAACTGTTAGGCTACTGTATGCACACTGTAGCTTAATAGTTTATTTTAGCAATTTCTTTAGAGGTATAATCAACAGGCACTCCTTCGCTTTATGGACATCACCACCACAGGTGGTTTCTTTTAGGCTTTGCTTCTGTAGGCTACAGTTGACACTCGACAGAGGCATCTTCATCCAGCTTTTCCATGCTGGTTACCTGCTCATCAGAAATGTAGCTATCAGACATCAGCCTATTTGAACGATCTGGCTGTTTGGTCTATCTGATTATCAAATATGTTGTATCCATTAAATTCAGAATAATTATTCTTTGAAGCATCCATTTGAGTTTTGATCACATGTTGAGTTTTGATAATGTGCTATGAGTGACTTCAAAGCAACATGCAACCGAGTAGCAGTATCGACATTAGAACTGCAAAAGCTATCCAGCCCCATGGAGCCAGTTCATTATGGGAAAATGAGGAAAGTTGCCGACTTCATAGACCTCTCCGAAATAAGTCCCGCCTCTGAAACAGCCGTGTCTGAAACTTTCGGGCATCGAATGTCTATGAGAAATAACATGGCGTTTCGAAATATCATACCTGTCAAACATCTGTAGGTGGCGAAGTAGAAAAACCTGGTGGGCCGATTGGCCTACACACTTCTGCCATAGTTTCCACTGGATTTTTTGATTGTCGGTGCCGTTAAAGTAGAAATATATCAGTAAGAAGCACTAAGCTAACGCACGCTTCGGACGCCGCGACTCCCCGAGTCAAGGTTGCATAGCAACGGCAATGTTTCATAGTTTGTCTTCACCGAAATGGAGTTCATGGCACCAGAGCCTGTCTACGGAGGTGGCACTAACCCTGCGTGAAATCGTCATGTTTGTTAATACATTCTGAAAATGTTACTGTTCTGATCAAGGTCATGCAAAATAAAGCTATCGACTTAATACGACTCTGACTCTGATTCCTAGTCTGCTTATCATTATCTGTTTTTCGTGAAAACAAAAAAAATCTTGTCTCGTCATGTCTTTAGTGTCTTTGTCGGAGATTTCTTTCCAAAACAAGATTAGCCAAAACTTGTCCAGAGGGGAGAAAATCACTTGGATTCGGGGCATGAACCTTGCAAACGATTTACTTTTATAGACCACTGAAATCACACGTTAATCACACGTGAAAATGACCATCACGTTAGGTAAGTTGTGACTGGTTGTGAGCGAGATCTAACGCCCTCCTCCGCCGGCGTACATCGGAACTAGCTCCCGGTTAGCATTAATAATCGTTTACTACTTTAACGGCACCGACAATCAAAAAATCTACTGGAAACTAAATGGCAGAAGTATGTAGGCCAATCGGCCCACCAGCTTTTTCTACTTTGCCACCTACAGAGTTTGACAGGTACGATATTTCGAAACGCCATGTTATTTCCCATAGACATTTGACGACCGGAAGTTGGGTGGACACGGATGTTTCGGAGACGGGTCATAATTATGACTTTAAATCTCATAATTTTGATTTAGTAGCTGACAGTTTTTTTTGTGGCAGAAACGGGCTTCCATAGTTTGGTATGCTAACTTTATTTCCTAAAGTTAGGCTCACTCAAGAAAATGCCCACCAAAGGCCAATCACAATTCAGTAGCTAAAAAAATTGCGCCGATGTAGCCAGTGGGACTTTAGGACCCAGGAGCGAGTAGCAAGGGCTTATATGCTGAGGTGTCCATCGGGGCGGGTTCTTGCGTTTTCAGTCAGCTGCTTAACCAGGGAAGCGGAGCGGAGTGAAACCGCGGTAAGTTTGAATTGTTTGGCATGCTGTTGTACTAGGCTATGTTTGAGTAGCCTACAGTATGCCTGTTTGCAGCCACTCTGAGAAGTCAGAGGCGATTCAAAACGAGTCAGAAAAGTCGAGACAGGACCAATCATCAAAATGTTGGTGTCCACCACTCTAGTTCATCCAAAACAAACCAGAAAAGGGATTCAAAGTGCTAAATACCGGAATTTTCCTTTAAGACAAAATTCTATCTGATTATGATCTAATTAGGTAAGCTCTTTACTTAAATGTCCAAGAAGTTTACATTTGACATCACATCACAATCCATATTGGCTTACTGTACAGTGAGTCAAGCATACAGAATATCATGCATAATTAAAATAATGCATAGAGAACTTGTGAATATGTGAAAAATCATGAAGATTGGGCACTTCTGGTTAAGTTTTAGATTTTTGGCAGGGTGTTAGGTATAGGCCTAAGGTTTAAAAAAATCCATGGATACAAGTTGGGGTGGCCCCCCTAATGGCAGTTATCCATAAAATCCAAAATGGCCCCCGCCGAAAAGAGAAAAGGTTATATCTCAGCTTCCTTTAGTCTTAAATTGTTGTATAATGTATTTTCTCTACTTTGTTTGATACAAGGAATCCAATTTTGATATGTTCTTCTTATTTTAAGTCCATTTAAATCTAGTATCATAGTCATATTTAGCTCATAAATTGTCAATAGCTCTGAAAAAGTCACATTGAAATATTACTCAGGTCCCTACACCCATATTTTACCTCCAAGGTATGCTTTTCTTTGTTGATTGGACAGGTCATTATCACTATAGTGTCAAAAATCACATGTTGTGACCAAAAGGACCATTGTTGAGGCCTTAAATAAACACAAATTCAGAACTATGCCACAGTGAAAAGTTACAGTATATTAGGCTTTTCACCATGTTAAGGATCAATATTATATTTTAGTCAAATAACACAAAAAAACTTTCTAATGAGGAGACACAGCACTCAAAAAATCCTCCATAGAAATGCATGAGCTTAGTTTGTAACGGCAGTTGTCTACGCAAATCACACCCCTTCCGCGGCAAAATGTTGACATGTGAATACATTGAGCCAATCATTTGCTGTGTTGTGAATACATTGAGCCAATTATGTGGCGTGTTGTAAAGACATTGTGCCAATCATGTGTTGTGATCTCACCGCTGGAGCAAGATTGGTGTCGTGAAGCCTTGCGCACGTGCATTTCTGCCGAAATGGATGCCAGATGAGTGCCCAAAAAGCGTTGCAATATGCAGAGTGGAGGGACTTGCCTAAAAGGACTTTGCTTAAACATCATGTACTGTATTTATTCAAAGATTTTTGGTTTCACTCTTCATCATTATTAGTACAGCCTCCCTCACACTTGCACAATGTGGTACAGCAAAGTCCAGCTCGGTGGCCTTACAGGCAACCACACAGCCACAGTTGAGGAGGAGTGAGCATCCCTTGCTGGCATCTTCCAGATCTGTCCAATATGGCACCCAGACTTTGGTTCTGTCATTCCATTCCCAACCCCACTCACTGGGGTCTGGAATCTCTGGAGTTTTGGAGAGGGACTGCTTCCAGACAAAAACTGCAGTGTGCAGGGCATGCTTTCCACGCTGGAATAAGGCATGATGGGTCGGGGGGATTGAATCCAGGGACTTGAGGCCTCTCAGAGCTGTGGATTGGATTTGGATCAGGGAAGGCATATAAAGATATTCCAATCCACCACATCTCAGAAATGCTGGGACATCAAAAATGTCAAGCAATGCCCCTCTTCCACGCGTTCACATGATGTGACGTTGTATCAGCAATGTATGGAATGAAGAGTGAATGGATATGATGAAGAGTGAAACCAATGATGAAGAGTGAAACCAAAAATCTTTGAATAATACATGATGTTTAAGTATTTAAAGAGTGCAGTGTATTTTTTTGTGTTATTTGACTAAAACGTAATATTGATCCTTAACATGGTGAAAAGCCTAATATAACTTTTCACTGTGGCATAGTTCTGAAGTTGTGTTTATTTAAGGCCTCAACAATGGTCCTTTTGGTCACAACATGTGATTTTTTTTTTAGTATATTTTTTGGGCTTTTGCCTTTATTTGTATAGGACAGTGAAGAGTGAGACAGGAAGTAAGTGGAGGAGAGAGATGGGGTGGGACTGGGACAGTGCCGCAGGGCGGATTCGAACCTGGGTCCCCGTGGGCACTTGGACCCGTATATGGTATGAACGCTGTAGCCTGTTGTGCCACAGCAACCCCCCCCCCCCCCACAACATGTGATTTTTGACACTATAGTGATAGTGACCTGTCCAATCAACAAAGAAAAGCATACCTTGGAGGTAAAAATGAGTATTTCAATGTGACTTTTTCAGATATTGACAGTTTATGGATTCCTTGTATCAAACAAAGTAGAGAAAATGCATTATACAACAATTTAAGACTAAAGGAAGCTGAGATATAACCTTTTTTCTTTTTGGCGGGGGCCATTTTGGATTTTATGGATAACTGCCACTAGGGGGGCCACCCAAATTGTATCCATGGATTTTTGAAAACCTTAGGCCTATACCTAACACCCTGCCAAAAATCAAAAACTTATCCAGAAGTGCCCAATTTTCATGAATTGCATCCTAGCTAGGTATAAAAATGGTTAGGAAGCTTCAAGAGCAAAGGCAAATGAAGTGACCGGTCATTTGTGTTTGTGAGAAGTGACTTGTTTTTTACAAATAAATAAGTACAAATCAAGACAAGATGATGAAGTCCATTTCAACAAATAAACAGTTACATAATTATGATAATCTGTGTACTGTCATGTGATTACATTGAATCAGTCAGTAGTTATAAAATCTTTTTTGCATTCATAGTTTAAAATACTGTATCCTGTGGATGACATTTTACTAGAAAGAAATTGTGTTTCATCTGGTGAAGCCTTATAATGTCTCCTTTTGCCGTTGCAGTCAGATTATGTGTGTGTGTGTGTGTGGGGGGGGGGGGGGGGGGGGGGAGGTGGTAAATACAGCTGTTCTTCGATTGCAGCTTTGGCTTCTGTTGCGAGACAGTGGGTCAGATTGACATCAACTGTTCTGCCTCCTGAAATGCATGGGAAGCATATTCAAGCTGCATGCGGCTACAGAGGGGTTTGCTTCATTATATTAGGCTGAACTTCATTTGGCCAGCATGATGTCTTCTGTTTACAAACTACTACAGATTCATGAAACTACCTTGTGTTTTGCGGAGGTTAACAGATAGCTGAATATACACAATGCTGGATGTGGGGGATTGTTATATGAGTAAATACAATGAGAGCTATGACACTGTTTGTTTTTGTTCTGTGCCATGAACTCAAAGCGGTAATTGTGTTTGCAGTGATAAATCATTATTTTGTTGCCATCATCATAAACAAGGCTGGATAAATGAGTAATCGTGTATGTCTATGTGTGTGTGTGTGTGTGTGTGGGTGATGGATCATGGATTTTGTTTGGTTTTCTAGACTTACGTAACAGAGAAGAGTTAGACGCAGAGCATCAGATTAAATCCTGAGCTTGCTGTTTAAATTGAAGGATTAAGCCAAGACACAGAATCAGCCTCAGTATATAGGAACATCAGGGCAGCTTTATTTTTAGGATGTGTTCTCTACAAAGTAATATGGAACATTCACCTCCGCTGTTAGTAAAATTACAGGATATAAATGATAATAACAAGTTTAAAAGCGTCAAGTGTCTGCGGCACAACAAACAATCTCATTTACCTCATCCATCTTTGTTTTCATGGATTGGATTGGCTGAGGCAATGAAAGTGGGAGAATACTGCATGCAGTTATTCATGGCCATGATTGCCTGTCCCACATGATGTGTCTTCATTGTCAATCTTCAGCTGGAGGCTACAGAAGAACAGCTGCTCTGTGTACAGTAGATGCCTCCAGAGAGGTATCTGTAGGGAACATGCATGCCTTCATGCATGACTGTGCCACTTGATTGCATGTATTCCCTGCATTGGGATGTGAATGTTGAGATTGCAAGACCAGTTTTTGCATACATTCATTGATGCTTGGCAGGGAAAACAAAATCCACAAGCCTAGCTTATAAGTGAGTTATTCCAATAATATCACAACATGGGTGACTCCTGGGGTGGGAGCCAGTACTGTGGGATTGGCTCCCCCATGCCTAGCAAACTCATGATTAATGTTGACCACGAGCAATGGTGACAACCATATACAGTAGGCCTCTAAATCATTGAAGTCCAACTTCCATTTGCACAATTGTAGATGGGCCTGGCTGATGCAGATGTGGTTTTGTAATGGCTCCCAACGGCACTCCTTTTTATTGTTAACCAAGCTCACAAGTCATTTTCTTGAAGTAAACAACCATTGTTTCTGTTCTGATAGCAAATTTGATCATTGCAGTACGTTTACTCTGCCATATCACCTGTCAACAAATATAAGAAACAGGATGATTTAGGTTAAATTTTAGTGCTATTAATCCGTGGATCTAACCAGGTTGACGTGCCGCTGAGAATGGTAGCAAATAGTTAATTAATTAATTTGGTAGGCCTAAAAGCTATTTCACAATTTTTCTTCCCGAATGTATTACTGGAGTGTTGGATTTGGAAGTAATCTTGATATCTTATTACAGATCGATCTTAGGGTCTTAATATACAAGTATAGGCCTACACTACTATTCAGTCACACAGATGTATAGCGTGGCTCTAACAGTGTTGCTGTGTGGACAAACACATGGCCAAGGACACTGGTTTGTACCAAGGATCCCATTTCCCCTTGGCAATGAAAGGAGCACACAAGCCGGATCGAATAGCCTGAAACACATGTACTGTAACACTGTGTGCTTCCTCTGAGCCTTCATGTCACAGTCAAAGGACATATGGTCTGAAATGAGCGCAAGCTCTGGATTGTCAAAATTATTTTAAGAAATCACCACACCGTAACGATTCAGGAGAGAGTCTTGCTACTGCCTGACAACGCCATGCAAACCACTGAAGATTATCTGCCTGGCGTTTCCAGGATAGGGACATTTCACAGGGGTTAGATACAATATACAATGAGAAAAAATCTTAATCTTACATGATTTTGTTTACTTTTTGTGTCATAGCCATGTGAAGAACAGAATGAAGATAGTTACTTAAGAACTTGGAATTCATGGTTTATGTTGTTTAACAAAAAAACAAATAAACATGTTCCCCATCAAATGTGTTCTCATCTAGACATGTGTGTGCATCAATGTGTGCTTCACCCTTTATCACAGTGCTCTGCTATCTCCACTCCCAAAAAGCAAACCCTAACAAGTGTGAAGATAGCAGCAGCCACCATTACAGTGTTAACAAGGTTAAGCCCATCATTATCAAACTTTACCACCCAATGTGCACCTCCATTTCAGTTTAGCGTGCCTTTATCTCCATTCGAAATAGCTGGCCTGCACCTCGTCATAGGCAGCGGCAGCATTAAAAGGGTCAGAAAACACAGGGTAATCGAGAGCGAGGAGTTGCTTGTCCTGTAATTACACCTTTAAGGTATCACTCAAGCACATCAGGCCTCTGACGCTGCCAGAGGGGATCATTTTCCCCTTGTGTAATGTGCAGGCACGCCAGTGCGCCATTCTCGCCCAGCAAGAAATACCCATAAAGGATAAAGGAGCTCTGCGTACTGAATAGGCAGCCGAGCGATTAAGTGTACTTACAGTACACAAGGTTGTTCAGTATCTCACTTCTCCTTATAAAAGTTGATGGTATATACTTTCTTGACCTCTTTCGCACTTGCACAACCTTTTATGTGGTTCTGGGCAGTGGCTCGTCAGTTCATTCGTGATGATGAAGTTAACTGCCTGGCTTTTTTCAGAGATGTTTTCATTCCCATCTGACTGAATGAAAGAAAGGTAGGCTTCCGGCAGGGAGTGAATCTCGCACAACGGTGAATCTCACCCGGCGGATGAGCTGTGTGGCTTCAGGTGAGGTGTTCGCACCTGGGGGAGGCATCCAGACGGGGCTGCTGTCTGTCACAGCCTCTAAGATGGTCCCATCCCTCTGTGTTCAGTCAGATGTCTGGACACAAAGTCTTCCAAAGTCATGAAAAAACCTTTTGCATGAATGATCACCATAAATACAACATGGACGACTGTGTTGTGGATGCCTACACAGTAAAGAAGACAGAAGGAAAAAGAGAAGAATTTGTTCCATGCCTGTTTTTACTGAAATATGATATCATGTCGTCTTCTGATTTTGGACAGTCCTTATTCAGTTACATATCACTGATCCTGCCTGCCCTCTTATCTAACCCTAACCGCAGTGTGGTGGGGAGGACTGTAAATGAACCCACACACCGATCAGCAGTTTGGGGTGGAACCTTTCTGCCCAGAATGATCTGAAACATTACCCCACCAGGAAAGACTGCAGACAGCTATTTTTCCAGAGTCAGAACTTGTCTGTCAGAGCACTGCTACACCTGGACACCTTGATACTTGCAAGGGGAAACCCAACACCTTTCCACCCAAAACTGACAATCGGCCTGTACTGTACGTGTGAGGCCTGGGAATGGAGGGAAGAGGCTGGGTGGATAAAGAGCAACATTGCAAACTGTAGAATTGGTGAAAGTTGAGCTGCTATAATAAACACTATTATACTCAAATAGTTTCATTGACCTGTTTCAACATTTACTGTTTATGTTATGCCCTCATAACATGTTACGATTAACAAAATATTTGGATAGCAGTCAAGAGTACTTGATATACCTCAAGTTGGGCACCTCTCTGACTCCTCGATAGAGCTTGTTTGTAGGTTTGTGGATTAAGGTGTACTGGAAGGCGGGGCGGTTCACACAGTTCCTTTCTGAAAGACGGTCTCACTGACATGAGTAGTGAAACTGTCTCCACATGACCCCAGTCCAAGAGATAGAGAACCAAAGATGCCATCACCAGAAGGAAAATGAGATTCATGTAACTGCCACTATAACGCCTCCTGCAAGGCTCCTGCCACGCTGAAACAACAGAGCCTGTGCTCTCCTGGTCATTTAGACACGGCCACTGAGTAAAAGAATAACAAATCTCTTGGATTTATTTAACAATGATTGGCTGACTTTGCTGCCCAGTGCTGTTTGGATCCAGCCCAGATGTTCCACACCACCACAAGGCTCTGTTTCAACAAACACCAATCAATTATTCACTTGGGAGCTTTTTGAACTGCAAGAGTCTTTTACTTCATTGATCGGTTGTTTGTTTCTCACCAGGGTTAATGCTTTGGTGAAGGAATAAAATTTGTCTTATTATTCAGACACATCTTATGTACGTGCTGAAGAATGTGTTAGGAAAGTTAGGAAAATGCTGCAATAACTGAATCTAATATATCTATTATATTTCATCTAATATAATGACATGCTTGGCAAATCGGGAAGGTCCCAGCTACATCTTGCTTGTGATTTTAAATGGTGAAAATATTGACTAATAGCAGAATCATGCCAGCATAAAACTGATGAATAGAAAATGAAATGTTTTTTTCAGCAAGGGAAGAGAGAAAACATACAATCTGGCATCACAGACATACTAAAAAAAATAGCATAACAATGTCACTGACAAAATGTGAAAAACCTCTGCTCTTCCCACCTACACAACATCTCACTGCAGTTCCCAGATTGCATCATCATGTAAATCCAGCCATCAGCTCCCAGCTCTGCATCGTGAGGTGACCCAACCGTCTGCAGTCTGAGGTAATTAAACAGAACAGCAAGAAAGTGGAGTGAGAGACTAGGACCCCGAGTGCTGTGGGGCGGCAGCGCACCGTGGCAACAGCGCACCGTGGCAACAGCACCCCCTTGGCCCAGCGGGTGATCACGAGTCACGGCTCTTCAACTGAGCCTGGTCTTTGAAGCAGGTGGAGAGTGAAATTGGCTCTCAGTTGGCCCTGGGCCCTTATCAGAGAGGCAGGCCGCTCAGGGCTAGAAAATTGACACGAGATGCCCAGGTTTCAAATCAGATTGAGAGACCTGAGGCTAAATTAAATGGATTTTATCAACGGGCAAGTTTATCCCCACAATTTTAGTGGTTTGAAACAAATATGAGAAACAAAGCAGGAATTCAATTTGAAGTCCACATGAGTAGCATATAGGTCTTTTTGAGCACAAAAGACCTATATTCTGATTATGGGTAGCTATAAACAGTACACCATCAACTGTGAGACCTGATATAGACAGATGTGTGCCTCTCCTAATAATGTCCAATGAATTCATTTAGGCACAGGTGGACTCCAATCAAGTTCTAAAAGCATCTCGAGGACCATTGATAAAAGTATGATGTGCCAGAGCTCAATTGCAAGCGTCATAACAAAGGGCCTGAATATGTACATGGAATATTTCAGTCTTTTATTTTTTATAAATTAACAAAACACTACAAACACAGTTTTTTTTTCATGGAGTATTGGATCATTGTGTGTAGACTGATGAAAAAAAATAATTGAAACATCTGAAACATAACAAAATGTGAAAAACTTCTGAAATTTTTCCGGTTGCACTGTATTAGTAATGCCTGCTACATTTATCTAGAAAAAGTTTAAAAGGGTCGTGAGGAAAAACAAACTTAGTAACCAGTGGTAAATAAACAATGAAATGGTTTCTTTGTTTTCTCATCTCCACCTGCCTTGGACCATTTCAGAATTCCGATACTACAGCAGATTCATCTTTGTTGTTGTGTTTTTATGTGTTTAAAACAACTCTGGAGGCCTTGCATTGAGCCTGTCTTCACTCTTTCTAAAGTGAGGGTAATCTCCTCAATTTCTCTCGAGATCGAAGTGTGCCAAGTGTTTTCAAGTGGCCATGGGAATCATCAAAAATGTATATTAAACCCAACAGTACTTCAAAAAACGTCTTACTCAGCAGTCTTTTGAACTCGTCTTGAAACCTCATCTAGCAAGCAAATCATAATTAGGTCACCGTTTTTTTTTTTTTTTTGTGCTGATTGATGTCTTATCCTCTTCTAGAGAGGAAAAGGTTTATTGAAAGTGGGGACAGGGAACATTGATATTTTATAAATGTTGGCAAATCGATGGACTTGTGTAAGGAGACCACATGAGTGCAGAAACCCACACATACATTGAATCTGAGTACCTCATTGCTGACTGGGACATATGTTGTATCTGGATATTGAAGGCTTAGACAAAGATCGGGTGTCCTCCATTCTCAGGAAACTGTGTGCTATAATTGTCAGTGTTCTCCGAATGGATACTGCCTTGAAAAGGAATCTGAGACTATGAAAGGATGCATGTCATCTCTTTATGCCTCTGTTTCCCTGAATATCTCTGATTGTTATGGTTTCTCTCCAGCTGTCTCTCTCTCCATATCCTATATCACGTAAGTCTCAGCTTGATTGCGGCATATGACACTCAACCACATTTAAACCTTTGTATATAATTTCAATCCACTTACCTGCTAACATAAGAGTAATTACTGTCACCATCATTCAGTATAACTTATCTGGGCACTTGATTCCAAGTCATAAATGTATTGCTTTTCTTTGGATTGCAGGTGAACATAAACTCCATGACTATTATAAATGAACACTTGATATGACTCAAATGAGGTAATATGATAGTTTTAGGGGGAAAAAGTGAATACTGAGTGACCTTGAATCTCTTCCTGTATCTATTCGGCATTTTTTTTTTTTTTTTTTTTGATTTATCCCATTTCTATCAAGTGACTAACATCTGAGAACCATAATATGAGCAAAAGACAGTTTCTTAAGTGTGTGAAGTATACATAGTGACGTATTGATAGGCACTAGGCAGAGGTACCAATCTGTCTCCTGTCTCCGGATTGTTTTGTCTAGTCAGGCAGAGTTGGAAAGTCAATTCCCCCAGAAAAATTCAGTACTGAATGGTGCAATATAGTATAAAAATGTATTTCAACTTTGACCTATAGGTGCCATCCTCAGTCCAGTTTGAAGCTAATAGTCACTCTTGCCGATCATGCCGTACTGAGGGTACATGCTGCCCCTGGACTAAGGACAGAAATCAGTCTGGTGGTGGTGGGGTGCAACCGGCGCAAGATGGAGCAAATTTGCCATGCGCTCCGCTTTTATTAAACCTTGTGCCCAGGGGTGTGGCAGTTAAAGACATAAGGTGGGATCTGGCCGCTCTGGCGCATGATCCAAAAATCGCTTTCTTACAGTACACCCAAATCATTGCGCCACTGACCAAGAAAAATATAGTGAAAGGCGCATATAAAGCACAGCTGAAAACGCACTGTCACAAGATGTAAGCAGCAAAATAGGGCCAAAAGAGGGGTGATATTATTTTCAGGACTTGTTGAAGCTGTGAACTCAATAAATAGTGCATTTTCATTAATATGGTATCACTGGGCACCATTTCAATCTTATCTGATCTGTGACTATTAAAATGGATAAAGAAGTATCCATTAAACCTTGCGCCCAGGGGTGTGGCAATTAACAACATAAGGTGTGGTCTGACGCATGATCCAAAAATCGCTATCTTACAGTACACCCTCTAAAAACCATTACGCCATTGACCAAGAAAACCTGGTCTATAGCGAAAGGCGCATATAAAACACAGCTGAAAACGCACTGTCACAAGATGTAAGCAGCAAAATAGGGCCCATAGTGTTTAAAAGGGTGATTTAAGAGGACTGACTTTGAAAATCATGCAGACTGCAATTTTTTTTTTAAAATGTTAAAGAAAAGGCAAACTCTAGAATTTTATCTGGAGTTCCCTTGGGGTGCACTAGCATTAGCGATGCTAAATTTGACTCCAGCAGTGATCTAGCAGCTCTTCATTCTTAATGTATTTCAGGAAAAAAAGATCCATCTATGAATATGCATTTTATACCATGCAAAGACAGAAGGCATAATCTCTCCCTGCTATCTGATAGAAGTGCTATTGTGGGCACAAATTCCCCTCACATAGATTCACACATAGTTTCCTTGCAAAGCACATTCACCCATGCCTGCACAGGGTAATGCTTGAAAAAACACCTTGATAATTATCATTTGTCTAAAAATGTTTATGAACTATGACACCAGAAAGTTGCCTATTGTAAATACAACCTAATGTGTCACTTATTTATGTTAATTTACAGCTGATGGTGTGATCAACTATTTTAGCATGTGTCTCCCTCTTGCATTTTAATACTGAGGGATATGACTTGGATCTTAATGAGCGCCACTGACTTTGTATACTCATTTAATCAGCCTTTATTGAGTACATTCAATCACATTGCTCTTTAATTCCTCCTACTCACATACTCTACTGTCATCATCAGTCAGCATCTGTCTGCAAGTGTCCAGTGTTGTGTCAGGGTTGCGTGGTAGAGAATATGGGAGAGCCTGCTGAGCTCATCTGCACTGAATGGACAAAGGTGTGTTTAATGATAGACTGGATATGCAGCAATGGTTTTGTTGGGATTCTGCTATCACTGCTGAATGCACAAGGTTCTGATAACTCATCCATCAGCTGGCTTGCCCAAAAAGAGAATATATTGCTTGCCAAGCCAGTTCCTCCAGTGTCACAACTGGCATAGTGCAACGCCAATTATTACTTTGGCCACTTCTGTTTGTCTGCAGCTCAATGGCTGTGCCCTGCTGGCCCTTAAAGCTCCCTAGTGTGCTACAGGATGACATTACTAACCACGAGTTGCTTTCTCGTGAACTCTGATAATAATTTCTGTTTCCAGATAGGATGCTGTCCAAGGTGCTGAAATCAATGCTGTTAGAATCTCAATCTAAAATCATCATTCTGCTTTACCTTTGCTTACGGTGACAATGGACTGTGCAGCACAATGTCAACTATCTGACAGTGCAATAAAAAACACAACATGATGGTGTTTGAGATGTGCTTGATTTTACCAACCACAAGTATTACAGCAGTGCAAATATTCCTTCATCAGCCCCTTGAAAACATAAATTGAGGTGAAGGCCCCAAGGCACTTAGATTGACTTATGGCACTTATGGTTACTATGGCAATGTTGGGTTTAGACTTAGTGCTGTTTGACACCATGATGAACGCTTCATCATCAGTTCAGGAACATGAGGAAGCCATTTGCACATTGGGTTTGAAATATTGTTGTTTTCCTTCTGGTTATTTGTCTTAGTAACTCTCAAGTGGACCAAGTTGTATCCTTAGGAAACAAACATAAAAGAGCCAAACTTACACTAACTCAGTGTTGCATAAGACCAAATCATAACATGGAAAATCTCCAAAGAGGGAAGATATTATTTCCACGACTTGTTGAAGTTGTGAACTCAATAAATAGAGCATTCTCATTAATATGGTATCGCTGGGCACCATTTCAATCTTGATCTTCATCTTATCTGTGACTATGGATAAAAAAATGGATGAAATGGATAAAGAACTATGCTTGCTTTAAAGTATTTCACTTTTTCAACCTAATATATGGACACAGATACTAAGTGCTCAAATAATGATATGGCTTTGCATTTATTTCCCTGTGGTCTTTAATTACATTCCTCACGCCAATCTGGCATTTCCTCCTGCACATGCATCCAGGTTAAATTCCCTCTCTATGGGAACTTAAACAAGCCAAGGTATGGGCCCATTTCCTTCTTCTCCATTATTGGCCTAGTAGCGAGGCTGCGAAGGCACCCATTGTGTTCCTACCTTTTCTTCCTCCATTTCCTTCTTCTTCTTTATTTTTTTTCTGGCAGCCCCCAGAACCATTCGGCAGCATTGGCACACTGATTGTGATGGTTCCCTGATTAATTTCACCAAGTTTCATATCTGCACCTCGAACACTCTAGCGCCACCAATCTGTTAAAGTTGCAATTGCATTCATACAGTAACTTCTGAACTGTATGCCAAAAAGTAAGCATAGTTGGAATCCTTGGATTAAGCTGAGTTCAATGCAAACCCATGACGTCAATTTCCATCATGAATGTTGTTGTTTTTTTCTTCTCAAAAACATGAAAAAGTTTTCACTGGTCACAAATTGTGTCCATGACACAGATGATCTTCAGACCAATTAATTAGTGTTCTGATTTGTAAAGGTGTTTAATTTCGATTGAGCAACCTGTTGATGTGTTTGCATTGAAAATAAAATTCTACTTCCTGGTCATACTTTGGAAGGCTGCTAGGCCCCAACATTACTGCTTGCAGCTATATTTTAAGAGTGGTTTCGTCCTTGACTTTGCTTGAGAAACCAAATGCAAGGGCAGAAAAAGGTGACCTGATGCACAATTAACACAGACGAACGTAATGAATGCAGTTCCTGATGTCTGTAATTAATTATG
Organism: Alosa pseudoharengus; assembly: GCF_046254945.1. Lineage (NCBI taxonomy): Eukaryota > Metazoa > Chordata > Actinopteri > Clupeiformes > Clupeidae > Alosa > Alosa pseudoharengus. The sequence continues at coordinate 49,145,271 of NW_027468663.1, read as the reverse complement.
AAAGCACAGGTTTTCGCCGCCTTTCAGCTGACACCTATAGGTTAAAGCTTCAGAAGCACCTTTGCACACAGTAAAACAGTTATGCCCACTAATGCTTGCCATAATGTTTTACAGTCACTCCATAAAAAGCATGACTAATCCAGTGAGTTGAATATGAAATAAAACCCTTGAAAGTATTCACAAACTGCAGATGTGCAGATGCAATTTTGCCAAAATTCTAGTGCAGGGTATTTATACTCTAGTTTACAAGCAAGTCACAAGATCCAGTTCTGTTGAGTGAGAAAGTGAGAGAGGAAATGGATGGTGAATGGGTCATATTAGATGTTGAATGGGCTTTTCTGTCTATGCCGTGACTTCCCAATGGAGGTGGCATCCTCCCTAAGTGTAGTGCTTGTATGAAACACATCCACCAGTGGCACAGCATGGCCTACTTACAGGTTCTTCTAGCCCTAAACCAGTCCCACTGCTTACCCCCCTACTGAGACCCTGTAATGCTCATTTTATTTCACTAATTAACACATCTCTTGCAAAATTGCTTCATTTTCACGTCTCTTTCTTGCTCCCACCAATTAAGGCAGAAGGAATCTATTATTGGGGAAAGAGCCATGGGACATGGCACTGCACTGCAGTGAGGTTTTTCACCTCCAAAAGCTGCTGTCACAAATGATAACCATACTTCAATCAGAGAATGTATTGTAGGCGGGATAGACACCTTGGACTCAACAATATTCAATAAACTCGGACACGGGTCGACTAGCAAATATTCTGATGAGTGCCTCAGAATCCTTTCAAGAAAGAACGTTTATGATTTTGCTGCTGCTATACAACACAATGTGAGTTATATCTTGGCTAAAGGTGAGCTGCATTCAATCTCCATACAACAACAGGGAATGCGTTCACAGACTAGGCTACCATTCAGACTCAACAAACCAGTTAACATTGGAATAACACCGAATGCATCTGTGGGAGATAAGACATCATTTCGGTGGCGTAAGCTAAATTAATTGCGCGTTAGAAGGAATTATTTTTGTCTCTGATCGTTTTGCTCTCTTCCTTCGGAAAACTAGCACACTGCAGTCGAATGGGTGGGCGGTGCATTGGGCATTTTGATGTGTCTTCACGGAAACTAACCCACCGTCAACACAGTGGGGTTTTAACGTAATTTTTTATACAGTGTACAATGCTCGGGTGTGTGAATTCTGAGGAGTACCAGGAGTGAGCTACCAAAAGTCGCCAAAATTGGTTTGGCGAAACGAAACGAGTGTGGAACGAGCTGAACTTGTGACCGCGAGTCGGAAACTTCAGTAAAGAGCGCCGCGCCATCAGGAACAGAGTGGATTAGAAAAGCGCGCTAAGGTAATATTTGCATTGACACATGTTTCCCTATATAAATTACATTAGGCTACTTGAAAACATATCTGTCGACATGCTGATTTTAATGCGCTGTGCCGCAGGGAACGAGACATGAACTCATCAGCAGGCGCAGGTAACTACAGAAGAGGCTCAGTCAAAGGAGAGAAGGTAGGCGCATTTTAAACTTCTGTCCCATCAGTTAGCTTACATGGTCTGAAGTAGGCTACCCCTGGGCAATCTATGGAAATACGAATCTCTCGAAAATATTCGATCTGGTTCGAATGAATGATGAGTGATGAATTCCTGAATGTTTAATCATTATTCTTGAAACATTCGTGGAATCACAGAGTATCGCCAAAGACTGAATATCATGCTTTAGTGAGATGATGCAGTTAACCTGTCTGTTTTTGAACTAGATTTTGCCAACACGCCTTACCTGTTTACGGAATGGTATGTAGATGTGGGACAACTGTAGTATTCGTTCCGTTTTCTGCCTTTCTATCCAAACCTATATATTTTTTTATGAATAGGCCTTTTAACAATGCCCTACAAGTGATTGAATATTTCCAAAGCCATAACAACAGAAGAAAGATAGTTAACACAGTCCTAAATATTTCCCCTTTGATGTGCACACCATGCCTCAGTGCGGTCCCCATAACCTCTTTCCAGCCGTGTCAAGCTGGATCGTATCTCCCTGTTTGCCCATGTTAAAAGCCAAAAGCGTCACTTTCCGCTAGATTTAGTTTCACAATGATGGACCCAGGTGTGAGACTGAATTATAGGCTACTGCACCTAGGTACCAAGGATGAGACATGAAACGAATGTTCCATGTAGTCCACAACACATGTCACATGTAAAGCACAAATGCATGATGATGTGATGAGTACAATCAGTGACACAAGAAGTAGGCTACTAAATGCAATCCTAGGCCTACTTCTTAAACATATCATGGTGATATGCAGCCTACATTCACAAGGGTTTAGATTCAGAGTGTGTTTGAATTATATGTGACTAAGGAAGAAGGAATGTTACCTTAATGACTTACTTTCAAATTATCTGTAAAGATGATGACCTACTTGTGATACGGATAATAACATAGGTGGATATTTACCTGATTGTCCATTTTGGTTTTGAGCTCCTGGGACTTGCTGAAATCGTAGGAATAGGAACTCCAAACAGGGTTAGAGTCAGAGGACCATTACATGCCAGTGTGGCATGCAGGCTAACACACACACACACACACACACACACACACACACACACACACACACATACACACCACACACACACACACACACACACACCACACCCACACACACCACACACACACACACACACACACACACACACACACACTCACACTCACACAAGTGAGAATGTAATCTTCAGGGATAAAACCTGAAATGAAGAGCTTAGATGATGAATTAACAGAAATAACACCCATATTGGAAAGCTTTATCATAAGGCCTATTGGGACCACTCTCATGTCTGCTATGTGGAAGACCATATTGTCATATTTGTCATGAGAGATCCCTCAGACATAGAACTCTCTGGGTAATCCCTGACCTCTGTCATTGAGTGAGTCAGTGGGAATTGCACACAAGAAGACTTACAGAAAAGAGAAATGTCTCAGTCACAGCCCTCAAGATGAGGTTAGCGACAAGCTTTTTTTAAGCATACTGTACACTAATGGAATTGCTGTAAGGTGGTGTATAGATTCCAGCCACAGTGGACTCCATTGTCTACAAACATCTCATGAGGACTCCAGACTGTGAGAGGGATGGTGGGGTGCTGCGCTGGGATTAGGAGAGAATCTCTACGACAAAGAGCACTCCTGATAATCCCTCACCTCTGATACACAAAATACATGTGTGACATGTTCAACATGTTCATCACTCAGAGATGTGTTCCGTAGCTTTTGCCTCTGAGGGTTACAGTAATGGTATTCTCCAAAAAAATGCATTCCCGATCTCCACCACCAGAGGTCATGAGAGGCCCATGTGAACATGGCTGTGCTCTTCATTACTCCTGTGCAGCCTAATTTCAACAGAGAATATGATCACACTTCATACAATTTTTAAAGAACAAGGAAATGGTGTAGTAGAAATATAAAGTGTCCCACTAAACACTGGAGCCAGTTTTGAGTTCAAAAGAGCAAAACAATATTGAAACATTTATCATTGTCTTTGTAGTGTACAAAGTATCAGTTTAATAAAGTCTAGTGAAGTAGTTTCAATTCTTTATCAATTAAATAATTAAAACTTTTCAAAACAACACTTTCTAACACTCTAGAATATGTCTGCGGTAAAGATTATAATCATGTCCGGTTTAATTAATTGTTATTTTTCATATTCAGTTGGATTTTTTATATTCCAGTCCACACAAAGACTACAAATGGTTATTTTACTTAGTTTATTATCTGCCGTGGCCCTGGGTTAACTTGGAGGAGTCTTGAACAGTCTGGTCTCCCTCCATTACTGTTTGGAAGGAATGCATGTGCTGCTGTTACTGTTGTTTCTGCCTTGATTACACATCATTGTAGTCATTAAGCCATGTGTTCCATGTAATGGGGCAGACTAATTGAAATGTTATCATATGGTTGAAATATTGATTGCACATTTTACCATAAAACCTAATGTTGCTAATGTATAACCTAATGTGAAATCTATAACTGTAAAACCTTTCAGGGTATTCGTCATTCTTCCTCATCCAAACATACTACTATTCTATAAGCATGAACAAAACAGAATACTGAACCAAAACCATATAAACGGAACACAACTTTTTGGGCCTCCTGACCAGTGGTTATGTGTGGAGGATGAAGAATAAAGAATACCCTGAAAGGTGCACCATGTTTAAAGTGAATCATGGCCATGGCCAGGTGATGCTCTAAGCCTATTAGAGGGAGAGCAGCTTCACAGAAGAGAACTTCTGACAGCAAATTTGAGGAAAAGTTGGTAAACCACCTTTCTTACCTAATTTCAGGGTGCTGATTCTGAATATTTTGTTTACCAAGCTCAATTCTGAGTTCTAAGCCGCATAATCAGCATTTTAACATAAAATAGCGATTGTTTTTGCTTATTTTTTCCTAAATTGGGTTGATTTCAAAAGTAATCACTAAAACCAAATAAAAGTGTTCTCTAAATACATGTTTGAGCATTAAGAACCCATACTATAGTTTATTAACATATTTAATAGGGAACATGATTACAGTTAACATGTAATACATTCTAATCAAAACACAACCATACAGTATTTTTATTGCTAACATAGTGAGTCCCTCATGTGGTGTTTAATGCATTTCATCACAATAACAAGTTGCACAGATAACCTTCAACTCAGAATATATCCTACAGTACATATGAACTTAGATAGCGGGAATAAGCCTAATGCAGAACTGCATCTACCGTTAGCGACAACCGACAAGTAAAAAACATTTTACTTCTAGTAACACTGAATTTGGTATGTGTCCTTGCCTCCATACTAGAGCTTGACATCTAGAAATATATCTAGAGTGGCTCTGGCATAGTGTTGTCACGATACCAAAATTATGACTTCGATACAATACCTGACATAAATATCTTGATACTCGATACCGAAACGATATCCAAATCCTAAAATATCTGGAAAAGAAAGGACACAGGCCTCCTCCAAGTGTATTCAGTCATTTGTGTTGAATTTGGTGCACTTTTGGTCAATTCTGGGTTTTAAACTTATAAACTTCCTACTTTATTATTATTTTTGTAGTCAGTAAAATAGTAGTTTGTGTGTGATTAAGTCCTTTATTGTTTGTTATAGCTCATTTATATTGTATGGTGTTTTGGCAATAAATTACCATTAAATAGCCGAAGTAGGCTAGATCAAGGTCAGTGTTCAAATTACTGCATGCAAATCACTTAATGCTATGCAGAAGAGCCTAATCTTAAAGGCACACTATGCAGGTTTTTTAGCTTAATAGCTAGGTTTTTGAGCTTTTTAGCTCAACGGCCTCAGTGTCAGGAAGTATAACAAGTGTAACGAATTGCTTTACTGCATTCAAATACACATACACGCCAGGCACCGGCTAGAAAAAGGTAGCGATGGAGTTTCTCAGACATTCGTTATGACAGAGCCAGCGAAAAAGAAGCAAAAACCGAGAAAACAGTAAGGAAATTGCCAATACTGCATAGGCCTAGTTTACCTTTAAGGCCATCTGATGTAGGCTACCCTAGGCCTTCCCGTGTTTATGGGATTTCTTTGACAGTTGCAAAGGGGAAAAAAAGTGAAGATAGTCTTCTTTGCTCCCAGTGTAATTTAATAAGTATGTTTCAACCACTCAGGCCTACACCATTATCTGTTGCAATATCTGTGTGTATTTCTACTTTAGGTCTATTTCTTTGATAGTTAACATCATTTGCTACCACATAACAAATACCAAATAACGATACAAAAGTGTCTTTCAAACTTTCCTGCATACTTCTTAAATGTGCTGCAGTCAGATGGGTATCCTAAAGACATAACTAGATCTTGAGCATCTATTACCAGTGTTGAATGAGCAGTTTTTGCAGTGATCACTACTAGACATTCCACATTGCTAGACAGCACTTGAGTGAGGATAGACTTATTTCCACTTCACAAATAACCATTGCTATCTGCAATAGCTACAGTACAGGGGCATTAATCAGTTCATAGCTGAGGATTTGTCCTAGGTCCACTTCCTTTTTAGCATCATATGCAGTAATGATGCACTGGAGAATGTTTCTTTTTGTTGCACAAGGATATCTTGTCTAATTTTTTTGCAAATAATGCAATCTCCATAGCACTCTTCAGCACACTCTTCCATTTCTGCATGGCTGGAATTTGAATGATAGGAAAGAGCACCAGTGAGAAGTTTTAACTAGGCAAGCATAGGCAAAAAAAAATACAGTGTAAATCCTCTGTAAAGACTGACTGTCCTTGCCCTAAAGACTGTTCATAATAGTTAGTGACAACGGACTTTCTACAGACAAATGAGCAGTCACCTACTATTCTATCAATTTATTATCAAGGAATCTATTTTGTTTCTAAACGTCGTGAATTTTAGCTATTATTTCAATCTATATTTTAAATTTAGCTTATTTTCATTTGCTACTTGAGGGTCATTGGGGGTAATTCCTGTCCTATCCTACAACATGTCTGATACATAAAGAGTATATTAATGCATTGTTTTTTGCAATTCCTATGATATCTGATGGCAAAACCAAAAAGTATGTGAATTATGCTAATTATGCTAATTAGCAAGCTTAAAACTCAAAATTGAGCTTGGTAAACAAAATATTTGAATTCAGCACCCTCAAATTGTGTGAAATAGCCCCTTTACCGACTTTTCCTCAAATTTGCCAACAGGACTTTTTCTGAACGTTTGTTAGCTATCTGCTCTCCCTCTATATTTAGCTTCCTCTGGCACTGACAATCAGCTGCATATAAAGGGGTACGATACGATACGATACGATACGATACGATACGATGTGTTTTTATTCATATCTTGCAATCACAGCTGACGTCTGACTACCCATAACCTTAGCACTGGATTTTAACAATGAAAAGTGTGCTTTTATCAGTGCAAAAGACACTTTTGTGAAGGGTGACAAGACTTTTGACTGTGTCAGTTTGACAGTATTCACTTCCCGCAGCATTTTGGTGATATTTTGTGTTGAATTTGGGGAAAACAATTGTTGTTTCAGTTGTGTTGAACTGTTGAAATGGTCCTGGTTTGTTTATTTTCTCAGAAAAACTCTAAAAGTGTTTGTATTTTGCTTAAAAACCAAAATTTCTAAAGGGGTGACAAGACTTTTGTCAGGGACTGTATATATATTGAACTTTACTGAATTTATATTATTGCTGTAATTGCCTTAGGGTCACCTTAAATATAATTATATTATATAGCTTAAATTGACTGGATACATAGCTTTAAAAATAGAGGTCATTAGTTTCCTCAAATATTTTGAGTTAGTTTGACTGTTCGGGTTTACAGTACTGCATTTTGTTTAGAAAACATATTTTTTTACTGGATTCCGCCAATCACTATGGCTGTGCTCAAAATATCAATATAGCGATATATATTGTGATGTACCCTTGTATCAAAATGTATCGATACAGAGGCTGCTGTATCGGAATATGACAACTAAAACTATTTTAAGTTTTAAAGTCAAAGTTAAGATTTGAAACAGAAAATTAAAATTGCATTTCACTTTTAAAATCTCTGTGGCCCTCAATTGAAGTATTTGTAAGTTGCATGATCCTTAAGGCCCTTCCAATCACATTTCCAATGATAGAAATATATCTAAATAATAGTATTAAGTGTACAGGCAGCATTGCTTGCCCCACAAGTAATAAAAGCACACACATTGTGTATTTCAGTTGGCTTATTAGCTGGTTTGATTTGTATTGAGCTCAATGAGCATCAAACCAAATACACACCATGCCAATCTCTAGGTATGGTGAAGGGTATGTGATGATGTGGGGCTATTTTAATTCCAAAGCCAAGGGAACTTTATCAGGATGCATAGTATCCTGGATCCATGACATAAATCTGCCTGCCTTTATGGAAATTTAACATAGGGGTATGTATACTTATGGACCCAGTATTTTAATGAGGAACATTTATTTATTTACAACACATTATTCATTCATAAAAAAATTGGTGTCCTTAAAGGTTGGAGTTTTCCTCATTTTGTAAATTAAGGAATTAAGATCAATTTCCAAAAGATGAGTTTTTAATTCCTCTTTTTATTCAACTTGATCAATACTTATGCAACCCACTGTATACTGTATGTATATTTGCGTAGTTTATGAATGAAGACTTACCTCAGCCTAGGAGTGTTGGAGTGTAGAAAAAACTGCACACACATGCCCTCTGCTGGTACGAGATGTGAGTGAGGGAAGTCTAGATAGATAGATAGATAGATAGATAGATAGATACTTTATTGATCCCCAAGGGGAAATTCAAGATGGAATTCAAGTCTCAGTCCATTACCACCAAATATCTGGGAATGCTTGGATAAATCTGACAAAAGCTTAATACTTAAAAATATGTGCTGAAGATGTTTTGCAATCCTGTAATGCATATGGTGATTTAATTTTCATTGTTCATCTTTAAAGAAAAGTGAACATTATTAGGCAATCAATTTGTTTGATCATTTAAAACCGCACCTCTGGACAACAGCTAGGTTTATGGTCATGATGCTGACACAGAACCCACAGCATGGACATACTCTTTATTATTCAAAATGAGGTTCCATCTACACCATCGCCTTAGACAGGAAAAAGAATGAAAAACGGTGTCTGTTACTCAATAAATCGTTGCGTATTCCCACCGCTGAGTGAGTGATGTCCACTGTGGAACCAGGTTGCTGTGTGTTTTGGTGTTAGTTTGATGCTGATATTGGCCAGACACATATAAGTGGTGGACACAAGTGCACACAGACTCGATACTTTTGCACTTCTGTGCTGTTAGAGTTAAATATTCCGACCTTGTTTCATATTTAAGCCACAATAACTGTCATTTCCTGTCATTTTGATATGCCAAGCCATGACTGTGCAGAGTCTTTCAAAGAAGGATGCATTTGATGGCATCAAATAGGCAAGATGAGATTCCTCAAGGTACATAAATAGAATGTATTTTATGGATGGTTGCGCCATTCATACTTGGCATGCCAAGGTTTGTTAGTGCAGAATCTTTCTAGCCATTTATGTGGTAAAATGGCTGGAGACTTGGTTTGACCATTATTCTGACAGCATGTCCATATTTAAAGAGCTTTTCTATTGATACATAGCCAGTGAAAATTGGTGGTGGAGATGTGTGGGTGGTGTGTCTGGTGAGCAATGTGAAAGCTCAACACTACATAATATACTGTATTAGCCTAAGGGGTAGCTATAATGGTGTGACGGATACTGCTGTCATTCTGTTGTTAATTTTGTCTGACTTTTCACATAAACCCAGCTTTTAAATAATATTTTTTATTATGTCCTGGTTCTCAGACTGCAGAACCCTGACTGAAGCTCCCCTATCTGGTCTGAAGCTCTTGTGAGCTCATGCATCCACTAGAGAGTTGGTTGCTGGCTAGATATCCACTAGAGAGTTGGTTGCTGGCTAGATATCCACTAGAGAGTCAACTTGGAATGGTTACCTATGGTGCATTAAAATAGACTCTGTTTGGGACATCCACTCAGTCATTTCACCTCTAGGAACAGAAAATGTCACAGTTTGGATTGACAAGTAACAGCCATCAAGTATAATACAGACTTGCAAATGCTGCCAATGCCACCTATAATTGATGTTTTTACATTTAAAATATTAACTTCACAGGTTATAACAAAAATATTTAATGACTATCTAATTTAAATGGTGAAACATCAAGCATCCATAATGTATCACCTGTGTTTCATATGCCTCAACAAAACAACACAGAGACACACACACACACACACACAGACAGACACATACACACACACAGAGTGCACACACCTACTCAGAGTTTGTGAACTCTTAAACTTTACAAATTAAGAACTTAAAGTTGCCTATGCACTTTTCTGTGAGGAGTGTCTCCCTCCCACCCCATCCCTTGTCCAGTCCTTGAGCCCAGTGAGGTGCTACAGTATATTAGCTCAGGGCTTGGCACCGGCACCGCACTGGGACTGATCGTCAACATTTGTTATTTTTATGCCTGTCTGTCTGGCCCTAACCGGATGCGTCTCATTTATGAAGCACACATTAATCCAGCTCCAGCTTCTCTGCTTTGGTGAATTTATCCCGTCCCGTGAGTTTGGACAGCATCATTTACGCCTTCTCAGATCTTGTTTTTACTTAACCAGTGATTTAAAGCCTTTTCTTCATGAGGTTACCATCTTAATATCAAACTAGCCTATGCCCTTGAGGCAAACTGATTTGAAGGTGTTTTGCAGATACTGACCCTGTGATTGCTGCTGAAAGTTTCCTTTTGTTGTGAAAACAAAAAAGTGTGTTGTTAGATTGAGCCATGTTAACCAAATGTCAGTTGTTTCTAAGTTTTGCAGCAGAATAGGTGATGCAAACACAACAGATGTTTTACCTTCCTATTGGAACCAAATTAGTCTAGTCTGATGGTACCTGGGGTAAAATCACTTGCTTTTGATTGCCAATATAAATGAGTGTTGAGACAGCGTAAAGTTGGAAGCCCAACACAGCTCTTTCTCCACAGCTTTCAGCATGTTCATGTATTGCCTGGCTGGGCCACAGCCTCTCCCTAGGCTGTAAACAATATTGATGTGACCTGTCCAGGATTAGTTGGACTGAGCCATTCTCAGGTGTTAAAGGCAGTCCTTCTGCTCCCTGGTCAGTTCTTAATCACCTCGCATGTTGCCATTACAAGGCGACGATGGGCTCATCCTTCCCAAACTGTGTTGGTCACTCACCACCTGAGACGCCAGCCGCCCACACCGTCACTAAAGTGGTCATGTAATGGGGCGCTGGTCGAGCGTAACTCAGCTTATGTGGCAGTGGCAGGTAGCCTTCATGGCTCTGCGGGGGAAATAAGTGGCTGAAAGGGAGCTTGTGGCCTCTGTCCATCTGCCTGGAATCGATGGCATTCATCAGCGTAGTCAGGGTCGTGGCCGCTGCCATGGTCAGATACCCATTCAGCCTCGTCCCGCTGGGGGGGGGGGGGGGGGGACACCACAACCACCATAGTCTGCTTACATTGCCCAGCATAAGCCCCTTGTTTTTGGAATGCACCTGTTCCTGGATCAGTCTGCTTTCCCCTGGTCGACAGCTTCACCAATATAATCAATGCATTTAAAAATTAATTAGACACAAAGGGGAGATGGAACTAGAAAAACAAGGAATATGCACTATTTACTAGGTTGCACAGAGGCAAATGGGCCTTTCCCTCCCTTGGCTTGCTCCTTCGCTAGGCTTGTGTTGATGTGTATGCGGTTTTAATTTGTGGTGGCTGCGTGTGGCATTGCAAGAGTTGTGTGATTTAATGTGTTGTTGTGGCCGAACTAGCGCTGTTCATCTTGCTCTGCGTCACGGCTAACAGCTCAGCTACAGGGCTTGGTTGGCTGAATATTAGCAAACTCAGCAGACCAAATGAGAGAATGATGATTCCTGTTCCACAGTGTTGAGGTATACTTCATTATCCAGCGAATTATTTAGAAATGCCTATGTGAAACTCCATTTGTGCTTCGGCTTTGGATTTATTTTATGATGACATTAAAGCTACTCAATTTTACTTAATTCCCAAGCCTTTGATTGAGCTACATCATTGAAATGCCTTTTGACCAAACATATGTACAGCATATATAACCTGGAAAACAGAGAGATAAACATGCACATTCAAAAGAACACAACTTTCCGCATTTAAGTATACATGCCATTCCACTCCACTGAAAAAATTTTTTTTCCCCGTCCAGTTTTAACTCTTTTATTTAATATGATTCACCAAAGGAGTTGCAGCCATGCTAAATTGCCTATGAAAAGCCAGACAGATTTTTGAAAAAGAGTGAAAGCCGCGTGCGACGTGCGTGCAGCTCGTCTCCCTCTGAGTGCCTGCACATGCAGATAACCCAGGCTGGGCCCAGCGCGTGGCCACGGCTTCTTAAACAGATCCTAATGGAGGGAGGTAAAGAGCCCCAGCTCTCTCCATATTTCACCCTTTATGAGAGGCAGTAAAGGCCCAAGCCTGTTAGGGGTGCAGCCGCCAGGGGAATGGAATGAAAAGTCAAACCTCAACCATGAAATATGGATTCTGACCTTTCATTCTTTATTTTTTTTTTTGTTTCTCTTTTTTATTTGTCATCACGTCAAGCCCCTGAGATTCTGAACTTGAGCAATATCCAAGAGAAGTTTCCTTTTTTGTTACCTGATCCTCAGCTGTACTCAGACCCGACAGCAGACACCAATTCACGGACGGGCATTATATTTTTCCAAGGGGGACACAAATTGATCCACTGTTCACCGTTGCGGGAACTTAAATTGATTACCTACATTAGTTTAAGATAGAATAGACCAGTGGTTCTTAAGTGGTCTGGCTTTGGGACCCACAATTTCCCATGTTCATAAAGTCGCGACCCATATATATATTTTTAGCGTTCAAGCCAATGGATATGGTGAGCTACATGGTAAGACAAACGAAGTGCCTGTAGGCCTACTTGTTTGAAACATGCAGATGTTTGGCATTAGCCTATATTTGTGAAGTCTTCAACTCTTGATGTCACCTTTCAAAGTACTCGACAGGTATGACTTTGACAGGGGTGCCTTGTTTCCATGTGGCATTTTAGTTTTGATGGTTTCATGCTCTCATGTGCCAGCCATCTACTGCACACCACACAATGTGGTTTCTGTCCTATTTTGTCCTCAGTTTAAGTGAATCCATATCCCAGCCTACTGTAGGGTACTTCAAATATTCAGAGTAGCAGCCTACTTGCGTTCACCACTAAAATGATGTCTAACATGACTTGTCACATAAACATTGTCTATGTCCATACCATGCCATGGCAATGACTGATATGTAGGCTATGAATAAAGTTTATCAAAATAAAGGTCCAACATTAGATCTGATAAGGCAGCATTTTAAATTGCTGATTTTATAATTTATTTTTAACCACAAGCTGTGCGACTCTCCCAGAACGGTTCCGCGACCCACTTGTGGGTCCCGACCCACCAGTTAAGAAACGAATAGACAATGGGGCAAACAAAAATGTACAAGTTTTATTTGCTATATTGACAAACCCAGAGCCTAATATACATTACATTTGTGTTTAAAATCAATCATTTTTTGTCAGGAATCAGGGATTATGGTGGAATTTTATGCAGAACTGCAGGTTCTAGGAAGTTGGGATGGTTGGTGCAGCCAAGCTCGCCCAGGGCGGGCACAGGTGACTTTTAGGACGCGCAAGGGAACTTTATCAAGATGCATAGTATTCTGGATCCATGAAATAACTGGCCTTTAAAAATAAAAATCTGCCTGCCTCTATGAGAATTTAACATTAGTCGATAGAGCATCAGACTTTTAGCCTGGATAGCTCAGTCGGTAGAGCATCAGACTTTTAGCCTGGATAGCTCAGTCGGTAGAGCATCAGACTTTTAGCCTGGATAGCTCAGTCGGTAGAGCATCAGACTTTTGTGAGCCGTGGCCTACTGGTTAGCGCTTCGGACTTGGAACCGGAGGGTTGCCGGTTCGAACCCCGACCAGTAGGAAGCGGCTGAAGTGCCCTTGAGCAAGGCACCTAACCCTCCCCGAGCGCCACTTTTGTTGCAGGCAGCTCACTGCGTTGGGATTAGTGTGTGTGCTTCACCTCACTGTGTGTACACTCACTGTGTGCTGAGTGTGTTTCTCTAATTCACAGATTGGGATAAATGCAGAGACCAAATTTCCACTCACAGGATCAAAAGAGTATATATACTTATACATTATATACTTATGGACCCTATATTTTAAGGAAGAACATGTATTTATTCACAACACATTATTCATTCACATTTTTAATTAAGGCATTAAGATTTCCACAATTTCCAAAAGATGATTTTTTATTCCTCTTTTTAGTCAACTTTAGCATGTGTATGTACAGGACAACTGTACATTTTTAGAGAACACAGAAACTTTTTGGAAGCAAGCCAATATCTGTTGTCTGTTGACATGTGTAAAATACTGCCATAAACATGGCCATGGCTATGTCCATCCTTTTGTCAGATTATCAGAGTTACTTTATTCACCTCACGTAATGGCGACTGCACAAACTATGATCCACTGCTCTCTCTTGGCCCTGGTTCCTTGCTTCCTTTCAATCACCCACAGCTCAGTATATACGTCAGTCCAGGGAGAAGAGTGAATCTAAATCGGAGCCATCTCTTACCCCTTGTAGTCCTTGGAGTTTGATGAAGCCAGTGCAGAGATGCTTCCTGTGGAGGCCAGATTTTGGAAAGAACTCGGCAAAAAGACAAACACAAACAAAATCCAGCCGCACAAACTTCTTGCTCGACGACAGCTTGATACGTCTGGCTGGTTTTTCAGCATTGTGACACTCTACCATATTGAATAATTAGATTAGTCATTATCACAGCCTTCTATATTCTCTCTGTGGGTCTTCTCCAGAGGTATTGTGCCTGTCGCCTGGCTTTGTCTGGTGGTTTCACGGCGTAAATTGAAAAGCCCGCTAACAAGGAAATGCTGGTGGCTTTTTTTTTATTAAAACAACCTTGTCTTTTAATGAATTCTAATCTCTCCAGAGCCATACCCTCACACCACCTCCTCCTCTCTCCTCCTCGTCAGTGTGGCGGGGCTTGAAAGGGCAAATTGGTTATTCACTGACAGTCTCAGGATCCACAGTGCACAAACGCTACATAAATAAAACACGTGCCAGGTTCCTGTCCATTGGGGAAGGCCATGGTTTACGAGGTGCAAGCCGTGCAGCATAAATATTACCTGCACTTAATCACAGCCTAACTGCGCAGTTGATTGAATTGATCCATCTTGGAGAGTGCACTCTTGCACAGATTCACACACACACATGTACATACGCACACACATGCATGCACACACACACACACACTTATAGAAGCACATGCACACATGTATGCCTTGCAAGTGAGTGACATGTACACACATACACATACATTCACGCACGCGCACACGCACACACACAATGTGTCAGTGTGTGCATCTGTTGAATTTACAATTGATTTCCATCAGGTTCAAGGTAGGAAAAGATGCAAGGAAGGGAGAAAAAAGGGGGGTGAGTGAGTGAAAGAGGGAGATTGAAGAAATAAAGATTCAGTGACAAAATGAGACTGAAGGCTAACTTTTTGTGCGTGTGTGTGTGTGTGTGCGTGAGTGTGTGTGTGTGTGTGTGTGTGTGTGTGCGTGTGTGTGTGAGGGGGAGTGCTTAGAGACACAGCTTAATAGAGCACGCGTGGAGGAATTACTATCCAGTGTCAAGCGTCACAGTGCAAGAGAGGTAGGGAGCAGGGAGTGAGTCCCACTCAGACCAGCACAGCTCTTCTGCCACCTCTCTGCTCTGATCTTACACACACACTGTCCGAGAGAGTGTGTAGGGATAGAGGTCTGTCGGCCACACGTATTGGTGTGTGTGCGCGTACAAACTGTGTGTGAGGAAGTATTTACCAGAGGCACACGTAGACGGGTGAAGGCATGTCTGTCTTGATTGCCACTCAGCTAAACATTGATACCAGCTCCTCGTCAAGAAAGGTAAGGGGTTTTTGTTTACGTGCACAGAGTTCCGAGTAGTCCTATTGTTTTCATACAAATGCGGCTCTGCAAAAGGCTCTTGCGCTCCTACACCTCAATGATTTATTTGTAAAGTTTTTCTTTTTTACGGTTTTATCAGTCTACTCTACTCAAGGCATAACAAAAGAACATTAAAACACTAGGGGTAAATTGAGCTTTGATTGAGTGCTAAAGACATTTTGTCTATTATAGTTACAATATTTCAGGCAGAAATTGTTCTAAATGTTGATTAGGTGTCATTAATCGGATATAATAAGCAGGCGACATAAGAATGTAACATTACAATGAACCCTCTAATTCGGTCTGATGGTTATTGTGGTGTTATTGCGCGAGAACTGTTCTCAAGTTCCAGGGGCCATATTGTTCTCAAAGCTCATAAAACTCATAACTTTCTGTCCTCAGCTCTGTCCCTCAGGCACACTCATTTCCCAGTTTCTAGAGTTAGCTCAGGTTAGTTCAGGAGTGTGTGTGTGGGTTTGTGTGCACACCAGAGCTTGATCGGTGTATTGTGATTCCTGTATACCTACTGTAAATGTGAACACATTGGTGTGTGTGAGTGTGTGTGCATGTGTGTTTTTAGCATGTTTGCATAGGTATATTTATGTGAGGAATATGGAGAAACGGAAAAAAACGGAAAATCTGACCAAGTAGATTTTCAGTGCGAGTCTCTCCTCTTTTCAGTGCAAGTCTCTCCTCTTTTCAGTGCAAGTCTCTCCTCTTTTTAATGCGAATCTCTCCTCTTTTTAATGCGAGTCTCTCCTCTTTTCAGTGCAAGTCTCTCCTCTTTTCAGTGCAAGTCTCTCCTCTTTTCAGTGCAAGTCTCTCCTCTTTTCAGTGCAAGTCTCTCCTCTTTTTAATGCGAGTCTCTCCTCTTTTCAGTGCAAGTCTCTCCTCTTTTCAGTGCAAGTCTCTCCTCTTTTCAGTGCAAGTCTCTCCTCTTTTCAGTGCAAGTCTCTCCTCTTTTCAGTGCAAGTCTCTCCTCTTTTCAGTGCAAGTCTCTCCTCTTTTTAATGCGAGTCTCTCCTCTTTTCAGTGCAAGTCTCTCCTCTTTTCAGTGCAAGTCTCTCCTCTTTTTAATGCGAATCTCTCCTCTTTTTAATGCGAGTCTCTCCTCTTTTCAGTGCAAGTCTCTCCTCTTTTCAGTGCAAGTCTCTCCTCTTTTCAGTGCAAGTCTCTCCTCTTTTCAGTGCAAGTCTCTCCTCTTTTTAATGCAAGTCTCTCCTCTTTTTAATGCGAATCTCTCCTCTTTTTAATGCGAGTCTCTCCTCTTTTCAGTGCAAGTCTCTCCTCTTTTCAGTGCAAGTCTCTCCTCTTTTCAGTGCAAGTCTCTCCTCTTTTCAGTGCAAGTCTCTCCTCTTTTTAATGCGAGTCTCTCCTCTTTTTAATGCGAGTCTCTCCTCTTTTCAGTGTGATTTTCTTTTCTTTACAGTGTGAGTTTCGCTTCTCATTCTGTTTAATATTATACAGCTCATGCATTGCTCTTGTTCCACTTCTTGCTTTACAAATTCTTTGTTGGTGCGCGTGGAATGTAAATATTCAAACCTCATACAAAATATTTTGGACAGATTTGTATCCTGTCCAGTAGGGTGGATAATGCTTTCCTTTCACAGCTCTCCATTTGGTGTTCTGAAGCCATTTGGATTCCCCCATCCCACCTCAGCATTCCGACTCCTGTTTGCAGTGTTTTGTCACACTCTTGTGATGGCAGCAGTATGTTAAGTCTGCCCCATATCATCCTTGTTAAAAACCTAATTTCCCTAGCACCTTATCTCCGGGCATTTCAAATTGGATTTACAGATGCTGTGACGTGCCCTCTCTCTGAATCCTCTGAGGCAGACGGCAATGTTCCATAAACACCTCAACCTTCTGCTGGGATAGGGAGTGACACTGTAGCCCTTTTGATCTGTGCACTATGGGAAAGGCAAGGTAAAAAGATGACACTTTTCAGTTGGATTTGTATAAACAAAGTTTGTTTGATGTGTGTGTGTGTGTGTGTGTGTGTGTGAGAGAGAGTGAGAGAGAGAGGGCGGGGAGTAGCAAGAGAGAGAGTGAGAGTCTATGTTTGCGCATGTATGCGTGTGCATGTACAGTATGTTGGGTTAGAAGGGTTACTGGGATTGACAAACACACACACACACACGTACAAAGAGAGAAGACAATAAGATAAAGTTTAGTGAATAAATAAACTGGGAAGCTAAACTAAGGGATTGCAGTGGGACATTAAGGGGGTGAACACCAAGTGTTTGGGATGGCATTAATGATAGCACATGAGTAGCATTTTTTTTGTTTGCTTTGTGCACCATAGTTTTCATATTTTACTGTTTTTATTATATACCCAGACTATAATTAGAAGCATTGTTTTGTGTAACTACTTCATACTAAAGATTAGTTCTCTGACATCTTGTTTTTTTATTTATCAAAAACCATCATCCATATTCGTGGTATTACTTTTTAAAGGTACACTATGCAGGTTTAGGTATTTTTGGCCTATTATTATTTGCCTATTACAAGTTTGTTTACCATCAAATTGGCTCCGTAAAGGTTTCTCACGTTAATATAACCTTTCCAAAGGTAATTGAACTTGTAATAGGTGAATTGTTCACCTAGCATAGCTATACAGCATAGACGTAACAAGTCGCTACCGAGAAAACCAGCCATGCAACGCCAAGAACGGCGGCCCGACAAATCTCGCGAGAATCGTGAAACATTACCTTGTCAGTAGATATACTTTAGCTCTTTGGAGATAGTTTTTGCCTGTTGTTAATCCTTCACCCCCACAACAAAAGCATTTCCATTGTGTACAGGGGGCAAGTCACAAAAAGTGCTTGCAGTAGTGATGTTTGATGCACATGAGAGTGTTTTGATCACATAAACTCCACAGAGCTGTTTTGTGATAGATTGTTTGTGATATGTTGATTTGGTATTGGTTGATATCTGAGACCTCTTGACAGGGTTAGTGTTTTTATATTTCATACAGGTATAACCAGTTATGTCATTTAGACTCTTATCACCTTTTCTATGAGGAATAAATGACCATCAAGATATGAACTACAAGCATGACGTTATACAATCAAACATAATCCCATTTTGTTATGTTCCTGTCTGAAAGGGAGCGTTTTTGTCAGGGTGAAAGGAATAGAAATTGACATCTATTACACCTTCCTGCGTAACTGATTGCTCCGTCACAATTAGTCAAACATAGTCTTATATAATCATACTAATGACACTGATGAACCATTCAGTTTTATTTTTTTATGTTAGTGTTTTGCTGATTGTCTTTGGACTGAAAGCTCTTAAAGCTGCTTAAAACTCCATGCCGGGCCCTGAATGTCCTTGAGTTTCTTTTGTATGGTTTGTTGTGTTGAAATGTATGTACAGGGGATTGTACTAATTACAGTCATCAAAAATGAAAGGAATCACTGATGTCTTGATTTCCCCTTTGATAAGGAGCTTTGCCATCATTGGTCTCTTTGTCATGGTTGTTATCTTTCTCTGCGCGTTCTCTAACATCAGTGAATAACTACCTGCCTCTGCTGAGACACAAACTTTGCTTGAGCACAAACTACCAAATCAATATTGTAAACTTTTACAAACAAGTCATCTTCACCTGATTGTCTTTTGTTTTTCTGGGTTTAGCGTCACTTCACATTTCATGCATTGAATGCAATGTAATATTGCAATGTAAAATAGCAAATGATTTAAAGTGAGTGAATCTTGAAAAAATACACATTACAGTATGGTTCTGCCTTTGTTTCCGAGACAGTATAGGCTACAGTGTTTGTAGCAGGAAAAGGAAATAGTTATCCTGATAGCGAACAAGAGTGAGAGATTAAATCGATATGTGCCACACTATTCAATAGATCCTGTGCCATTCTATTTTAGTCTAGTCTAAGTCTTCATTTGCAGGGTTTATATGCAGGGTTTGTAAATAAGGTCACCATAAGGCGGTATAAGTGATCCTTGCATCTCCTGAAACAAAGACCTCTCATGTGTATGGAGGGAAAGTCAGTGGGTTGTTTTAATGTGCATTTCTTAATGTCCAAAACGAAATGAAATCAGAAGGCATTTAACTGAATGGGAAAGGCACTAATGCGTTTGGTGTGATTTGGAGAAGGGTGGTCAAAGTTATTGCATTCTTGAGTGCCGGTAGCTTTTCATTCTCCAATGGTGACCGTGAGACCACCCGGGGACTCTATATATCTGTCAGCTTTTAGCAGAAGTTTTGAAGTCCATTTAATTAATACTTGCTGTAGTTCTGACACCCTCATTGTCCCTGGGCTCTGATCAACGAAAGAAGGCAAGCATTTAAGAGTTCTGAGTTTCAAAGCCTTGTAATTGCATTCAGTGGAGTCACAGTGGCTAAAATGAACCAGGCTTGTAATTGAATGTTGGGAATTTAATGGACTGATAAGAAGAGCATTTCACAACAGAGTCAGGATCCTATTAGGTTAGGCCCTGAGTAATGGATAATTAAATTGTGATCCATGCTGAAGTAGGCATGTGCCATGGCCATTCTGTGGAAAATAAGCTCCCTTGTTGCCATGGAGAAGGGAAAATACAGTACTTAAAACTGGATTATTTAGATACAATATTGCATTCTGTGTTAATAGTGATAACCAGGCACTAATGAGGAGCTAAGAGTAGGATTTTATGGGAACTGTTGCAAATTATTGTTTCCCCAAAGAAAACGGTCAAATATATGTTGAATTCCTACACATCCAGCTTCCCAAAAATAACAACTTGGACCATAGCTAAGTCACATGTTTTCCTAGTGGCTCTTTCAACATTCTTGGAACATGGATTAGTCTCAACATGTACTTCTGCATATTCATACGGACAAGTAGATAGCAATCAATTACTTTACAGAATTGTTGCTAGATATTATTTTCACATCACCACCTGAAACAGTCTGTCTTTAGACAGGGTTACAGCATTGGCCCATCTCAGTACATCTGTAGAGCAGTGTAGTACAGTACATAAACATTTGGCCTATACCTCTACTGCATGACCTTCTCTGTTGAGCATAGCTTAAGATGGCAACTGCTGCTACAGCAGATACTATACTGTAGCTGTAATAGCAGCTCTGACACAGATAAATGTGTTACATTCAGAGGAATGGGCCTATGTGCTGTTGGTGACAGAAAGCCATCAGTTTGATGGCATGTACGAGAAGATAAGGGAGGTGTGGACGTGGAGAGTCTTACGGGAGCTCCGTGGTGGCGGGCCGTCTGGGGTGGTCTGGGCCAGCACGGGTGGGGAAGGGGAGAGGCCATCCATCAGTGGCCAGGAGGAATGACAGGTGCCCAGGGGTGCAGCGTCAGGCACCGGCCGGCGAAATGAGAAGGAGCAATAAACAGAGGAGGACAAACAATGTCAGGCAAACAGACTGGGCTCTGCAGTAGGAGAGCCGTGTTTACACTCTACTCTATCTCCAAGCTGTCTGGTCCTCACATGAGGTGGTGAAACAGAATACATTAAGCCAATGGGCTTTTATATGGATCATAAATGCTGTACTTTCTAAACTGGAGAGAAAGGTGAAACGTTAATCTGAGTAATAAAAAGCTCTATTCAAAATCCCTAAAGCCAAGTGTAACAATGGAAGTACCTGAGGTATACAAAATACAAAATATACAACACAGTAGTGTTTGGGTTTTTCTGGAGAACAACAACTACATATGATGCTAGGGGAATGTGGATGATACAAAATGCAGTCACCTGAAAATCATTCCCAAATCCCAAAAAGACCTTGTAGTATTAATCATTAATTTTTCCCTCTGTTCAAGAGGATTGAACAAAGCTTAGTTGTCTTGTGCCTGGCCTTGGCCCATTTAAAATTTGCCTTGATGCTTGCGTACGGTACAAGTCCAGAATTCTAACTACTCTGCACTCATCATAAATTCTAAATCTTTTAAGTCCCGCAAGAACTTTAATTGTAAGTGCATTATCTGAGGAATGCCTTCAAGTAAGAAGTCATGGGAGCTTGAAATAATTTTTCAAAGTGAAAAGTTATTCTTGGAAAACTGAGAGACGATAGTCTAATATTAAGCCGCTGAGATAAAGCATAATTGAAAAAAAAAATATTGCTTTGATTTGTGTCTTTATCCAGCATAGAAGAAATTGAAGAAAGAAAATAATAAATTATTCAAATAAGCTTGGTATAGTTGGATTGCTACAGATTCATACAGAAATGTGCTATAAATCCTCCCACATATACTGTTTTCAGAGTCTTTATCATTCAGTTTTATCATATCATTGCAGGGGATAGTTAACCCTATCTTGAACCAAATGAAACAAAAGACAAGATGGACATTCTTACATGACCAAGTTACCAGGATTATAACCCACCACACTCAAAACACAGTGCCCATCAACATTCAGTAGCCCGTCTATAGGACATCTTCTGCTTTGATAGACTAAATGAAGACTATAAAATTGTTTAACGAGTAGCACCACAACTCTGTATTGCACATTCACACATCACTGTATTCACCAGGATATAGGAAAAGAGAAATGACTGAAATTCACAAAGTGAAAACATAAAGTCTTTAGTTTCCTTTGTATGTGTTTCAGTATACATGACGTATACAGACGTAGTCTGGGGACTGTATTCAGATGGGAATAGCTACCTATAGACATTGTTAATGCTTTTTCTTTGAGGTTGTTGCAGTCAAGTGACACAGCATCCAGTGTTGAACATTTGAACATAGGACCCTTAAAACTAGACCCATCAGATGCTTTCATGAACTGAATTCTGATACCAATCCATTTGATATATCCAAAGCAACCTGCATACTTTTTTTCAAAAGAGAATGAGATGTGGACTGTGTTGAAATGTCAGAATGAATAGCCTCCATTTTGTAATCATCATGTCCTTGAAGCATTCAGTGGTGGAAAAGGGTGGGTTGGAGAACTCACCTGTGGAGTGAATGTGTCTGTGTAGTTTATAGGCTCAAGGATGAAATAAGCTTAGTACCCTTGTGTCTTGTGGATATACCAATAACAATGATTGTGTGTGGATACCAATAACAATGATTGTGTGTATCAACCACATTATCACAATGTGATAATTCATGTTGCCTAAACAGAGCATAGGTGCTCTATATGTTATAGTTATAGAGTTAATAGTGTAGCATTTGGTAGTTGAGAAAATGGTACCGGGCCAGAAGTTAAACAGTAAGAGAATACAGTCCATCTGAATTTGGCCATAGGGAGGTTATTCAGCATGTTAATTCTTGATTTCCATGAGTATCTTTTTAAATATCATCATAACAAACCAGCGCCACTCGCCTGCACTGACATGGATGTTAGGAATACTAAATACGCTGGGCGTATGCCCACCCCTCGAAATGTGTTGTTCAACACGAGATCTCTAGGCAGCGCTCACATGGTTGTCATTTCGCGGTTTACCGCACAGAGGCACTCAAGCTCTACACATGGACCTGGTAATAATTGTTCTGAGGAGAGAGGCTAAAGCATCAAACTAGAATACAATTTTACTGTACATTTACACAATATATTGGTCTATACAGTTATACAGGACCTCTGTCCACGTATGGTTGTTTTGTTGTATATGAAGTAACCTACATTGGTGTGCATATGTGAGGTATGACCGGGGTAGCGGATTGTTACGGAGATAATAGTATCAGCCAGGTCCTCTTACTGGTCACTTCTCATGCAGAACGCGTCGCCAAAGGAATACGACACGGGTGTGCTGCGTAGTCTACTACACGTCATCAACTCCAGTAACCAAATGTATGCTTTATTAGAAAGGACTGGGGATTAGTGTGCTTTCTCTCGCATTTGATGTCGTCGGACTGGCTTGGGTTTTACTGGTGGATAGTACAGTGTTTGTTTGTTCTCTTTCCAGCGGACAGAGGAGGAGAAACAACGTGCTCTGAATGCTGAGCACACTAAAACTAACATTCTATCTGTTCTGACCGCAGAGGCAGACAACGGACTATTTCAGAGATAGCTCCTTATTTTCGGTGGGTAAAACACCTTTAGGTTACCACAGAGAATTTTTTTTCTTTTATTGCTTTATTTTGTTTTATTCCGCGTGTTTTCTCTCTTGAGCTCTTTTGCCGTAGTTGGGGAGGGCAATAGTGGGCTACTGCTGAGAGAGGAGAATAAATTCAAACTGTCAGTACCAAAGCTGGGGTCTCCGTCTTTTGAAATGCAGTAGTGCTTCGTCCAGAGTTATTATGGCTTCGCTCTATCAGAGATTTACGGGGAAGATCAACACTAACAAATCTTTTCCGCACCCACCTGAGGCCAGCCACCTTTTGGGCGGACAAGTCGTCGACGAAGAAAAAGCTGGGAAGAACCCTGAAACCGCAACAGACGATCGTCTCCGTGTCCAGTACCGAAAGAGAAATGTCTGCGAAGACGAAGACGTAAGAGCTACTTCTTTACCTTAAAATATTTGATGGTAGTTTCCTGGAAGTTTAATTCATTCAATGCCACTGCGGCGTACCAGTGTTCTTCTTCACGGCGTATTGTGCTTGGTTGTTGTGATCAAAGCCATGTTAAACTTTAGTGGCCCTAAGCCTTAATGCACCATATCTAACACTGGCTTCAGCCAAGTCAACTTCACTGACCTTGTAATGCACCTGACCACCTGACATTTCAGACGCGACCCCTCGCTTATTTAAGTTGCCAATCTAGCCTACAGATTTAAACAAGACTATCTCCCTGTCGTAGATCAATATCTCTCAGTCCTTTGTCAACTTGTCTTTTCCAAGAATTGTCAATATATCAGACCAGTGATTTGTCGAATGTTTTCTGCACATTGGTTCTGCATTGATCGGGTTTTGTCGTGAGATCAGCAAAACCTTGACATTCCGCATAGATGCGTCTGTAGCTTGATGTAAATCTCAGTAAGTGACTCGCTGTCTCGTGCTGATAACTAACTTTTATTGCATTTATTCAGGTACAGTGTTTTGCTTATATTTTGCCTCTGTGTGTTGGTGAATATTCCAGCGAAAGGACAGTTGTTGTAGGCTATTAGTAATAGGCCTGGGTTGTCTGACCTTCGAATTTTGATGTATGAGTGACGTAATTGAATGACCCTCACACATAGCCAAGACCTGAAAGTGGGCAAAAAAAACACCTGGAAGTACGTACTAGAAGGTTCTCCTATAACCACGCTGTGTAGCCTACTTCATGTGAAAGGCGAGTTTATGTATTACTAGACCGCAAAGAATGACACGAAACTGGATCTTTATGGAAACGTCAACATCGCTATTTCTGAAATTTTACGGAGTTGTTTGATTATTTCTAAATATAAAATATCGTGTCGAATGTTATATGAGAGTTCTTTTTGCAGTAGTGTAGTAACAGTGGCTGATACCGTAGTTTCTACAGATGTTAACACAAGCGGAGGTTGGTGTCGCTGTCCGTGGTGCTGAAACCTACTTCTGCTTTTTCACACGTGTAGCCCATCCACTATCCTCTGGTGCGTCTCTCAGCACTTCTCAGCTCTGTGTTCCAAGCTGTCACGTTGAGACAAAGACTTGTTCACCCAGTGGTGACTTAATGCTGCGTTTTAAGCCATTAGGGACAATATATGAAAAACATGTCAACTATTTTTGGAGGGCCTATGAGCCTGTTTGACTTAACGTCACATTAACAGATCCGCAGGTCTGATTGCGACTCCTCTCCATCCAGGGGCAGTCAGGACTTGGCAGCAGGAGTGTTTTTGCAATGAATTATTGATGTATTCAGCGCTAAAAATCATTTGGCGAAAGGAAGGCGAGAGATGTGCTACTGATATAATGGGTAGGCTACCGAAACATGCCGTGCCTACACCTGCCAAGTAAATGCGCCCACAGAACAACTCCAAATGTAACACAGTTCCATGAATTAGTGGTTGGAATCAGCTTTGAAATGAGACATTTCCTGAACGTCTTGAAACTGAAATTATGAAATCAAAAGTTCCCATTATGCTGCTCTCTGAAGAGCCATAAGATAGGCGGTAATGTATGATGTTGTATAGATGAGTGGAGAACATTTATCAGACTAGAGCCTGAAATGAGCACTTAAAAGTAAGGAGGTCTGTGTAGATAAAAGTAAAAGTACAGCACACAGAACATAAAATGTCTGCTATTTGATTACAAGGATGGTTGCTGCTGACAAGGATGCGTCACACACAAGCTCACAGCGCTCTTTTTTTCCGACAACACCTGAAAGCGTCTGCACAGAGCCTTGATGGGTGCGACCTTAATGAGTCCGCCTCAGGCGGCTCTCCCACAACACGGTGACATTTGAAGGATTAGGGTCCATGTGTGGACACAAGTTGTTTTTGTAAGGTAGCGGTGTATTGACTTTCCCCTTGTGTGCTCGGCTCTGGCAGACAGAGGAGCGAGAAATTCACACGCCAGCATTGTTCGGCTCTTCTGTCAGCAGCTGATAAATGAGAGGCCGACCGTTATTTAATTGCCCTTTGCATGCAAATGTGTCACCCTATCCTTTGTGAAGGCTGGAGTTTCTTTTTAATCTTCATCTTGAGTTACCCGGCCAGATGAAATAAAAAGCTTGCCTTTTGGCCCAGACCGTGACAAGTCTGATGGGCACCCTGCCCACACACATGTAAAATAGGTAACCTGAGAAGTCAAGCTTGTTATATGGGCCAACGGGGCATCCAGGTCCTATCGCTTTGAATACAGAGGCCATGCTAATTTCTGCAAAGCAATGCCCAGTTTCAGTAGGACAATACATCACAGTGACCAGAAGGTTTCCCGTGGAGGCTCACAGACCAGGCAGGTTTATGAAAGCAGCCATAAACAGCATGTAGTTTGTTTGTTTGTTTGATTATTTGCAAATCAGTCTAGAGCCTGCACTTAGAGCTGAGACAGTGCTGAGACATAGTGAGAGAAGGTATCTATCTCTTCTTGATGTTTTTTGGAGCTTTCTTTCCATCATCCTGGTGGTGCTGTGGAGTGTGAACCTAAAAGAAGCAGCAGTTCTACCCAATTTCATCGCAATCATCACCACAGCAGTCGTTCTGAGAGGTCCACTCGAATACACAGAGAGCCGCAAACCACCACATGGTGTGAGTCCGATGGTTTTCTCAGCTGACCATCACGTTGAGTAAATTTTATAATTCTCTTATGACTTTTGTCAAATGTCTCAATTAAGTGTTCTTATTGTTAGTTATTATTATTGTTAGACACATGATCAATCCCCTCACAGTTATACTTGGGTGATATTAGATTTCCACAGTTCTCATGTCTAAATATAGTTATCATGAAATGGTGTCTGAAGAGGAATGGACATGGTGTAAATGGATGAACACAGAGGAGGCCATATCTCTGTATAATCATGTGATTTGGTCTGGACTGGCCTGTGTAATTCTGCCATATGTTTTGAGAAGGGAGAGCGGGACTGGCTTTGACTTGACCTGACTTATTCGGGTGTGCGGGATTGGTGAGCCTGGTTGTGTGGAATGAGTGTGAAATACATCATTTAGGCAAATGCCACGGAGCTGATAGCCTGTGCTGACACATTTAAGCCCCATCTGCCATGCTATTTTCCCAGACTCATTTTCACA
This sequence comes from Alosa pseudoharengus, assembly GCF_046254945.1. NCBI lineage: Eukaryota > Metazoa > Chordata > Actinopteri > Clupeiformes > Clupeidae > Alosa > Alosa pseudoharengus. The sequence continues at coordinate 49,118,127 of NW_027468663.1, read as the reverse complement.
CACACACAATCACACTCGTAAACACGCGCGCACACACACGCGCACACACACACACACACACACACACACACACACACACACACACACATGCACACACCAATAAAGAGACATCCCCCCCACCACCACCACACACACACACACACACACATATATACACACACAAAGATACTCACTGCTAACTGTTACGGAGGGAGAAGGAGTGTGTGTGTCTTTGTCTGTGTGTGTGACAGACAGAAATAGAGCATTTATTTTTAACAGTAATGTTGACATGGGGACTGCTACCCCTTCTCTGTCTGTGGTACTAGTCGGTCGATGTAGGTTTATCCACAACATCTTCAGCTTTTCTTGCAGTCAATACAAAGGGCAACAGCAGTAGCCAGATGTCAGTAAGAACATTGTGCAACAGTACAGCCAGATGCTAGAGCAAGTCACCCCCAGCACTGGTAATGCAATCAGGCTGCAGTGCTCTGGCTCCCAGCCCTCCTCTGGACTGCACTCAGCTGAACCCGTCCCAAAGACGTGGAGCAGAAAGTCCCATCCCTGTCCTTGTGTCGTGGCAGCCATTTTCACCCTGCTTTCACTCTCCAAAGCAGGAGGCACACTGTGAGCACTGCTGTCAGCGGTAGATATTCCAGTCAGACAGATGATGGGTGGGGGGGGGGGGGGGCGGAGAGGGGGTCTGTTCCCCCAATGTGCCACTCATCCTGAGTCTCCAGCAGCCCAGCGTGGCAGACTGGCCTGGTTTTTAATCAGCTGTCATTAGTCACTGACATGGATGTAAAGCAGCACTAACAACAACATCAACAACAACTAAGTAAAAGGCATCTTGGCTGGCATGTGTACTGACAGCATACCTCGCTGCACTGCCTCACCACAACCCAGAAACACATCGCAGCAAAATATGACACTTCAGTCACAGAGATGGGCATGGAAATGAGCACGGCACAGCAGGGGCCGATACATGACATCCTCATGAATCACGTTCAGACCGCCCAAACATTTCACCGTATCTCCATCCACCAGATCTGCACAAAACCAAGGGGTGGCACACGCAGAGCAAGGGAGCCCGAACTAAACCCATCAGTCATGGCAGGACGCTACCCAGTGTGAACATGTGAACTTCACTTCCTGGACGGCACGCTTGGCAGCACGCTGCAAAAAAAAAAAAAAGGTGTGTCTGCGGCGTGCGGAGCCGGAACCAAGGTGACGCGGCGGCAGCAGCTGCCACCGACGCTGCCAGGGGTCTCTCCCTCTCGGTTGCCATGGTTTCAAAGGTTGAAGGAGCGAGGCAGGGCCTACTGTGCACTGTTGAGTTGCCTCCTGCAAGCACAGATTGCTGTTTGTGGAGAGAGCAGAGCACGCGTGTTCTCCCGCTCGCTTGCTCGCACTGCCAAGCCCTGCAGATGACATCATCAATCAAGCTGTCTTGATTATTTCTCTTTTTGTGGGAGCTGATTGTGAATGCAAAGTGCTTGATTTTCTTGTGAAATAGACATTTTTAAATTTTAAATTTGGTCTGTAAAAGCTTGAGCTGGGGGTTGTTTTTAGCGATAAGGTTTGTTCTTATTTTCATTATGTAAATCATCAGTTATTATGGAAAAGCAAAAACACATAGATTGGTGATTAGTAATAGGTGAAAGTGTATTTATGTGTGTGTGTGTTGTGCATGTGTGTGTGCCTTTTGTATGTGTATTTGCTGATGTGTACTCACCTACAGTACATAAATTCACACATCACCATGCTCAGTCCCAGGGCATCGATCTGCTTTCCTGTCCCGCCTCCACAGGTTCTCAACAGCCTATCAATCACCTCAGCCTACAGCCCGTCCTCTGCCCTGTCAACAGGCCATCCATCTGGCTGCCCCCACCCCACCTCCCACGGCACCTGCCAAGCCCCCGGGACCTGTTGACAGCCCGTCGATACGGCTCCAGTCACGGCAGGCCTCTTCCGCCAGGCTAATCTCATCTGTGCCCCTGTGTCTGCGTCTGCGTCCGCTGCTGGGGCCAAGGCTGGGGCTGGTGCAGTGCTAGGCAACATTAGCCCCCTGTTGTTTGTCTGCCTGCAAGAGGCTGTGTATTGACATTGCCTGTTGCCACGGCTGTCTGGAAAATGGAGCATGCCTAGCATGAGCTAATGAGCATGGAGAACATCATGTGCCACTCTTTATGGTCTGTTTTTATGATGGGTGCTCAGTATGCCAGCAATTGTGCTGATGCGATTGCTTCAAAGAAAAAAAAGAAACAGGCAAAAATTGCCTGGATGTGGTTGTAAAGCGAGTAAGGATTGATATGCAACAGTATTTTATAGTTATGCATTTTTCACATGATCTGACTTGGAAAGTTGGCACAGAGCATTTAGTCATTTTCAGATTTAATCAGAGCTCATTTTGTATATAAATATATATCCCCAGGGGTTGGTGAGGGGGAAAAAAATCTCTGAAATCCAGTAAGCCTCTTTCTCCAAAATCAGTCCTGCGAGGCAGGCAGATTTTTTTAGAAAGGATCCAGATGGAATCCTGGAGCTCTTTCACTGCAGAACTTTTTCCTCCCCTCTGTCAGTGCTCCCGTCCTCCAAGAATAGCTCTGTTTATTTGCACCCCTCCGCCCTCCTTTATGCTCTGCTCTCCCCATTTGTTTCATGGTCCGGCTGCACCATATTAAGAGGCCCAGGGTAGCTGAGGCAGGCTTCTCCATACGTGCCTGCTTCTCATGATAGCAGCATAATATAAATAATTAAGGAATCATTCCTGCTTTCTGTGCGCTCTACTTTCTATAGTTTTCATGTTTTTTTTTCTCAAACAAACTAGCACATACTGTTATACTTGTTCACTGTGTTTCATGCTGGCTCTTTTAAGCTCTGTGACTTCTACAGATGCCATTTCATCAGTCACAAGCAATTTGTCGGTAACACATGTAAAAGCTGTAGTACAGTTGGTGTTTTGGAGCTCCAGATATTCCATATATTTTACAGTGCCCTGTTGTGTACACATACCTAGCTTCAAGCTTCAAAAGCCTTTAGCTCAGCACTGTGATACACACTCTCAACCATAAGGGGCACTCTTACCCCAGACAACAGGAGGAGCGCATCGTTCCAACAATTCTCTACATGGAACATCACAGATAGGTAGAGGGCAGTCATCGTCCACTGCTTTCTGTGTGCAGAGAACTGCATTCTGTTGCATTATGTTTTTTTCATTGTTATGATGGCATATATTTAAGAAACACCATTTTTTATTTGTGGCACATTAGCCCAGAAGGTTTCATCATTTGTCATTTGACATAGACACGTGTCTGTGGCAAAGGTTTGCTCGGTGCCACAGACAGACAGATGTTTAGGTGGGTTGTGCCGCCTGGCTGGGTGGCAGTTGGGGTGGACGAGCTGTGAGGTGAACAGATTGGCAGTGTCTGTGGACAGTGTGAGTGGGCACGGTCAGGCCAGACAGGGATGGACAGGAAGGGGCACTGGCCACCCAAGGCTGCTAATCTCCTCTGGCAAAGTGAGTCATCACTCACTCCCATCAGTTTTTGCCCAGGGGCCTTCCCATACTCTCTCTCTCTCTCTCTCTCTCTCTCTCCCAACCCATTTCTTTCATTCTCCATTAGGGACGTGTTATAACAACACACATTCCTGCATTCATATCTATCTAATTTCATTCCAGCCCATTTCCCTCTGCTTCTCAGGTGTTGTGCTAGAATTCAGGCATGGACAGAGCCATTGAAAACATTTGAAAATAATGTAATGCATAATGTCTTTGAAAATGTCTGATAACTTCTGGGATAGACATTTCCTTTGTTTTGAGCCCTGTTCCACAGCAGAGAGAGAGAGAGAGAGAGAGAAAGAATTAAGCAAAATACTTTATTGTACATATTTAACAATTACTAGGCATTACAAATAAATAAGAGGGGGATAAAAGAAATAAAGAAGACTAAAAAATAAAAACAGGACAAAATAAGCATTAGCTCAACACATATCCATAAATTAATTCATTATTACTAACTGAGCATAAGACTTCCTTGTATCCCCATACATTTTCAAAACCATCAAAGTCTTTCATTGCTGAGTCAAATTTCAATCAGTCAATCAGTATTCTAGACTTCACCACAGAAACACAATCTTGACCAGAAACACCTTCCATAGCATTTCTCCGGCTAATCCATATTGCCATCTTTGCTTGCCCAATTACAAAGTTCAATAATTGACACTGTGACTTTTTCTTCTGCAAATACCAAACGCCCAAAATAAAACACTGATTTGTAAACCCCACATTAAAACCTCTGAAAATCAACTCTAGGCGACAAAACAAATAATTAAGTCGGACACATTCCATAAAACAATGAAAAACAGTTCCTCTTTCTGGACAAAAATGACACTTATCTTCAACAGTAGGATTTACAACACAAACAAAGGAGTTGACAGCTACTGTGCCATGTAATATTTTCCACTGCAAATCACCATACTTTTTTGATAAAGGTGGTTTATATAAAGCTCTCCATGCAGGTTTCACACAATCACTAAGCACAAGTTTCCTGTGCCATGGCGTGTCGGCCCTTTCATTTAGCTTTGTCTTGTTCAAGACTTTTACACAAGCTTTATAAAAAACTTTCCCATCTGTAAGTTCTAAATTAAAAGCAGTTAAATCCAATAAATTACCAGCACACCCAGGACTCTTCACAACTGGAGCTTGATCCCTCACTGTGAAGTGACTGTAAGAGAGCACTTTCTCTTTCTGTTAGAGCACCCCTCACTTTATCTAAAAACTGTGTCACAATACGCAAAGACCTTATTTTTAAAGCTGTAGCCACATTTCCCACATTGCTAACACTTGGACCTGCTACACATACAAGATCTCTTAGAGTTCGTATTCCTCCATTGTTCAAAACATAGTCCAAGGAAGGGGCAATTCCCGCTGAAATGTCCAAGCATGCACCTCTAATCAGCGGTTCCTTCAAGAGCCAGTTTCCTTCACGATGCACATTAAACAAAGAAAACACAGTAAAAACAAGGTAGTTTCTAGAGAGAAAGCTTCCTAGGGTCCATTAGAAATAGACAGATCCAAATCCAGCCCCCCTAGCCTCCGCAAAAATGTACAGGCCAGGGGTCTCCACACCAAGTCTTTTGGTCCATACAGTAGCCTCTGTAGGAACTGGAGGCGAAAAGCAGCAACTCTGCTTGCCAGGTAAACTAGGCCTTGTTCCCCTTCCTCTTTAGGTAAAAACAAAACATTTTGAGGTACCCAGTGCAACTTGTCCCAGAAGAAGTCCACCATTAGTGCTTGTATGCTGGAAAGCAGGCCTGGCGGAGGGTCAATACACATAAGACAATGCCACAAAGAAGATGCCACCAAATTATTACAGATTAAAATACGCCCCCGATAGGACATCTGTGGAAGCAACCAGGACCATCTATTAAGGCGCCCTTTAATTTTCTCAAGGATACCATCCCAGTTTCTTAACTGTATTTGTTTATCTCCTAGAAACACCCCAAGATATTTAAAACCTCCAGTTACCACACCTAACCCATTTCACCCCATCGGCCACAATTGTGACCGAGAAAAAAAATATGTACTTATAAGCCTCTAAAACTGTAACTGGGGAATATCCCTATACTCTTTCAGTAAATATTGAAACAATAGAGTGTTTCAATGAAATGTGTGCAGTGTCAAATGTTTAGAGTAAATTGTCACATGACCAGAGCTGTTTACTTCCTGGTTGCACCTTGAGAAGAGGATGACGGCCTCACAGCTCCCAAATAATAGGTTTTTAAAGTATGTTAAAATAAACATAGGACAAATATTTTTTGTACACATGGTCTTTAAGGTGTCTAGTTAGGATATATACATTTATAATTATTCAAATGTCTTTGGTGTGTTTGCAGAATGAGTAAACATGTTAACAGTCACAATAGTGACCGGTGGGATAGAATGTTGTATCTAGATGCACACATACTTTTACACCTACAAACACACACACATACACATACTCATACATACACACATACAGAGACATACACACACTCACATACAGATACACACACACATACATACTCACACACACATACACACAGATACACACACACACACACACACACACACAGACATACACTCACACACATACACATATTCACACACACAGACACACACACTCACAGACATACACACACACACACACATATTCACACACACACACACACACACACACACACACACATATTCTCTCACACACACATGCATACACACACACATACACATATTCACACACACAGACATACACACACACACTCACATACACACTCACACACACAGATACATACACACACACACACACACACACACACACAAATACACACATACACACACTCACACATACAGTACACACCAGAGGAGGCTCCTTCATTGAGGAAAGGGAGGAACACCCTCCCTAAAATTTCAGAGAAAAAAAAAATATATTAAGTGAATTACTATTCTGATAAATTACTGTTAATATATTACTATTTGAACATTTTAAATGAACAAAATCGTTCCCCTAGGTCAAAATGCCAACAGCACCCCCTATCGCAATTGAAAATTACTGTATGGAGGAGCTTCCTCCTCAAGCCCCTCATTGAAGTCCATTATAAACGCCTCGGACCCCAGCGGCTCGTGAATCACGTCGTTTTCAATGGCCAAGGGAGGTAGCTCCTCCGTACAGTAACTTTCAATTGCGATAGGGGGTGCTGTTTTTAGCGGCAACGGTGAACTAATGAGCAGCTAGCTGCTCTGCAAGCAATCTGCAGTCATACAACGAAGAGTCTTGTGTTGAACGGAAAGCTTGTTTTTTTGCTCCTGAAATAAACAGTACAATGGAATCAGAGGACAAAGTCCATCTTTTATACATTCAGATACAGTGCAAAAGTTAGGATCAAAGCAGGAAGACCAGATCCAAAAATGAAGGATGGTAAGGCTAGTGTAGTAGGCTACTGAATGCTACATAGGCTAGTATGACAAATAGCCTACTCCTGACTAACTGGTAACGTTAGCACAGGTCTGTCACAAACGTGGACAGTTCAGGGATTTGGTGATAAAAATAAAAACATTTTCGGATAGTTATGCGTTGTTATAATCATCCAAGTTATGCCTCAACTAAACAATTGTTAAATGATGTTCTTGTTGTTAATATGCTCTTGTTTTCACCGTTCTAACTGTATCTTTGGATGGTTACATTGTTAATGAATGTTTCAGACCATAATGCATTCCTTTAATGACGTCTTCAATAACATTTGCCTTTCGAGTATAAATTCCCACTTAGCTATTACAACCTGTCTTTAAATAATAGCAATTTGGCTTTAAAAACATTAGCATGTTACAAATAACCACTTTTAAGGTCTATTTTTAATGGTCAATAGTTACATGGTTTTATATAACAAGTGTCTATTTTTAGTATTATAGACTTTTTTGCAAATGTATTACATTGAGCAAAACCTCCAGACTTTTCATAATTTTGCACATCAGGAAAACAGTGTTTCATAACTAGACCTACATATCTTCCCTGACTTCCCAGACCTAAATTTACATTTATTTACATATACATTTATTAATTTAGCACTATTATCCAAAGTGACTTGTATATTTAAATTATATTACAACGTGTATTGTTCCTGGAGGAAATGCACAATTGTGGAAGCCAAGAACTGAACCCACAACTTTTCTGGCTACTGCATGCTAGCCTAGCTCCTTAGGTCAGACCCCCCCTAAGAATGTCAGAACAGCATTTATTGCACAACATTGCCAGTTAAAATGCTAAATAGTACATTCTGCTGCTATAAATGTGTCTGGTGTCAACACCATCACAAACTTACATTTGCCACTAACACCAATCAAGCGGACATTTCTTCCTCCGATATTTTTTTAACCACCGGCCGCCACTGGTACACACACACACACACACACACAAATACACACATACACACACTCACACATACAGTACACACACACAAATACACACATACACACACACAAATACACACATACACACACACACAGATATACACTCACATACACAGATATACACACTCAGACATACACACTCACACACACACAGACACAAACACACACACAGACATACACACTCACACACACACAGATTAGGGATGTAACGATTACCGGTATAATGGGGGACAAATGACTTCCTCAGTCTGTTGTGCAAGGCAGTGAGCGAAGTCTCCAGCTGATCAGGCTCTTCTGCTTAACAATAGTGCTGTGGAGTGGGTGACACTCATTGTCCAAGATGTTGATCAGTTTGTTTAGGGTCCTTTTGTCAGATATTGAAGTGATGCACTCCAGTTCAGCTCCCACTACAGAGCCAGCTTTCCTTACCAGCCTGTCAAAACAGCTCTTTTGCAGGATGTGGGTAGCTGACCTTTGGAAATGCTGTCATTTAACACTTCTAGCAGGTCCTCCCCAAGCACAGGCCAGAAGCACCTGTAGAACTCTATGGGGAGACCATCAAACCCAGGCGCTTTCCCACACTCCATGCCCTGAAGAGCGCCAGTCAGTTCTTCCAGGGATAGTGCTGCCTCTAATTCTATGGCAGATTCCTCTGAGACCTTGGGAAGATCATCAAGGAACTCCCTTTCCATGTCCAGTTTTTAAGTGTATTCACTAGTGTACAAATTAGGATGCATTTTTTTTTTTTTTACATTTATTATTAGGGCCTAAACCATTAAAAAACACCAACGCGTGTCGGCTCACCAGCCTTCATCAGGGTGTTGGGAACAAAGAGTCTGAGCATAATTATAGCATGGGTTTCAGGTGTGCCAATGAGGCACTTGCTATACATTTCTTCAGCCACTAGGGGCAGTCATTTTGGTCAAGCAGGTCAATAATCAAAGATAACAAGGCAGTTGGGAAAATCCAATTGAGAAACTAGCAATGACATCATTCCAAATGATTATTCTTCACAAGCCAAGAACTCCACATCAAAATTTAACAAATATGAACACACCATCACAATTCATAGTCAAGATCACAACAGCAATTCTAAAAACTCTAAACGCATTCCATACATGCATTAAAAGACAGTAAATATGAATAGGTTATACATTACAGTTCATGATCAAGATGTCAACAGTAGTTCTAAAACCTTGATGCAGGTCTACTCTAGCCTCGTGAGACCATCCTGATCTCGCGAGCTTCAGGGTTTCACTAGCAGATCAGTCTGGATACTTTCCGTTAAAGAGAATTTGGAGTAGTTCACCAAACGAACGTCCAATCAGCGTTGGCTTTGAGGCGGGTTGAGGTGTGACGCAACGAACAACATGACGGCATCCACATAGATGAGCATAGCTATCGCGCAAGTTTTATTCAAATTAGAAAGTATTCCTGGGTAAGCTGTGAAGCTATGAGTCTCAGCCATGCAGCTGGGAGGAATGAACGACACAGACATCCTCCATGGCTAATTCCAGTTCACAATGGAGGAATATACTTTCTTCAGAAGTGTAGGGCCTACCGTGAAAACTTGATGGGAATTGTTGTTGATTAGGTTCATGTCACATACAAATGGTAAGTTAAAACATCTTAACGTTAGTCACGGAACTTAATTGTATGTTAAACGAAGGCATTAGAAGAACACTTTGTTCCTCTAATTGGTTGATTTGGCCCGTCGATAACCAACAAAGGTGGTGATAGACAGATGGTTTATCCAATCAGCTAACCAGTATTTCCGCCCCTTCCCAAAAGTTCTTCAATGAAAAGTTCCCAGATGGATATGCGGAGCAAATCCATCTGACGGAGTCAGGTTAGGTCTACTCCACACATGTATCAAAAAGTCCATAAATCACAAATCACGGTAAAGATTACAACAGTAATTCTAAAACCTGGATGTATTCTAGAATCAGTAGATAATTACATGTCAAAACTCAGCAAGATTAAATAAGTCCTAACAAGTTCTATCAAATGTCATAGTTCAGGTTATTCTAAAATGTACTCCACACAACAACATATCAAATAGATGAGTCGACCAATTTTTCGGAAGACCCACAATAGACTACAAAAAAATACAAAAAAGGTAAAAGATCAAAATCTTCATTGAGACCTGGATGGCTAGTAGCTCTCAGCGAATAGATCCAGTATGTCTCCCTCTGTTTAAGGCATTTGATGCCACCCCTGGCATCAAGGCGAATAGACTCAATACCAATTTCTCTTAATGTTAAATCCCTCCCATGATTAGCTTCTGCATAATGTTTGGCCATTGGGTAATTCATATTTCTAGTTCGAATGGCATACCTATGTTCAGCTACCCTGTCTCTTAGTCTCCTTTTCGTAAGACCTCACTTAGTTCATGTTTGTTAATCATCTCAACAAGTTTTCTACGTGAAGCACTATGTGGCTCAAGATGATTCCTATCAAGATTTGTCTTGGTACATTTAAAATCCCCTGCTAAAACTAAATATTCATCTTTGTTACAATTATTCAACGCATTACATAATTGGTCAAAAAACAACATCCGATCAATCCCAGATGAAGGTGCATAAACACACACAAAAACAAAAACATTATGCTCAAAAACTGCTCTGATTTTTAAGAGTCGTCCCTCTACTATACTCTCAACAGCATAAGACGAAGGTACAACATTTCTAGAGAAGAGCAAACCTACTCCACTCACAGAAGTTTTATGGCTATAAGAAAAGTTTTACCTTCCCATTCTCTAACCCATTCAGCAGCATTCATATCATCACTATGCAGTGTTTCCTCTACGTTTATTTCAGCATGGCGGCCCCCCACGGTTTAATTAATACCGCCACGGTATTAGAATCAGGGCAGATGCACGTTTGCTTTTTAAATAATCCTGCAACATATCCTCCCCTGTTGACTGCCGCTCAGATTGCAATTTAACAATAAGTAGCCTAAACTAGTCAGAGGTTATTATGGCCCGTCCAGTTTCAGTTCACATATTATATATTGTATTGATGTAGCCTATTCAAAGCATTAACTTTCTTCTCAGTGTTTCCTCTTCATTTAGCGGTGCCACTGCTTCAGAATTAGGGGAGACGCAAAATTTTGTCCGGAAGCATAGTAGGCTAAATGCCCTCCGCTGGCTGCTGAAAATTGCAGTTTATGAATAAACAGCAATGCTAATCCGAGGTACCTGTCTAGTTTTATCCCATAAATATATTGTTTTTATAGACGTTAGTGGCATGCGCTATCAAGAGCTTCCATGTGCTACGCATGTTTGTCAACATCGCAAAAACTAAAATTTTCGCACAACTTGGTGGAAAGGTGTAGCACAGGCCAATTGCAAAACATTTTGTATGCACTCGCGGTGATGGCCTAGTAGGCCTAATGTGAATCGCGGACTATAAAGTAAAGGAGATTTGCACCAAATAAAGGCAGTGTGGGTTGTGTTGGCACAAAACTTAATTTCTGTCATAAACGAAGTAAGCTAAGCGTTTCTCCATTGTCAACGTGAACTACCGGTATATTCAATGTGACAATGTGGTTTAATGCATGGGTTAACCTGACGTGAGTCAGACAGAAGATGGGCCTGTCTTAGTTCCTGAATCCTGTCCCTCTCAAATCACATTAGGCTAAATGGTGTGATTAGCAACTATAATTTAAAAAAACATCCCGCGACACCCGACCAGTTTTTTATACTGCGCTGCGCTGCCGCCACTGTTTAAAAAAAATCTAGCGGAAACACTGCTATGTGTTTCTTGAATAAACATAACATCAATATGCTTTTGTTTTAACAATTCAAAAAGCTGTACTCTTTTCCTCGGGTCCCTTGCACCATTGATGTTTGAAGTTGCTATTCTAAAATGACTCATTGATAGAAGAGAGCGTGAAAACAAATCAATAAACAAAAAGAACAGAAACAAAAAAAGAGAGTTATGCGGCCTCACTGTCACTATCATCGATTTGTTGATTTAATTTGGTCAGAAATGTCCTTAGTCTATGAACCTCTTGATCATTGAAACTTCCTAAACTCCTTAAGTGCTGAACTAATCTCACAAAACCCTTTGTATCTGGAAAATGGTCTTCCACTCGAACCCTTCTAGCATTCTTTGTGGAGTCAAGAAAACGTTTGATCATGTTCAATGCATGGGCGGATTATGAACTTTCGGGCCCCTGGGCCCAGATGTAATAAGGGCCCCCCACTAATTGTCGTATATGTGGAAGGGGGGGTTTGGGGGTCCTCCCCCAGAATTTGTTTAATTTGTTTGATGTGATTTCCTGTATTCTGGTGCATTTTGGGGATGGCCAATGCTAAATTCAATCAAATTCATAGCCTACATGCTGATTTGTTGCGAATGTATTCGATGCATGTAAAGGCTTGGGCTTCAGGGCCCCCTGACCCCTTGGGCCCCTGGGCCTGGGCCCAGTAGGCCCGTGCAGTAATCCATCCCTGGTTCAATGTATATACTCCGGCTCCGCTAGGACAGGGAGAACACGATAGAGAGTTTAAAGAATCATTTTCTGTGTCAACATTCCTAGCAACCATGTCATCAACTAGATGTACCGCAGATCGGTAGAAAATATGACCGCCGCCCAGTCCAGCACATTTTTTCCACAAAAAGAAATCACGCTGAAAGGCCTATATGATTCTAACTGTCTCACTAAATTGCATTATCCACACTCAATTCTCACTGGTATCTGCTAGACAACAAGTACCAAAACATGATTAGTTCATAGATTTCACATGTAAAATTAATTTTATACAACCCCACCTCCATCTTGCCTGTTCATAATTCTGAGAAATTCTTGATTGTTTGTGTTATGTTTATGTTATGTGTGTGGGTGTGTGTGTGTGTGAGTGTGTGTGTGTGTGTGTGTGTGCGTGCTTGTGTGTGTGCCTGCGTATGTGCCTGTGCATGCAAGCGTACATATGTCTACTGTGTGAGTATGTGTCATACGTATGATTACTGTGAATGTATGTGTGTGTATCTGTTTGTGCACATGTGTGCACATGAAATGGGTTAACATGACCCCTGGAGGCAAACATACGGAAAAAAATGGTCATCCTAGGCCCTACAGTTCTCAAGATATTCACAGAGAACTGTGTCTGCCCTACCCTCTTTTCGGGGGGTCCAGTCCAGCGGGGGGGCTACAGATCAAAACGAAAAATGACCGTTCCATGCTATCCATGTGGGGGTACATGCCCACCAAGTTTTGTGTACCCCGGTCTATCAGTGTCCCGGGAATCCTTGTTGGTTTACGTCACTAAATGTACACATAAATTATTTTATTGTAAGGCCCCCCATGAACGGAAGTACACAAAACTTGGCATGCATTCGGAGGGTGTCATAATGATCCTACACTTTTAATTTCGTGCAGTTTTGACCTTGTCAGCCAGAAATATTGTGATGAAAACACCTAATTTTTTGCTGTTTAATTTTTAACTAGGTAGCGCTATACATGAAATAAGTGGTAATGGGATGGGTTGACATGCCCCCTTAAGACCAACATACATAAAAAAAGGTGGACCTCCTAGGCCCTACGGTTCTCGAGATATTCACAGAAAACGGTCTCCGGCCACCTACAGGCCAGTTGGTGTATAGTAACATAAATTAATTTATTGTGTGGCCCCCCATGAACGGAATTCCACAAAACTTGGCGTGCATACAGAGGGTGTCATAATGATTTCGTGCAGTCTTGACTATGTTAGGTCACAGATACCTTCAATTACAACACCTCATTTTTACTTTTTTGTGTTTAACTAGGTGGCGCTATACATGAAATGAGTGGTTATGGAATGGGTTGACATGGCCCCTTGAGATCAACATACAAAAAAAATGGTCCTCCTAAATCCTACGGTTTTCGAGATATTCACAGAAAACTGTGTCTGCCCTACCCTCCTTTCGGGGGGTCCAGTCCAGCTACAGGGGGCTACAGATCAAAATGAAAAACGATGGTTCCATGCTATCCATGTGGGGTTACATGCCCACCAAGTTTCGTGTACCCCGGTCTTTCAGTGTCCCGGGAATCATTGACGGAAATTTGGGCATGCGGAAAAAAAAAAAAAAAAAAATCTGACTAAACCTATATGACCGCCGCTTCGATGTGCGGCGGTCATAATTATGTTCCCCCGTAGTAGACGTAACCTTTTTTGCGCCCCTAGGAGAACGCCTACCACCAGGTTTCTTTCTTTTGACAAGTGGAGTTTTGAATACCGAATCATCTGTCATCATTATCTAATTAGCGCACAAAACTAGCTCTGCATCCTGAACTATGATTCTGTCTTTGCCATCCATCAAGTCATTTGTTATTTTTTCCAACATAACACTCATAATGTCATGTGTTATCATTACTTGATAGAGCAGTTTCGATATTCTCCACATTCCCACCAGCATTAGATAAAGTATCTTTACCTACCGGTAAGCTGTCGGTGCTCGCAACCACCGGGTCGCTGGACGGCTCAGTCTCCTTATCTCCTTCGCTATGCTCACCATTGAGTTTGTTTCCTTCTCCATTAACCGGCCCAGTCTCTTTCCTCCTGCACTTCTGCTATGATCATCACTGACACTTTTCTCCTTTTCCATTAACCGGCGCGTTTTGGGACGCAGGTATCTTTTTCTCTGGACAAGACCGAATCAGATGGCCTTCCTTTCCGCACCCAAAACATTTCATTGACTCAGTTGTAGCAAAAACAACATAGTCAAATTTGTCAATTTTGAACTTAAAAGCCACATTAAGTTCGCTTGAATAGTCTTTCAAAATCATATAAACATGCCTCCTAAAATACACAACATGTTTTAAAAGCGGAGATCACTGGGTGTAAAACACCCTAAGCGAAAATAACTAAGAAAAAACACTATAACAAAAAGTAAGGGAAAAAATAAAAACATGAAACAAAAAAAAGAAACAAAAAGATTAAGGATAGAAAGGTAGAGAGAAAACACTCACACCAAACCAACAGCGTTCAAACGCTCCCGCACTCACAAACGCCACACCCACTCAGAGAGAGAGAGAGAGAGAGCAAACACAGAGGCCTGTAGAGCCTGCTGAGGGATTCATTCAGGACATGACAAACAAGATTACAGGTCCCAGAACAGGGGGCTAATTAGAAACAGATCCAGAACATCTCCTGGCCGTACTTTTATTTAAACACGAACTCCTGCCAGGGAGGACTGATGACCCCCTGACCGTCTCGGCCCCTCAGCTCTGGGCTGCTCATGATGGAGGAGGTGCCGCTGATGGAAACAGGTGTTTCTGCTGGGATGTTTTGTCACGAGTGCCAGGCTTAGCCTGTTGGTAATGGGTCCCCGTGCTCTCGTTGGCTGTCGTATGTTTATTATGTGCAGTGTGTATGATGAGGGGGCGACTGGGGTCTGGAGGACCTCTGAATTGGCTACGGTGCTTTTCTTGGTTTCCAGAGATGCCAGAGCCAAACAATCGCCACCGAGGTGTTCAGAGGGGGGCAGTAATTTGGTCTTTGCATTTATCCCAATCCGTGAATTAGTGAATTAGCACACACTAATCCCGGCGCAGTTAGCTGCCTGCAACAACAGCGGCGCTCGGGGAGCAGTGAGGGGCCTTGCTCAAGGGCACTTCAGCCGTGGCCTACTGGTCAGTGTTCGAACCGGCAACCCTCCGGTTACAAGTCCGAAGTGCTAACCAGTAGGCCACGGCTGCCCTGAATTGCTTTGCTTATTTACGGAACTCAGCTATCGGGCCAGATGCTGTTGAAAGAGCTTTTCAGTCTGAATATCTCCCATATCTGTCAATACGTTGATGTTCTGTATGAGGTGCTAAGAATAGATGCTGGTGCTGCCTCTGCGGGGTGAACTGAATGTGCTGGTTCTTCCACCAGGTTGTAAGCTGAAATACCCAAACTGCTAATCAAAATGACCTAGAGCTGGATGTATACCCATACAACTGAACCAACTTAATAAAAAAAAAATGTAACACCAGTTTCGAGTTATCTGGAATTGGAACAGGCAAAAGCCTTTGCAAGACACTCTCAACCTGACGTCATTTGGCAGTTGTTGATGGCTGATATTTATGAATATGTTTTATCTTGTGATGTATGTGTTTCGTTGAAATGTATTTCTCATATGTATTTTTCCTTTTATATGCTCTGGTTACTAAGTCTAAATATGCGGTTGTGTTTATTTAACATACTAGAACATTTTGGATGTGGCTGCAGCCATGTAACACTCTGTAAAGCTGTCAGCAGAGGGCAGACTAATCAGATATTTAAATAGAGTTGCCAAGGTTGAGCTTGTCTTGCATTACTGACATTTTAAGCTGAATTGAATAGTGTCCTTCCTTCTCCAAACATAAAGGGCTTATATCTCTTTCTTTTCCGTCACAAGTTGGTCAAAATGTGTGCAGTGTTCTTTGGAGTGTCTCAGTCTACAGTAAATACCAAGAACAGCCAAATTGCAGAGGCCGTTGTTCAACAATATATAACATTAAAAAATAAAAATGATATACGCCAGATGTTCCTTGGCTACCACATAGAATGCTACATGTAATATGCCAACATATATTGAAAGAGACCACAAGGGGAATGAGAAGACACCACAGGATGGTGTTGGTTTGCAAATGATCTCGTCTTGCCATCTTCTCTTCTGTCTGCTCTGCTACTCCATTGACAGGTCAGATGATGCTAATACAAGTTTTTGATTGGTTTGCAGTATCTAGTAATCCATACCATTTGCCTAGTCAGTTTATATTTATGAATATATGATGGACTTGAAATAGGCAACAAATGAACAGGTGTTCAGAGGAAAAATATTTAGTTAATATGAAAAAAAAAACTACTCTATCGCTGGGGATGTTAAGGAGCTGAATCAGATAACAGCCCTCAGCCCAGTCTAAAGAGGATGTTGAAAGGTGAAGCTGTTTATATGGAGTGTAAATGGCTGCGGGTCACTGTGGATCTCTGAAGCACACTTGTGTTTGGCCTCTGTCTTTTTGTGTAGAAGGAATCCATGTAGCACTAATGTGTAGGCTTGGGTATCGAATATCGAGTATTGGTTGGAACCGGGACTATCTTTGCGATTTTCCCGGAATCGTTCAAAAGTTTAAATTTCGATTCCTACTTTCGATTCCCAGTCTGCCGACAGGAAGAAGAAACGTCTGAACACCAACGAAGAAGCGCATAGTTAATAGAATTAAAATTCATGGAGAAGGTCAGACTATTTCATTCAGAAAGCAGGGTTCCCGAGGATCCTTAAAAAGTCTTAAATAGGCTACAACTGAATTTTCGAAAGAGAGGTATTAAATGTGCGTATGGGACCGCCAGCGAGTGCAAGAGAGCGAGTGATGTCTCCATCCAGTTTCGTGTATTTAAAACGCAATTGTATACGTGATAGGCTATTAGGCTACGGGAGGAAGTGTAGTGGTTGCAGAGTGAAGATGTTTTTCACGGGTTTGGTTAAAGGTGTGAAAACGGTAATAATACAGTAGGCCTATGTACAAAATAATATGCCTGGCGTTTTCGTGGTGTAGCTGAGGCCTGAGAGATAGACAGGGTAGCCTACGTGGAATGAGGGAGCCTACGGTAGAATGAGCGGGAGAAAGAGTTGGTAAGCCAGTTAGCGATAGGTTGGCCATATGTTCGAATTTAGGCCGGACATATGGATTTTAAAAGCCCTGTCCGGCGTCCGGCGCAGCCTCAAGCCGGACGTTTATTTGTTCTCCTTTTTGGAGTTGCGCTTGGCATCTAAAGTCTTTGCTCGGACGCAGCATCGTTTCACAAACTATGGACGCGAAGACTGCTGGTGAAATTATGTGCAGTTCTTCGCAATCAGGAGGAAATACTGTATACCGGTATGTTAAGTTGATCTGTTTGCATCTTTCCAGCGTGTGTTGCTGGCCTAGCCTAGGGAAGAAAATATCTGTCTTAAGTTATAATAGCCTACCTGTAATATCTGCCAGCAGCTTGCTTGCCAGCGTTTCCCAGTAGGCTAGGCCTACTTAGCAAAAGTTGTGAAATATAACCGCATATGCTTTGAATGTCGGCGACTGCTACATAAAAATACGTGCGTTCATAACGTGCGTGCTTGAGATGAAACCAGCAGTTTTCAGCAGGATCATGCGAAGAGGACCTGTCTCTTAATTAATTTAAAACAAGTCAATGGTTTTACAATGTTTCAGTCAAGCTTTGGTTGGTTTAGATACAACTGGTATGCAAAATGTAAAGTAGTGGATTAACTTTAATTTGCTGTGCTGCATATGGACAATAGATGCACATAGTAAATTATATAAAGTAGGCTTATTAAAATATGTAAATAGCTTAGTTAACTTTGAAAAAAATATTTAAGGGAATCCAGTCCAGTGCACATGTCTTTGGCAAGTAGCCCTAGGCTACTACAGACACAGGTGAAGAACAGCCTCAGCAGTAAGCAAAACCAAATATGTACAGTACAGCCAGCTTCAAAAGCAAGCAGTCCAGACCCTAAAATTGGGCATTTATAGCTGTGAAGGTAATTCACACACAATTATTTTCTTTCGCCAAAATATTTTTGGTAACTTCTGTAGACATCCAAAATGGGGTGGGGGTTAAAATTAGTAGGAAAAAAAAACTATTGCATTAAACAGTCTTATATATCTTTTTGCCGTGGTATAGTCTTAATTTTCATTTAGATGTCTTGAAAAGGTCTTTAAAAGTCTTTAAATTTGCACTTGGAAAATGTGCAGATACCCTGAGAAAGACCGTTGGTTAGCTAGCTCATTTAAAATATCCTAAACTTTTTTTGACCCTGCCTTTAAAAAAAATCGGAATCGAGAATCGTTAGGAACCGGAATCGAAATAAGAAATCGGAATTGGAATCGGAATCGTTCAAATTGAAACGATACCCAACCCTACTAATGTGTTGTGTCACACAGATACATCCTCTATCGACCATGAGATGATAGGACAACACCAGGGGAACTGAGATGGCGTGGAGTTAGCAGTTCATTTTAGTATGGGGGTCATACACAACACAGAGACAGCTGTAGTGGTGGTCTCCCTCAGTGTACTTATTTCACTGTCATCTCTTTTTGTGAGAAATTGGTAGAAATTGAATGAAACAGTCAAAGTGCTTTACAATAAATGTATTACCCCTTTGCAATTGATATGACCCCTTAATAAATGGCCCCTTAATAGGGTTCCAACAGCTTCGCTGCTTAGACTTCTAAGAAGAATTTGTACGCTCGTATTATTGTTACAAAGTATTTAAAACAGTAAGAACTTGCACTATAATAGCTCTGTCACAATATCAGTCTACATCAGGATTTCACAGGTTTCCATTATGCTCTTGTCTGGCATGGTTGAATGCTACGCTCTCAGCGTGTGTGTGTGTGTGTGTGTGTGTGTGTGTGTGTGTGTGTGTGAGAGTGAGAGATGTACCTGGATGCAAATCTCTTATGGCTACACATAGGCTGTATGTGTGAGACAGATGCACAAACTGACAGACAGAGAGAGTGGAAGTTTGAGTATGTGTGTGTCTGTCTGTCTGTGTGTGTGTGTGTGTGTGTGTGTGTGTGTGTGTATGTGTCAAGATGTAGACGTTTGGAAGACATAACCAGGTGTGGTAACAGCTGCCTCCTTAATCTCAAGATGTGTTTGTACCATGCAAAGAGGTGCAAAGACTCCCTCTCCCTCTCTCTTGACTGTAGCCAGCTGTTGAAATGAAACCCTGCTGGAATCAGAAGCAGGTTCTTGTGACAGTGGAGAAGATTGCTTTTCATGGCACCGTATGTCAACTCGTGGTCCCAGCGCTGTCACCCACCCCGGCGTGTTCATATAAGCACCGAGGCCCTGATTACACGGCGATACTCGGAGGGAAACAGAATGGGAGTGTGATGTCTCCCAGTCCAGTGCTATGGTGCCACAGAGTATGGCTGGAGCAGACATCGTCATGGGAGCACCTTCCATCTTCTTTCTAGACCAAGCTCCATCATACAAAAGGACAGCCCGTAACCATTAAGAGAGAGAGAGAGCAAGGGATTGCTGTTTTCACTTTTTTTCCCCATCTAGTTTCAGGCCGTGCTCCAGTTTTGTTGTAAGAAAATGTCTATCAGACATGCTAATCAGGCCATACCAGGCCTGACTGAGTCTCCCTCTTTCTAAAAAATAGTTTAATACGTTTTCCATCACAACGGCAAACTTTCGGCAAACTTTCCCAACACATTCGGGTTCAGAGCAGACCACTCTCACCTGTGTCCTTTCATGACCCTTATATTCAGCACACCTCATGGGTGATCGGCTGCACTACTCTCTGACCTCTGCTATTTTGACATTCATCCATTTTTCTCAGAATGAAACCTTTAGGTCTCATGTGGCTGCAAACCTCTGATGCGAAGACAGCATTCAAACATTCTAAACAAGCCTAATGATCCTAGAGAAAATGTGAAAGGACTGAAATTAGCTGCAAGCAAGGTGCCATATAGATAGCTACAATGAAATATTTCTCTCTCAGCAAATTGCTTTGTAGAGCCATTACTCCTCTGTGCATAAAACCCATTGCCTGACCCACAGATACTGCACATAAAAAGCTAAAACAACAATCTAGAGTGCCAATGATTTACCTCAAGACTTTATGGCGTGCACGTGCACGCACACACACAGACACACGCACACACTCAAACGCATACACATACTCTCACTCTTACACACAAAGACACACATACACTCACAGACAGACACTCACCAACACACAAACATACACACATTCTCTCACACACACAATGTGTGCAGCAGCAGCTCTGCCAAGAGAGGCCCGGTGCGTTGTGGGCCGTTGTGTGTTTATGCGTGCGGCTGGAAGTGCTGATCCAGTGGAGTGAAGTGGAGGAGTGAAGTGGAGGAGTGGGGCCTAATGGGAGGAGTGGGAGGAGTGGGGCCTAATGGGAGGCTAAGTGGCTGGCTGCTGACAGGGACTGGAATGGGGAGGCTGCGCTGGGCTGGAGGGGGCGGGGGGGGGGTCGCTGCGTTGGCCCACACCGTGCCAGGAGGGTATCGGCTTGCAGCCGCCGGTAATCCGTGTGCAGTGATCTGTGGCTGGCTGTTGGTCACTCTGTAGATTACCAAGAGTGTCCAGTTATCCGTTTGAGGGACATTTGCTTACTGTACACTCATCGAGATGCTCAAAGAAAGGGCTGGGTCTGAATGACAGTGTTACTGTATCCACACACATATACGCATACACACATGCAATAACATTGTGCTACACACTAGAATATGCTTATATTCTACCACTCTTGTCCCCCCCCCCAAACACACACACACACACACACACACACTTAAATACAGTACTTAAACCATGAAAAAAACTTAAAGCATACTTAAAGCAATGGTTCGGAGTAATTTCACCCTAGGGTCCTTTGCACCATGACACCGAGGACTGGACTGGACTGGACTGGACTGGACTGGACTGCCAGGACTTTTACGGGCTTTTCCCAAATCACGGAAGTAACGTCGACGCAGCGGTATAGTAGCAGATAGTAGCATCCATCAGGCAAGTGTTATTTAAATAAACTCCTGGTGTACTTACAAACTTTTCAATGCCTCGTTTTATGAGTAAAGAACATAGTTATACTACTGTAGAAGTTTCGTACCATTCAGGGCATTATTAGTGGGGTAATTTACGAGATAAAAGTTGGTTCCATCACGACTGCAGAAAGTCATTAGTTTCTGACAGCGCTACTCGACCAGGGTTCGACCAAGGGAAACAGGTTCTGGGAGGGTGTTTGGCTCGGGGTCATGGTGCAAAGGACCCTAGGGTGAAATTACTCCGAACCATTGCTTTAATGTCACTATTAAGAAAAGACAAAAAACTTAGATGACTCAGACATGATGGAAAATGTATTTGCCTTTTGTTTTGCTACTCATTCCAAATATATCTCTCTTTTTCCTCTGACAATAAACTGATGCACACTCACACACACACACACACACACACACACACACACACACACACACACTGTGAGAGCCTCTCAGAGGAGGGAGTGTTAATGTGAGCCTTGGCTGCAGTAGCCCTGTGTGTTTTTTGCTCAGCATATGGTCAGGATCAGATGTGGCTACTTAACTCTGGGCCGAGCCTCAGTGTCCATTAGAGGTTCTCTCCACCTCCTGGCCTCCTCCAGGGCTCAGCTCTCCCCGTCTCTCGTCGCTCAGGGCACGCCGCCTCAACGGGCTCTACACAACACAGGATGAGAACTCACAAACTGTCAAGGTTGGAAAAACTCTGGATGGTGAGTGAAGTCAACAAGCTACATTGATAGTCTGTAAACCTCGCTCGTGTGATCCTGCCATATCTTGCACATCTTTGTTTCTGGTGATTTTTTTTTATATATATAAAAGCAATTACAGAGTAAATGTTGTCAGCAACATTATTTAGTTACATTGTGTTGCAGAATGCTACCTTTTTAAATGATTGTTCAAAGAACCAACCAGTATTATTTACTAGTAATGGATGTGCGTAGTTGAGTATCGTACTGTATGTCTCTCAAGCAGGCTTCTGGGGAGGCTTCTCTGCTGTTGTTGTCTGTTTGCAGACGTTCTATGAGAGTTCACTGTCTGCCAGAAGCATTTTGAGGGATTTTCTCACCACAGATCTCATCTATTTCTCTGTCAACTCATATCAATCACAGGCTACGGAGGGCTCCATGGCACACTATAATCTACCTCTCAGGAGTGCTGGGTTTACAAACACTAGGAATCCTATTAGGTTACACATGGCAGATCAGGAAACGGGGGAAAATATGAACTGCAATGTTATTTTCTGTGTGCAAGTACCGTATTGTGTAGTGTACTAGATGTAGCCCAATATGAAGTATGTTATGTAAGGGATAATGGACGATATGGCATTTGGCTATCAGAAGTTCAATTGCACGTTCAACGTGGTAACGCGGCCACAACACAAGGCGGACAGTTTAAATAAACTTTATGAGTTGGGTGAATTGATGTAGAAGCGTAATGTGGCTAAAAACTAGAACTATGTTATAAGTGTGGAAATATCTGAAAGTTAATTGACTTTCTTAAAAGAGAGTCCCAATAGGCAAACTCAACCCAAAGGTGGTATGACGGAAAGATAAACCTTTTTATCACTGTAAAGAGAAGCCATGTTTGTGTGACTCCTGGCAATATTTAAAGGAAAAGGGACCACGTAAATAAATATATATATATATATACATACATAAATATTTGTGAAGTCATGGAATTACTTTATCGAAACCAGGTTTACTCAGTGATGAAAGGTTGCAATTTTCATACAATCACAGCACAGCACACATGTTCATAGCACAGTTTAGTCAGGGTAGTCAATAACGGGAGGCATCTGCCCTCTTTGAAAGCCTGTGTGCTTTCTTAATGTAGTCTGTAAATGACTTCATAGATTGCACAGCTTGCGTAGTCAGCAGATCCCAACTTCCAATTACATCTTAAATCTAAGTGTGCACACTGCTGAACAGAACACATAACATGCTCTGTCAGCACTTGTTGTTTTACTCACTTTATGTACATGTGAATAAGCAGATTGGTAATGACTTATTGGATGGTCTGTTTTCTTCAGCTATGATGTGTAATTCATTGAATCCAATTCTATTCTCTTATGTTTTGTGCTGTCAATTTTGTGCAATTACAGAGTTCCAATAGAAAGTTTTACTGAGTTACCCAACATTATCTTTCCTTGGCCTCCAAACCAAGGCCAAAGTGATCTTTAATACAGTGTCATCATAAAAAAAATCAGCCATATGAAGCACTGAATCACTGACAGCTTGAAGCCTTGCTATTAATTCTGGGTCAAGTTTCATTAGAATTAAAGTAGATGTGGAGCATTAGAAGTGTGCTCCAGATCTACTCTTGTATTCAACTAATCTGGAGCATAGCTGTCAGGGGGTGAAACAGGTGACAAACGTGTTGAGCTGACGGACTAGACAAGAGAGCAGCAGCCAGCTATAACTATCAGCAGCAGTCATTAACATTACTTTTGGCCTCGCCAAAACACTATTTTACTCTCCAAATGAATGAGTGTGATTTAAGTGTTGTTGCACATGAAAGTATAGAGTATCATAGGCATCATTTCCCCCATTCTATTCCCCATATAGCATATGTATGCATCACACTTGTGTCTCTCTCAAGCAAGTGATAGATATCATCTGCCTTACTCGCGGGCTGAATGAAGTCTTTTGCATAATACTCTAAATAATTCACAGGATGTATGCACAATTTGAGCTCACTTAAAAGTCAAGATTTTGAGACATTTTTTACAACCTCCCTTTAATGTTGTGAATCCTTTCGAAAGTAAACGTAAGGCCCACTTTCTCACTGCATATGTTATCACAGAGCGAATTTGTCAAGCTCTCCCAGTGTTTATCTCCTTTGAGTTCTTTAAATATTTCCCTGTTTGAGGAAAAACTTTATTTGCTTTCTCTCAGTGTGGAGGATTTGAGCGTGTCGTGGAGTTTGTTTTGGGTCTTGTGGGAGCCGCTCCGAGGCGTTCCGATGGCTGGCTCTGCTGATGAGAGGGTTTCCCCAGCATGCCCCCACCCCCGCCTCGCTTGCCTCGGCATCCAGAGGTGGGATTTGTGGGGAGAAATGAATTTGTGAACACAAAGCCACACGTCCCTTGGGACTCTGTGGAAGCTTGTTCCTTTTAATCATTTTGTAGTGAACTCACCTCCAGCCCCCCCCCATCACACACACACACGCACACACACACCACCACCTCTGCACCACCACCTCTGCACCACCATCTTGCGTTTCCTTCATCAGTTCAGTTTGTTGGTGGTCACTGCACTATTTTCCCTTTGTATGGCTATTGATATTTCTGCAATCCAAGTGTCTCTCTAATAGAGAGCACCATTACTTCCATTTGGAGCTGAAGTTGAACGGCGTCGTTGGAGGTGCTACCGATTGATCCATAAGTGTCTCCGACAGAGAGGACAATCGAGTCTCAGTTTTGTCCTTTCACAAACGTCTGGCTTTGCTAAGAGACAAAGCCTGTTTTCGAGAAAGGATATTTTTTCTCACTATGCAATTGTTGTCACAGGCATACCTGCAGTACTTAAAAAATGTTGTTACCCAAAATGGACAGTGTATACACTTTCCTGGAAGATGAGAGATATTAGATCTGTGTAATTTTTGTTAATGTCTTGTTGACAAGCCAGAGGAGAGCCCACAGAATGTTTTCTGGTATCTCGCATGTGGACGCTGTTTACCTTAATGGACTCATAGGAAGATCTGAAAGTGGAATTTACGGGAAAAATGGCCTCTCTGCAGCAAGAAATCACATAGCAACAGAAATGTTGTGTGCCCAACCTTTTAGTGCATTAGCACAGCGGTTGTAAATATGTTCTCTGCCCCATTTTAGCATTGGACTTTTCATCTGTCCTAATGTACTTTCACATACGTACCAATCGTTTCTTGCCTATAAATCTTCCTCTTCCTCAAAATTCCTTGTTCATCGTGATGTGTCCATGTCCATACCCGTAGCTATAGCCCACACAAACTATATATATCTTCAGTAGTCCATGAGCCACAGGCCCAAAAAGGGGCGTGTCACTACCACTTGGGGCGGGGGGCGGGGGGGGGGGGGGGCAAATTCTCACTATATTTTTCTGAAAGCTACATATCTCTGGAGTATAAAAAGTAAAGAAAAATCTGCACACTCAAGTCTTTGCAAACAAGTTTTTTTACTCTATGTGCAAGCTTTCGGTCAGATGACCTTCAGGCAGAGTGTTTTTAAAATCAAAATCATTTCCATTGAAAAGAAATAACTATTTTCCAAGACTTGATCTACAAGTACATACATTTACAACAGTTTTAAAAATTCAATTGGATCAATCCATTTTCAGAGGAACATGAGTTCTTTTGCATATCTACAGCAGGCAAAGCAACACAAGAGGTTAGGGATGATCTGATTCAGGCTCATACTACAGGCAAAGATCATGACATAGAGGCTGGAGTCAGATACACCTAAGCACAAATTCCATGATACATTGACAAAGCAAAAATTAAAGACATTTACGAGCATGAGTCAAAAAAGAAAACACAGGCACATGGCAAGACCATCATGTTAAAGACTGGACATGAGAGAAGTCTTTTGTCACCCTCTTGGACCTTAACCATGGTCATTGGCGACACCTGAGAGGACCCCAAGGAAAACCTCTAAAGCAGCACTTGCAAAGCATTTGCAGAAACTTGCATCACTATCAGATAATCTTCCAGATGAATATAATACAGCAACAACCATTGATGGAATGTCTCTGGTCCAGAAGGTCAATAACAATGTCTCAACTTATGCAGACATTGCTGCTGCTATTCATCAGAGGCAGACAGAGTACACAGCTTCATTACTTGAGTAAAAGTACAGATACCCTTTGCTAAATTTTACTCAAGTACAAGTAAAAGTACAACAGTCAGATGTCTACTTAAGTAAAAGTACTGAAGTACTTGTTTTTAAAAGTACTTGAGTATCAAGAGTACAAGAGTAGCCTACTGTAAATTTTCTAAATATTGCATTACTACTGCCACAGTGCTTACATTTATGTACAGAATGGTCCTACATGGAGTTATGAAAAATGTTAATATTAATACCTTGGAGAATGTAAAAGGAATTGAAAGTAAAATCAAGTTATTTTCATCTTTTTACCATGTTGCCAGGGATGGGCAGTATTTCTAATACATGTATTTAAAATACGTATTTCAAATACAAAATACTATTTTGTCATTGAAACACTTGAAGCGAAAACTATCATTAACTTGTTTGAATATTGAAATAGCCTGGCGAGGTGGGGCCACGGGTTGGCACATTCCCGGGATGGACCTGCCGCGTCTTCATCCATTATTTCGTCCATGGTTTCGTCTCCTATCTAAATCTGACCATGGAGTTGACTTTGGCGGAAAGCTGAAGGTGATTGCTGATAGGCTGTCCCAATCAGTGACGCCTGCACAATCCAATCACGTTTGAGAGGGAAACAACAAATTGAGGGTTTCCGAGATTTTTCTTTTTTCCTTTTTTTGTAGAAGAAGTAACGGGTACTCACGGTTATGGATAGAAATGTAGTGGAGTAAAGAGTACAATATTTACCTCTCAAATGTACTTGAGTAAAGTCATGAGTACTACCCAAAAATGATACTCGAGTAAAGTACAGATCCCTCAACATTGTACTCAAGTACTGTCCTCAAGTAAATGTACTCAGTTACTGTCCGGCTCTGCTATTCATAGCATGATCCGTAAAGAGGCAAAGCTGAGGCAGATAATTTTTTAGATTAAATTAGATTAGATTTAACTTTATTGTCATTGTGCAGAGAACAAGTACAGAGACAACAAAATACAGTTTGCGCCTAACCAGAAGTGCAAAAAAGCAGAAAAAGTGCAATGTGATATACACAGTATAGGCAGGTGGTGCATAGACAGGACAAGAAATATAGTGCCGTGTAGACAGTAGTATACAGTTGTTTTGCAGAAGGTGGTTTAGAGTAGCATAAATTAAATATAAATATGTGCAGTGTATTAGCAGTTACCTTATAAGAGCAGAATAAATATGGCTATGTACTGTAATATGAACAATGTATGAACAACATGTACAGGTATGTGCAATGTAGTGGCGGTACCATTATAGTAGTAGTAAGAACAATATAGATATATGCAGTGTATTAACAGAATGTATTACAGAAAAACTGAATAAATATGGATATTTAGTATGAACCATATAGACAGATATGTACAGTATGTACAACTATGTGCAGTGTGGTAACAGTACCATTGTAGTGCAGAAACAGTAACATTACAATAGTATTAATAATAAGTGTATGTGCAGGATGAAAGCAGTAGAATATGGCTATGTACAGTATAAGTGTAATTACACTATGTACATTTGTAAATAAATAGATGGATGGGATAGATGGGTGGGATAGGGTAGTGCAGTTGTGGGGGGGGCTAGGGGATGTCCGCCTCCTTGTTGTCCCTGTCAAGGTTGCCATGGTCGTGGACACCTCAACAGGCACAGGCAAGGAGGCATCAGGCGGGGGCGGGGCAGGGGGTGATGGGGGCTTAGTTTGTTGGATGGCACCGGGATGCAGAGCTAGAGTTCAGTAGGGTGACAGCCGCAGGAAAGAAGCTTCCTCTGAACCTGCTGGTTCGGATGCGGAGAGACCTGTAACGCCTCCCGGAGGGGAGTGGGGTGAACAGTCTGTGGTTGGGGTGAAAACAGTCTTTGATGATGCTGTGCGCCTTACGCAAGCAACGCTTGCCCTGGATGGCCTCGATGGAGGGGAGTGAGGAACCAGTGATGTGTTGGGCAGTTTTCACCACCCTCTGCAGTGCTTTCCGGTCATGGGCAGAGCAGTTGCCATACCAAACTGTGACACAGTTGGTGAGGATGCTCTTGATGTTGCAGCGGTAGACGTTCACCAGGATCTGAGGAGACAGATAGACCTCAGAAAGAAGAGACGCTGGTGAGCCTTTTTGATCAGGGTAGAGGTGTTGAGGGTCCAAGAGAGGTCCTCAGAGATGTGGACACCCAGAAACTTGAAGCTGGTGACATGCTCCACCTCAGTCCTGTTGATGAGAATGGGTGTGTGTGTGCTAGCTTTAGACTTCCTGAAGTCCACAATGAGCTCTTTGGTCTTCTTGGTGTTGAGAGCCAGGTTGTTATCAGTGCACCATGATGTTAGGTGCTGGACCTCCTCCCTGTAGGCCGTCTCATCGTTATTGCTGATGAGCCCAATCACCGTAGTGTCATCTGCAAACTTGACAATGGTGTTAGAGCCATGTACAGGTGTGCAGTCGTAGGTGAAGAGGGAGTAGAGGAGAGGGCTCAGCACACATCCCTGTAGTACACTGGTGTTCGATGGTTGAGAAGGTGTGATTATCTAACCTAACAGACTGAGGTGTGTGACGCGTTTACGGAGGTGTGATCCACCTGTCAGTTTTTTGACAGGTGGACCACACCTCCTGCATGCCAGAGTCATTAAGCAGGAGAACAACCGATACCACCGCTGGATAAAGGAGGCAATTGAAATAAGAAAGCGGAGCCCAAAGACGATGAACAGAGACGAGGGAGCATATATGCTCTCCCATACCTGGAGTGACGTCCTGGGGGCGGCTGACTGACAGCAGGAGGTGTGGTCCACCTGTCAAAAAACTGACAGGTGGATCACACCTCCACCGTGTGACCTTCTGATGAAGATAGTATACGTCGAAACATGTCAAGGTAAAGAAAAAACATCTACAATATATGTGTATGTGACAATATTTATTTATTTATCTCAAGTGTAGACACAATGAATGCAATACAAGTAGTCCAGAATCCAGTTACAGAGGGAGGTATTGATGCCCAGTTCACAGAGTTTGGTGATCAGTTTGGAGGGGATGATGGTGTTGAACGCTGAGCTGAAGTCAATGAACAGCATTCTTACATAGGTGTTGCTATTGTCAAGGTGGGACAGGGCAGAGTGAAGTGCCATAGAGATGGCATCCTCTGTGCTCCTGTTCTGACGATGATTTCAATGAATTGATTAAAGATCCTTTGTACTTGTCCTTGCTACAATTTAAAAAACATTTGTACTGCAGTCCTATGTATGTCATCATTTAACATTAATTTCAACTCACAATTGAAAGTAAGAAAGGTAGAATAGTAATGATCAATAAGGTCTGCATTCAGGTATTGCCATAACATGTTGCTCTGAAAACTCAAATTAGCTTTTTTATGCACATAAATCTTGAATTTTATCAACCAAAATGAAGAGCAAAGTTCGGTCAGGAAGAGATCTGAGGAATTTTAGGTTAAGTGTCAAATGAATCTTTGAAATGCTGTTAATGCCTCCCTAACAAGGAGTTAATGTGAGCTTAACGAGTGTGGCGTTGGTGGGCGTTTCTCAAAACTCAAAACTACTCTGTTCTAGTGGGCTCATTATTTTCTGTAAAATCACTCATTTTAAATGATGAAATTAGACAAAGCTGGCTTTATGCAAGTTGTTTCAGTTTTATTTGAAGGATGTTTGTGTTTTTTTTTTTTTATTTCCATACCATATCACTTTGGACAAAGCCACTATTAACTATTGATACAATGAAAATGACTAGAACAGATTACTGATTACATATACAAGTCAGAATGATAAATACAACTCGAAAAGTCTGAGATAAAGTAGAGATAAAGACCTTTAGATATGCTATATGCATATTATGTACACATTATTACAGATCAAATTAAGATGTTTCAACCTTCTGTGAACACTGTTGTTCACTCTGTGTCACTGTTGTTCACTCGTCTTATTGATGGGACTTTACTTCGCAGTGTGTAGTTTTCAGAATTAGGCACAATGCATTTGCCCTGATTAAATATGTATGTTATTATGGAAGAGATGTCAACCATGAGGTGTGGTTAGCTGTGCTTCAGGCCCTGTTTGGGGCTTTTACTGAAGAAGGGGAGGAGGCACTTTGGCAGAGGTGGATCTGTGTTTCGCTAAGCTTGGTTCCAGGGGGCGATGATGGAGAGAACAGTGTCTACCCTACCTGTTCTCAGCAATTATTCACTGTCAAGCCAGGAAAATTTTTTTGACCACATCATGGTACAAATGTGTATAAGGGAGAGGTGACGTAGACTAATTTGAACTCAAATAAAATCTACTCCTTCCAGCCCAAAGAACTGTCACAAACTTTTTCCAGATACTTTTTTGATCAACACTCTTTGTTCTGAACAGTCTAGCCTACCGGTACTTTCCTTCAGTGCCCACTTACCTTTCATTTATATTGCTGGAGTGCTGTTTCTGAGACCTTCCGGCCCAGTAATGACGTCAATGAGTGCAATAAGATTTCCAAAAAGGTTTATTTGTAAAACTCTTTGTCCAGTGTTTCTCAAACTTTTTCAGACCAAGGACCAAAAACTCACAGACCACTTAGCTAAAAAAAGTAAACCTACTTCAACATTATATAACACAATAGAAACTGATGCATTCACAGACATAATATGGACACACAACATCCTGGCTACCCTGGGAGTTGATATAGGACAACTCTCTAACAGCCAGGGGCCCCTGTACACACCCCCAGGTACTCTGTGACATCGAACTGACAGTTCCTATCAGAGAGTTCCAGCATGTCATTTGATTCTACAGCTTTACTGCTAGGAGACAGCAGCTGTAGGGAATTGGATACCCAATTCACTTATAACACTTATACAAATGCAGCTGTAAGGTGTCAGTAAACAGGTACCTTGTTAGGGTGCAGTTACAGTTAGTTGAAGTTATGCATCAGTTTGCATGCGTGTGTGTGTGTGTGTGTGTGTCTTTGACTGATGAACTGCATATATGAATTGTACTTTAGTATGGGGGTAAGTGTTTGCATTCCTAAAGTTGAAGTTAAAGTTGACTGGTATTTAGCAGAAGCTTTTATCCAAAACAACATGGACTCACAATGGCGGGTTCAGGAATCGAACTTCGGCCGACTGATTGTCAGGGTGTGACGTCACTGCTGCTCTCCCACATCTGTATTCCTAGGAAGTAATGTCGACCTGAACTCAATGCATGTCCTCTTTAATAGTCTTGCCCTGCTGGCGTGTGCAGTCAGTGGCTAATAGATTTAACCTTCACTGAGCACACAGGCTTCTGCCAGGGCAACGAGTGAGGGTTGGGATGGCCGTGATTTGCGCCGAGTAAATTAGCCCAGCAGGTGTGGCAGCATTTGCTTCCAAATTGAAACTCTTCTGTAGGATGAACTGAGAGAGTGAAAGGAAGAGAGAGAGACAGAGAGAGAGAATGAGAAGGAGAGAGAGAGAGAAAGACAGAGAGGGGACATGAACTGCACAAGCAGCCAGCTGGACAGGGTCCAGAGGGTGAGGAGGACGCGCTCGCTCAACTGGCCACGGGCAGCTGCCCATGGGTTCCTGTCTGACCTGCACTGTGGTGAATCCAGCCACCGTGCACAGGGTCCGCCCCATGCAACCTGGGAATCGCACTACAGCTGTTACTGATGAGCATTAAAGAGCGAATCACTCATGCATTTTAAGCAGGCTTGTGTGTAAGAGAACGGGCAAATGCATGAGTGATGAGTCGTTTGAGATAGATCTTCTCACGAAGTACACTTCACAACTATTTTCCCTTTTCTCTTCAAAGCAAGTTGAATTATAGTGCTCAATATAGTACACAATATGTACTGGGATGCCTTACCCAGGGAATGCGAATAGAAGCTACAGAGATATGCCATTTTTTTAACCATCCCTTAAGTAGCCTAGCTCCACTTAAAAATGAGGCAGACATTTAAACACAGGAAGTAACCATTGTTCACAGGAAGATACCTTGAGAACCCACACAGAAGCATCTGATTGGGGCCAGTTGGGTAAAGTGATGCATGGGGAGGGATGGGGGAACAAGAGAGAATCAGAAGCCAGCCAGGATAAAACGTATTAGTGTACCTTACATACAGAATCCTCTCAAGGATCAGTACATACACGATTGATAGTGGATAAAAAAGGAGGCAGTAGCCATCTTTGAAAGTGTTTGGTTGTAGAAGAGCTTAATGGGTATCAGTGTTTCCCAGATAATTTAATTCCATTTGTGGTTGGTTTGCAGAATTAACTTGAAGGCAACAGTTTTTAACAAATTAGCACAGCGTGGTTATGATACTAACCAGATTTAAGCACAATTTAGTACAACCTGGAAATTCATTGTGTGGTGGTCAATGTTGATATTGTGGTGGGCCGCCACAAATAAGTCAATGTATGGGAAACACTGGGTATACAGTGTCCTTCATAAGGTTACGATTATATTGATAAGCAGAGCTATGAGCCAGAGAACCATGTCAGTTATGGCATTACTTTTTTATCACAGGTAAATACCGGTAGGCTAAAAAATAATATGAACCATAAAAGAAAAGATATCCTAAAGTGGAGAAATTGTAGAAATTGTAGGCGACAGTTTAGTAGAAATGGACAGTTGTAAGCCCAGGGTCTATGCTTGAGCTGGTGAATGCATTGCTGCATATATGAAGCACCATTGTGAGAGTATTATCTTCTGCTTCTGTCTGTGATCCACAGTGTACTGCGCCCTATCTCTGTGAGGGCTCACCTCTTCTCCCACAGAAACTAGTGGTGGGTCCCATTAACTGTAAATTAATTTGACCTTTCGTGGGACTGAAGTGTAGCTTATGCCACTGCCATGATTGTCTCAGCCCATTCAGCTGGGTGTTTGATGACCTGACTCAGTTCATTTTAGATGACCCTTATTCCAGGCAAACCCTCTAAGGTCACTCCACACTTGAGTTTGTTGCACAAAATAGGCAGCATGACCACAAAAGAGATTTTTCATCAATAAGGAGAGGCCTATTTCAGGATCTTGGGAAGGTGAAGGAAAAATTTGTGTTCCAGACAGGCAATGAGAAGACTGATGTCACTAATCACAGCAACAGAGCGGAATGGCCTTGGCCTCTAACCTCAGTGAGGGAGAGCTGGAATGGATTGAAGCAGTCACGAGATCAGTTTGAAAGACTTCTAAAATGTACGTTGAATCAATTGCTCTTTGTATCATGAAAACAGTTTTCTGTTTGGTAAGTAACACTGGGTTATTGCAGCACTTGATGGGTGGGAGGCTTACTTTTGAGTCTATTTAGATAATGGTTTATCTTTGTTCACCATTATCACTTATAGTTTTCAGCGGCCAGACTGGAGGACCTCTTTTGGTTGGACTGGAGGTGATGACAGCTCTAACATGACATGCTAATTTGATATCTTAAAACCACATCTGACCAAGAGTGAATAGATAGCCCCACTGAATGGCGCTTACGGCACATGTTTGTATTATGCAATATTTATACCTCATTATGAACTGTGACTGGCTCGCAATGAATTATTTAAGGCAAAAATGTGCTTATGGTACACAAATAAGTTACTTGGTGTTTTAAGCCCCCAACATCGTCTTCCAGGCAGCGCTGCATGGAAGGCACTAGGGTTAGGCAAGGGTTAGGGCTATAGGGTTAGGTGCATTGAAGTCGACGGTCACAGCGCTGCCTTGAAGTCGACAGTGGGGGCCTAGAACACTATTGAGCCACAAATAATAAAAATTATGGGTAACACTTAATAATAACTACACACAATTCATAATTTATTAAGCCTTTGTTACTTATTAGTTAATGGTTTGTTCATAATTAGTAATTTATTGTTCATACATAATTTATCATCAGTAAAGCATTTGTTCACACAGTTATAAATGGTTTGTTCATAGTAAATAAGCCTATCCAAAAAATATGTTTGCACTGTAAGTACATGATTTATACTTAAAGCGTAACTTTCGCCAAAATGCATCCTAGGGTGTTTTTGTGAATGTACCCGAGTCAAACTTTCGTTTAAAAGCATAATCACGTTCGAAGCGCCACTTTTAAGCTTGTCCGTGTTGTCGTTTTAGGGTTAAATGGCCTTTTGAATGGGAATTGTAGGGGCACTACTATTTTGATACATGATCGCATCAAAATCCCTATTTTTAAAACACTAAGAAGGCTCGACACAACATGAAACTTTGATCGAAGTATCATCAGTGTCTCTTGAGCTGGTCAGGTTTTGGACAACTCACTTGGTTTGCATTTTGGTGAGAGTTACGCTTTAATAAATAATGAAACAACCACTTATAAATGAAATCATTTTCCCATTATAAACCAGTTGCAAACTATTACAGAATGCTTTGTTCATCATTTGTAAAGCATTGCTCCTATGTTAATTCTCATAAATAAAGTATTTGTACACACAGTTATACATGGTTTGTTCATAGTAAACAAGCCTATATCTAAAATATGTTTATATGTTAATCCTCACACATATTTGTAGTGGTATTGAACCACACAATTGGTTTGAACA
This sequence comes from Alosa pseudoharengus, assembly GCF_046254945.1. Classification (NCBI taxonomy): domain Eukaryota; kingdom Metazoa; phylum Chordata; class Actinopteri; order Clupeiformes; family Clupeidae; genus Alosa; species Alosa pseudoharengus. The sequence continues at coordinate 49,083,377 of NW_027468663.1, read as the reverse complement.
TTCCTTGTCTAGATTTCATTTTGAAAATCGATTAGTGCAGAAGCATATATTACTCTGAACCTTTTTAAATAGCAGTATATCCCAATGTTGCGTTGTGACACTAAAACTGCTGTTTAGAGTAGGACTGGCATGAACAGCAAGAACAAATTATTTCCTACTGTTTCTTAAGTATGAAGGCAGGTGTCAATGTCAATGTCAATTTTATTTATATAGCGCATTTACAGACGGCTTAGCCGCACCAAAGTGCTTCACAATAAAGTGCAATAAATAAATAAAAACTGGAAGGCACAAAACAAAAAGGGCTACAGTTAAAGAAAGAAATGCAGAAAAAAGAACATTTAAAACTAAACACTGGGGCATAAAGGGAGACACTAGCCAAAGGCAAGTGAAAAGAGGTGGGTCTTTAAAAGGGACTTAAAAACAATTAGAGACTGAGCTGAACGGATGTGGAGGGGGAGGCAGTTCCAGAGTCTAGGGGCTGCCACTGAAAAGGCTCTGTCCCCCATAGTTTTCAGCCTGGCCCTGGGTTCTTCCAGCCGCAGTTGGTCTGCTGACCGTAATGCTCTGGAAGGGGAATGGTGGTGGAGAAGATCAGACAGGTAGGTGGGGGCCAGACCATGGAGAGATTTGTATACAGTCAAGAGGAGTTTTAAATTGATGCGGTAGCGGATGGGGAGCCAGTGGAGTGAAGCCAGAACTGGGGTGATATGTTTGCGTTTTTTAGTGCAGGTGAAGAGTCGGGCGGCTGAGTTCTAAACCAACTGCAGGCGGCGGAGCTGGGATTGATCGATGCCAGTGTAGAGAGCATTACAGTAGTCCAGTTGTGATGTGATGAAGGCATGGATGACTCTCAAGATCGCTCTGGGGCAGTTAGGCTTTGGTCTTGGCTAGGGTTCTGAGGTGGAAGAAGCTCTTCCTAACTACTGCACTGACCTGCTGTTCAAACTTAAATTTGCTGTCAAAAATCACGCCAAGATTTCTGACAGAGGGCCTGATGTTAGAGGCAAGGGGGCCCAGGGCATTGGTGGAGAAGGCCGAAGAGGTTTTGCCAAAGACTATTAACTCAGTCTTGCTCTCATTAAGGTTGAGGAAGTTTGCACCCATCCATACCTTGATGACAATCACGCAGTAGATGGAGTGCAGCCTTTCTATCAGCCTTAAGGGGAATATACAGCTGGACATCATCTGCAAAGCAGTGGAAGGAGATGTTATGTTTTGCCAGGATATCCCCTAGTAGTAAAATGTACAGTAAAAAGAGGATGGGACCCAAAATAGAGCCTTGAGGGACCCCGCAAGTGAGGGAGGCAGGAGAGGAGATAGAGTCTCCTAGCTGGACAGAGAAGCTCCTATCGGCCAGGTAGGACCGGAAGAACTCCAGGGCTGAGTCTTTGATGCCCACATGATGCTCGAGCCGAGCCAGCAGGATCCTGTGATCCACCGTGTCGAAGGCTGCTGTTAGATCTAAGAGCACCAGGATCACAGGGCTACCTGAGTCAGCGGCTAGGAGCAGGTCATTGAGGACTCTCAGGAGCGCAGTTTCTGTGCTGTGGGCTGTTCTAAAGCCAGACTGGAACTTCTCATAAATGTTATTGTTGGATCGGAAGGATTGCAGCTGGACATAAACCACTCGCTCAAGGACTTTGGATAGGAACAGTAGCTTGGAGATAGGTCTGAAGTTTGAGAGGATAGCGGGGTCAAGGTTGGGCTTTTTTAGTAATGGTTGAACCACAGCATGCTTGAAGGCAGCCGGGACGCAACCAGAGGTGAGGATAGTGTTTATCAGCAGCAGGAGGAAGGGGGCAACCATGTCGAGGACAGTAGCATCCTTGAGTAGTCGGGGGGGGTAGGCAGTCAGAGGGGCAGTTGGAGGGCCACATATGTCTAGGATAGGGAAATGGGCTCAAACTGCTTGAGGACAGCTAGCAGGGGGAGGAGGATTTGGAGGGAGATGTGAAGGCGGTCTTTCTGCCACTTTCGCTCCACCCGCCTACAGGTGCGTCTGAGGTCGCGTGTTGCGTCGTTGAGCCATGGAGTTGACTGTGTTTTTTTGCGTTTGGGTTTGAAGGGGGCAATGGAGTCCAGAATGCCAGTGCAGGATGATGAGAGCATAGAGTGAAGCTCATCAGCAGTGTACTCAGAGTCTAATGACGGCCTACACAAGGGGGAGTCATTGAACATCTTCAATGAACATGTTCATTGAACATCCACCTTGTTAACATTTGTAAACCTCCAAATGTATTGTGACTTTAGTCATTTGTGTTAGACACTGACTCCCGAATTGTTGCTGCGAACTGCTGCTGTTTCCAGACCGTTTCCGAACTGTTACCAGACTTCAACTGAATTAAAAGATTCAAAGAATATTGGCATTGGCTATGTTATGTGGGCTATTGGTGGTTAATACTAGGTTTTCATATCCGAGTGCATAGTCTCAAAGCAGCTCCATCAGCCTAATACCAAAAAAACTATGTTGCCAAGGCAACACTCCACCAAGAAGAGAGGCAGATGAGCAAAGGCTGCGCTGCTATTTAAAGACATAGGCTCGAGTAGCTCCTCATCAACAGCTGTTTTAATGGATACATCTGTCAATGAACACAGGCCATTTCAACTAATTGATTTTGGCTCAGATAAAAGTAACTTTGAGGCAGGCTGTTCAGTAAGCCCTCACACTTTTGGATGCATTTGAATGCATTGATGTAGGTTGCTGTAAAAGGTAGAGTGGAACCCAGATTACTCTAGACCTTACTTTGAACAAAAGAAAGGATGCTTCATGAAAAAGAAGCCCTCTTAAATGCATTGCCGTTATTTCTCATCGCCCATATCCACAGGTCTCTGCACTACACATGCCTGTATATTTTATACCGTACATTGTCCCAATCATCCCAACACCCTGTGAGTGTCATAGAACACTGTCCAGCAGTGAGTTGTGCTGTGATGTGAATTGTTTTGACCAGCAGCTCATTTGAACCTCTGTATTCTCTAGTGGAGATGTGATTTGACATCTGGATGTAGAGGGCGTCTATCTGGATAATGATGAGAACTGCTCCAGAGTTCTCTGGAACTTCCACACTTATTCAAGGTGTCAGAGACATTCAGGTAGCTCACTTGATGGTGTGCTGAAAGAAAAAACAAACAAGACATACACTACACTGACCCCATCACACACATACCGTACACACACACACGCACACACGGACACACACACGCACGCACACACACACACACACACACACACACACACACACACACAAAATCTCTCTCTCACACACACACATGCATGCATACACCTCACAGAACACAAATCCTTCCCCAAAGTCTTTGCTATGGCTTAGATCTCTCCATGTTAGTCTGGCTGATTCCCCTCCTCACCTAAGTAGTGCTGTTCCTCACACTCTGACCAGACTCCTGCCATAAATAATGTAGCACATGGTGTCCTTTCCATACAGACTAGAATGAGTGTGTCGCCATTTCAATGTAATGTGTCATCCTCGTCTCAGGTAAGCACTTCATTAGGGCTTGGCAATCACAGCAGACTGATTGCTTGTACTGTTTGAGGTGACCTCTGGCCCCTTTTGTTATGCGCTGCTACTAAAGGATGGACGTGCTTGGAAGTGAGTACTATAATTAGTGGTAGCAAAGGTTTGGTCCATCCATATGGTGCCCCTCTCTCTCTCTCTCTCTCTCTCTCTCTCTCTCTCTTTCTTGCATGCATGTCTTCCACTTCTCTCAGGTAGTCTGGGTGCTGCAAGTTTTGTTGCTTATCGGTATGGTCTGCATACTGTTGGCTACTATTTACCAGATCAGTGGCTTAGGTAATTGTCAATTTACAGATGACAGAGCTGAGGTATGCCGTCATCTTAGGTCACATCAGTGACAACTGTAAACACATTCATGTATCATCATTTATTTTCCAATGTGCCTCCCATGTGTAGCTCATGTGTTTTATAAGAAGAGTGGTGAAATATTGAGTAGCCAAAGTTGGAGGCCTACGCTTTGCCTTATGCAGTAATACAGGAGGGCTTTGTGGGTTTAACCATAGCCTGTCTGCCATGTCACTCAGTGGCTTTACACTTTGAGTTCTCCCCATTAAAATGTAAAGACTTTTGCTTACATGGTAGCCAGGCATGTGAATGTGAATCAGGAGGAAGTGGCTGTGCTGGGCAGGTGCACACGGAGATGGAGGTGGGACGCAGTGCAGGAGTGGGCCGAGAGGAACTCAGGATCCAGGTAGAAGACTATAAATAGAGCATAGAGAGACTGGGGCAAAGGACAAGTGCACTTTGAGATAAAACTCAAATTCCCTTACAGTTGTGTGTGTGTGTGTGTGTGTGTGTGTGTGTGTGTGTGTGTGTGTGTGTGTTGTATTTGTGCACATAAAATAATGTCCACAGGAGAACCTGTCTTGACTTTAATTAACAGATGGCAGCTTAAATACCCACACAGATTAAAACTGTAATGGGAATGAACCCAATGCAGTTTAGTGTTAATTACTATTTATAAAATCTCTCCTCCAGATGAAAAGTGGTTACTCTCACACGGTTGTCTTACAATTCAACCCAACTGTTTCTTTTTTGAATGACTGAATGACTGCTTTACAATCGTGAAAGAATATAAAATATATAACTATTGTATGTTGAACATGAAGAAATTGGAAGCATTGGTATTCAACCATTTTCTTTCCATGGATTGCCATTATTATTTAATTCCTATTTCTTGCCTAGGATACAGAGATCATTAGTGTCTCTAATGCTAAGAAGTCCTGTATTTCTGCTTCCATCTCTATAAAGACAACTCAACTGAGAAGTCTGTATATTCATTATGTTGTTATTGTAGGGGTATGGCATATTGGTGTGGTGGTTCTGGTAATTTCTGGTAATCAGACCACAGGGCAACCCAACCCTCTTTTAGCAAACTAATCAATGTATCCAAGTTTAAAGAAATTGTGCCACTGTGGATTCATCAGTAGCCTACTTATATACTGTATCTAACAACTGTAACCTACGTGTTCCCTAGTCCACCATAACATTTTAGAGAGAAGACTGTAGAAATGTGTGTTGAAATGCTCTGTTCTAAACACCATCTCCTCAGAGCAGATAACCCAACGTATTGAGTTAGTTTGTTCACTTTTGGAAGGCTATTATGTAAGGTTGACATTCCGTTTTTACTTTTCGCGGGAGTTGAGAAAACCTGCTGCCACTGTCATCATCATCGTCGACCCACCTCCCTTCCTCCCACTCTCATATACGCACTCAAATTCGATTGCGCGTTGCAGAGCGCAGCATTTGGGTTTCGTTTGCGCCTTAGAAACTCTACACGTGAGGTTCTCCTGGTCTGTCCAGTTGTCAGCTGCTCGCTGTAGCGGTTTCCTCGCAATGACTTCAGCCAAAGATGCAGACGCGCCAGCAAAGCCCGCTCAACAACAGGATCAGGTTAGACTTTTATGCTGGATTTTGATTACATACTAGCGGACTGAATCTCAGTGTGACAATTTTGATAACTAAGGTTTCTCCATTGGGGAGACAGCGAAATGTTTTGAGTCGAGAGCGTCTGAGAATTTTCAAGCAATCACAATAGCTTGACTTGAAATACCTACCGAGGATTACTGATAAAATGTATCGTCAAATAATGTACGCTTATAGGCAGACTATAGGATTAATATATTTGTGGAGAATACAACTGGTTTAAATTCGCGTCTCTGTCTTCTCGGCAGTGTCACTGTCACGGACAATATCACTGCAATAACATGAAGCTAATGTACAGCTTCACAAGAGCAGCCAGGCGCTGACCGTGCATCTTTGCGTTTATGATGGAAGGAGGATTTGCATATAGGTGTTACTATAATTTATCACTTGAAGAAAAACACACATTGAAAAATCAAAGTGTTTAAGATGATTTCCTTCAACATTTAGTAGCAGAAAAAGTTTTTGGACAATGTTTGTTGCCAGGATCTGTGCATTCATTTTTCTATTTTATGTTGTAACAGCTCGAGTGCTCGCTAAATATTTTCATTGCTCTGTTGTCTCATGACAGTCAGTAAGTTGTTGTTGCATGAAACATTTTATGATATGCAAATGATACTGATAGTATCCCCTATGTTGCATGGAATACCACGTCTGTTTTCTTCAGGAATTAGGGTCCAAATACATGTAAGCCACTGTGCCCAAAGAAAGGTATGATGGTTCATATGGTTCTCACGTGCTGCTGTATAATCTATTGCAGTGAAAACCTGAGCTGTCCTGTCAAGGTTAACAAATACTTGTAAGTTGAGCTGACGGTATTTCTGTCTGTTTTGTCTTTGTTCTTGAGCTTGTCAAGTGCTGCTGCTACTTCAGAATTTTGGAGATTTTGATTTGATTACTTCTATCAACTTATCACGGAAGACCTTGATAAAATTACCAAATGTCCTATTTTTTGTTAACATTATGGCATGGTCTTACACTAGGGGTTACAGCACTGCTGAGACAATTTGGATCTGGAACCATCACCTCCTTCACTGCTTCCATATATATTTAATTTCAGGAGGTCTCAGTGTGTTTATGGTCATGCTAACAACACTATTACACAGACAACACAACAAATGTATTTTCTAGGTTTGTCTGTATTCCTGTCATGAATAACAAGACAGTTTAAATTACCGCAAAACATTGTTGGGTCCATCAACATTACTGCCATGGTAAGCTACTATATAAAATGGCTTTATTCTTTTCTACCAGCTCCTATAACAGTGCAAAACTGGAGAATAGGTGCTTAGTGCGGCTGCTTGTGCTAGCACTCCAGAACCTCAAAGTAGAGCTGTCAGCTTGTCTGCTTATCTTCCAGAAGCTAAAATAAAAATGTTAATCACAAATAGAGCTCTCAGATGACACTGATTAAGGTTTAAGCTAAGGGAGAAAAGAAACATTCAGTGGTACTGCTTTGATTCCATTCAGAGGAAATATTTTGGGAACAATGGTGCTGATAAAGTGTCCATGATGAATGGGATTATATGCAGAAAAAGAGAGATTTGGATGAAGCCTGTGGAATATTTAAGGAGTTAAAGGAGACCGCTGAACTGAAGTGTGATCAAAGGCTACTAGAGCGTGCTTTGAACATGGACAAGTGATCCAACTCCAGCCTCATACCGACAAAACTGCCCCAAATGTCCATGTCAATGAACATAGATTCCACTTGGTCCACTCATAAAGCCGACAACATCACCCTTGTTGTTGTTATTGTTGTTGATGTTGTTGTTGTTGTAGGGCATGGCACAGACATCAGGGAAATGCTGTTTCACAAATCTGAAATGACATTATAGATTTTACGTTGGTGGGAACTATAAATGTTTTTTCTCTGGTATATCACCTTGATCGAGTAATATTCTCCTCCTTTTTCCTACACAAATGGCAGGTCATTACACCAGTTGAGTGCTCTTTGAAACTGAGTAAAAAAGTCTGAGTGGATGAGGGTGTCTGTTTTTACAGACAAGACAGACCCTCACTCTAAACCCGTCCTTCCTCCATATCTTAATACACCTCCTATCTCTGTGAGAGCTAATCCTAACAGAGATAGGGTGGAGTGTTTTATATCATTATTCAAGCCAGAGAAGCCTGACAGGAACTTGGATCAGGTCCTCATCGGAATGGAGGATTGTTTCATGTCTTTATATATTCCCTCAAGATGGCAATATGACATGAGTTCTCTCCATGCTGACTTAACGTCACACTACAAGTTCATGTTTGAGGTGGGGCAGTGTGAGATATGAACATGGCTTGATATCTTCATTCGTGACCATTAAAGCAACAGAACAACCACACAGTGCAATGTTTACACTTAATAGGTGCTGTACTTACACTATGGGCTGACGCACATACTTTCTTTATTTTGCCATACTTACTCTCTATTACACACACACACACACACACACAAACACACACACACACACACACACACACACACACACACACACACACACACACACACACACACACACACAGACACACACACATACATACAGTACAACATGGAGAGAAACAGACAGGTGATATGTTTGCGCTTTGGGACTGTGCATTGGAAAAAGGATGATGTTTGTGTAGCTCCCACGCATCTACCCTGCAGATACATCAGGACTCGTCTGGTCTGAAAGCTCATTCCCTTGCTGTAGGCTCTGAACCTCATTTTAGACAGACAAACTGTCAATGCATGTGGGCAACTTAACCCCCCCCCCCCCCACACACACACACACACACACACACACATACATACAGTATATACAGACACACACACAAACACGCACAAAACATACACACAAACAAACACACACACACACACACACACACACACAAACCGTAGACCTCCCACGTCAGTTCAAGGCAAATTCTTTTTGAGCTTTTCATAGCACTGTTTCTATGGAGATTTTTGATTGTTGTTAGTGCAGTAATGAGTTATACCTGACCTTGACATGACATTGTGTACTATTCATAATGGCAATAATTAAAGAAGCACTATGAAGTTTGAGTCTTAAACTTGCAATCTGAAAGCATGTGAAAATCTTGGAAACCAGCAGACTTTTTCATTTATGAAAGCAAACAGTCTAAAGATGCTGTCTTTTGGTGACATGGTGATGTTATGAGGAGAAGGCTTCTCTTACATTCTCGCGAGTTGTTTCTGGCCTGAACCACATAACAAAATTGTTGTATTGCGTTCCTTAGAAGCCACCGCACAAGTCATCATGATCCTAAAAAACATAATTTTTGGGCCAACAACTGCTCAAGATTGTTTTTGGTTTTTCATTATTCTCCAGTGCTTGGGAACAAAAACAATGATCCTCTTTGGGTTGACCCCAGTAGCCTCCCATGGATAATTATCATGCACCGCTTAGCAAATGCACTCACTCACAGGCTGAGCAATCAGTATGCTCCCTGAACGGAGGCAAAGTGTTTCATATTGAACTTTCTGTTTGAGTGTTTTCTTTCCTCTGGACAGGAATGGTGTAATGTCAGATGGGGATAGCTCCTCGTGTTAGTTACAGTCAAGAAACAATGTGTAGTGTTTTGCACAGTGCCTGCATGAGGAAAGGGGCACTATCAGTTTTTAGTTGCACATGGACTGAGGTGGGTCTATGCACTAAATGTTTTATTGGATGTTGTGCTGTGAATATCAGTGATTTGAGAACACATTTGATTTGGCCATACACAGAGTGCTGTTGGCTAAGTCTAATGAATGTGTGTCTTCCATTTTCAAAAAAGCATCTGCACTTGAAGTCTCGTCCCTGTCCTCCACTGGTCCTACCTCAATATCTTGTCCCTGGCTGTGAGCATCATTACCATCCAAATCTCCCAGTCTCAATCAGACTGTTATTTCTGCCTCTGCCTCAATTGTTTTTTTCTTGCTTGACTAATGTTTAGCAAAGTGATGATGACTGTGTTGGTGTTTCATGAGGCATGGGTTAGTATAAGTCCCTGAAATATCTATAAGGCTAAAAGAATGGATACTTCTGACATTTTAGCTGCCATGTGTACATAATATTGTTGTACATTGTTACATCAAATGCAGGGAAATGTGTTGTCTCTCATAAATTTGATAAATGAAGTGTCATGTTGGAAATGTAGACACACACACACCTGCACAGTAATTAAGGCTCATTCATACTAGTTACTGTATTGCCTCCACCAATTTCAGGTCTGCAGAAGGGATCATTATTTCTACTACACCTCTGTAGTACAGGCCACAGCTCTGTGTGGTCTTGAATGATGACCAGATTCAGTGTCAGCTGGTGTGCCATATTTTCCTGGCATGTATTTCAAATACCTGATCAGGTCAGAACAAAGTATGCCGTGCCAGCTTCATGGATGGCAACGTCAGTAGTGCTAGGTAGTAGTCTGAATCCTGTTAGGAGCGTCTCAAACGTCAGTAGTGCTAGGTAGTAGTCTGAATCCTGTTAGGAGCGTCTCGATTTCTTTCTCAACAAATCTTTTTGGCGGCACAGCAAAACACATCTTTGCAAATTGTAAAAATGTTTTCAACGAAAATACACATATTGTTGAATACTGACACCATCAGTGCAGCCATTGGTTGTGTACAAAAGTGGTGCCAACCGCCCTCCTTGGGCTTGCCGGATAAGCGCTTGTGATTTTTTCCTGGGAATGGAAATCACCGGCACCGGGAGAGTGGCCAGACAGATCTGCCATAGCAAATCCAAAAGTGTTCCCAGATCCCTCTGTCCCCCAGGCTAGAGTAGTGGAACAGGATAGCTAAATGATCTGTGTGAATCCTCATAACCATTTTGACCTTCATTTGACTTAATTGATTAAGTGTGTAATTTCTGATACGCAAGCAGGGTCATGTATTTTAAGACACTGTGTCTGTGGGAGGGACATCATTAATACACTGCTCACATACATAGATACATAGTTTATGAATTAACTTGATCACCTGTAAACAATAGTAAACATAAGATGCAGCTGTCACCTCGAGCAGATGGATAAAGATATGAGTTATGTCAATTGATCGTGTGCTCTCTATGGTGTGTTGGTGATTCAATAGCAGTAAAAATACATAAGCCTCTTGTTTTTTTGTTTAGTTTTTTTTTGCTTTTTGCATGTAGCAAGAATCTATTTGCATCCATCTTATGAGGGAAAATACTGGCAGCGTTTTTGGCTATAAATGTGTGCATGCGTGCATGTGTGCCTGCATGCATCTGTGTACAATGATAACTGATAAGTTACAGCAATTTGTCTCCTTTGTTGACACCCACAGCCCTTTGCCATGGCACTTGGTTGCACAATAGAAGCACGTGTGTGTGCACCCTATAGTGTTTCAATGTAGGGTTTCTATGGGCCAGGGCCTGGAGGTTTCACTATCAGTCTCTCTTTCTGTGATTTTAAGCTCAAGGGCTGTATTTTGGGTCACCAGCGCATGGCGTAAAGTTCGTTATTCACCGGCGCGAAGTTGAATTCGTTATTTTGCACCTTTATTTTTTAAGCATTGCGCCCAGGGGTGTGGCAATTAACAACCTAGGGAGGGACCTGGCGCATTGTCTAAAAATCGCTATCATACACCACCTAAACCTGGTCAGAAGTCAATGGCGAGTTGTTTATATGCTATTTTAAGAGCGCATGTCAACAGTCATATTGGCAGGTGCACGCACCATCCTTCTATCATTCATGAATCCACACCAGCGCACGTCCATGCAAAGCATTACAAATTGCACGATTACAATGGTAAACATAATTAGAATAAAGATATTACGAAATACTGTACATCTCATGATGAGTAGTTATTCACCATCATTTGCAAAGTGATTAGGGGAGAGGCGAGAGACACGTATGGAGCACAGCTGAAGACGCACTGTCACGAGATATAAGCAACTCCTCTGCAGGATAAATGTTGTTTTATTCAGTCATTTGAGCAACATTAGGGTAAGTGTTGCATTTTCCAGCCTATGTTTTCGATGGTAACCCATTGTCAGTCAATAGTGAAAGTAACTGCATATAACTGTCTTGTCGTTGACTGACTCCTTGGTGAAGTTAGTTTCACTTTGCCAATGAGTTCAAATAATAGACGAGTGCAAATGCGTGAAGGCTATGCTAGGCTTTAGTAAAGCATGGTTTAAGAATGACTATTCCATACGGTCTCGCAAGCAGCCTTCTTCAAATGCGCCGTTGAATGCCAAAATACCGATGCATTTATTTGACATATCGCGCGTTGCGCCGTTAAAGGGAATGACAGATGTCATTCTCATTGGTTTAAAATGATGTTACGCCCCAAACACACCCATATGACTGATTAAAAGACCTAGGAACACCTTGTTACGCCATGCGCTCCACTTTTGATAACGAAACCGCTCCCAATGTGAACTGGACATCCTACTAAATTTGAATAGACTTTTGACGAGTGACCATGCACTTTAGAATGTCATGATAGGGCCCCAAGTGTCACGTAAGTGGACAGAATAGGGGATAGCAGTTTCTCTGTCTCTCGGTCTGTCTCTGTCACTTAAACACAGGCACACACACATACAAACACAGGTGTGGTGTACACACACACTTAAAAGATACTTTCATGCATTTCAAGGGTTTAAAGATGTGTAGATAGACAGGGAGACAGACACACAGAATTATAGTTGTGGTGTGACTGTAATGGCCAATTTGGGGAGCCTCATTTACACATTAAGGGCCCTATCATGACATTCTAAAGTGCATCGTCACTCGTCAAAAGTCTATTCAAATTTAGTAGGATGTCCAGTTCACATTGGGAGGGGTTTCGTTCTCAAAAGTGGAGCGCATGGCGTAACAAGGTGTTCCTAGGTCTTTTAATCAGTCATATGGGTGTGTTTGGGGCGTAACATCATTTTAAACCAATGAGAATGACATCTGTCATTCCCTTTAACGGCGCAACGCGCGATATGTCAAATAAATGCATCGGTATTTTGGCATTCAACGGCGCATTTGAAGGAGGCTGCTTGCAAGACCGTATGGAATAGTCATTCTTAAACCATGCTTAACTAAAACCTAGCATAGCCTTCACGCATTTGCACTCGTCTATTATTTGAACTCATTGGCAAAGTGAAACTAACTTCACCAAGGAGTCAGTCAACGACAAGACAGTTATATGCAGTTACTTTCACTATTGACTGACAATGGGTTACCATAGAAAACATAGGCTGGAAAAAGCAACACTTACCCTAATGTTGCTCAAATGACTAAATAAAACAACATTTATCCTGCAGAGGAGTTGCTTATATCTCGTGACAGTGCGTCTTCAGCTGTGCTCCATACTTGTCTCTCGCCTCTCCCCTAATCACTTTTAACCGTCATTACCAATTTGCAAATGATGGTGAATAACTACTCATCATGAGATGTACAGTATTTCGTAATATCTTTATTCTAATTATTTTTACCATTGTAATCGTGCAATTTGTAATGCTTTGCATGGACGTGCGCTGGTGTGCGTTCATGAATGATAGAAGGATGGTGCGTGCACCTGCCAATATGACTGTTGACATGCGCTCTTAAAATAGCATATGAACAACTCGCCATTGACTTCTGACCAGGTTTAGGTGGTGTATGATAGCGATTTTTAGACAATGCGCCAGGTCCCTCCCTAGGTTGTTAATTGCCACACCCCTGGGCGCAATGCTTAAAAAATAAAGGTGCAAAATAACGAATTCAACTTCGCGCCGGTGAATAACGAACTTTACGCCATGCGCTGGTGACCGAAAATACAGCCCTAAGTGTGTGTTTTCAAAGCTATTATGATAGGGCCGACAAGTGACCACTCGAGAGAAAACCTCCTGCAGCAATATGGCGAACAGCAGAAGTGAAACTGGATATTTAATAATGAATTCAGAGGGTGTAGCGCTCAAAAGGAAACGGCAGAGGTTTAAATGATTTAATAGGCAAGTTAGCAGCATCCAAACAGTGAGCAGAACAATGGCAAATGTCGTTAACGTGAGTCTGTAACTTTCAGGCTGTTGCAACAATGGCTCCCCTTCCTTTGTAGCAAGAGAACAAATGTCTTGTCTTGTGCATTACAATGCATTATTCTGATAGATACCATGTGCTCTGTGTATCTATGTCTTTGTCCATGTCACTTTATACTTTAGGATTCAAGGTGATTTAAATGGGAAATACTGCAGCATCACTTGAAAAGGTCTTTGCTGGGGTGCTTGTGGGAAAAGTGCACCACATCACCTACAAACTGCTAGGATAAATTGCTGATGTTCTATTGGTGAATAAAACATTTTAATGTAACAACAAGCACATTTCCAAACTGCTCTTGCTCACTAAAGACAGTGCATGATATATCTACTTCTAATTAGTCGACGGAGGTCCATCGGTGTTGGTGGAGCTGCACACTCCACACCGATTGGAGATACATATGGTCATTGGCAGGTCAGGCATTCGACTGTCGGCTTGGTCTGTGGTCCCAGCTGAAGGGCCTCAGGTAAACAGTAAGGTTCTGTCCACTGAATATCAATTGACAGCTAATGACAGAGAACACAATTTTGGACTGGAGTGCAAAAACAACTTTTCTTGACTGCAAACATAGCTTGTATATATATATATATATATATATATATATATACAATGAATAAGGCCCCTACTAAATGACATACATTGCATATTATGTAATACACTGTCATTTGTTATTTTGTTATCTTGTGGGTGGGACTAAATACATGGTCCTTGACCAGCTGTGGCACAAGTTCAGCAGCATCTATTATGGGGATACTGTTTGGTCTGGCATATAAAACTAAAAAAGAGACATCTAGAAATGTTTGTCCTTTTTGTGAATACACTGAGTGAAATTACTATTTAGAGGTTACTGTTTGAGGTTAAAGTTACATTTTCACCAAGGGCCAAGTATCAAGTGGTTAGTTGACCCTTTTTATGTTCTTGTGTTGTCTGATCTGCACAAGGCATATTGGCAGGGGTTGTTCTTTGTTACAAAAGGCACTAATAGCCCATATTCACGTCCTTCACGGCTCCAGAGGCAAGGAATCCAAGTTTCCAAGGGAGGGCTTTCAGTTGAAACAGAAGCAGACAGATGCTCCTATCGGTCTGAACCCGATCCTTAGCTGGCATGCATTCTTAATTTAGCAGTTAATGCCCTTCATTTATTAATGGGCTGCTGACAGAAAAAATACCCCAGATGCTGAGATGAATTTGTTTATAACAAAACATGGCAGTTTTTTTTTTTTAATCGACTCGGTTGTCAGTCATCAGTCATACTTAAGCAGTATCTCCTTATAGTCAGAAGTTAGTTGTAAAATATACAGCTCACCTTCCCATTCAGCCAAATCCCAAGAATAAAATCGAGGCATCAGGTCACTTCTTTGCCTCCCCACTCCAAGTGTCACCCTAACAGAAACTGCTGAGAGGAAGGTTTCCTCTTCTTCTTCTCATCCCTCCTTTCCTCCGATCAACCCTAACCTTGTCACTGCTACCCTCTCTCTATCGTCTTCCTCCCTCCCATCCACCCACTCCCTGCCGAGTTTTTTCCATCTGGTTCTCCTTGTTCCCTTGGAAACAGTGGAAGCAGGGCACTGTGACATCTGGAGGGATCTATTCCACACCTTACAGCCGAGGTTAGGGGTAGTGGGCGGAGGCAGAGAGTGGCCCAAACCTGTGCCATTATCACCCTGTTTCTAAAGACTACATCTCCAGTCCTGTTTACTTCATGAATCCCAAGTGTCTGAATCTGAGTTTGCTGTTGTGAGATGAACAGATGCTATTTCAACATAGGACCTTATAAAAACGACTTTAAAAACAAAATCTTCAGGTTTAGTTAATACAATGTTATATCTTCTGTAAGTGATTATCACTGTATTAGGCATTGTGCCAAAGATATGGTATGTGTGATTAGGCAGGGCATGCTTAGTGATGTGCTTTTCAACCAGGCTGAGGTGAGAGCCTGAATTCTTCATAAACGCGCCACTCCCCTGCTGAACCGAAACCTTCTGTGGGCTTCCTGCTGCTCCAGCCTATTCAGTGAGGCTTTTAAAACCTTTTGCCTAACATAATGAAGAGTTTACTGCAGAGCCAGAAATAGATGGTTTTACCTCAAGGGTGAAGGAAACTATTAGGACATGGCCTGAGAGACATTACATTACATTATATTACATTACATTTGGCTGACGCATTTTTAACCAAAGCGACTAACAACATGGTAACAGTTAAGTTTTAAAGCAATTCTCTCAACAATTTTAGGACAATTTAAAAACGGTAGAGTACAGTAAGAATAAGTGCATCAGTGAGTGCTGTTTTTAAATAGTTGAGTGTCAGTTCAAGACGGCTGGTAAGTGCTAGGATCAGCAAGACTTGTTGTAAGTGGTGCTATGAGAGGAGATGTTCTCTAAAGAGCTGGGTCTTCAGGAGTTTTTTGAAAATGGAGAGGGATGTCCCTGCCCTTGTAGGAACTGGCAGTGTGTTCCACCAACGAGGAACAACAGATGAGAAAAGTTTGGATTGGCCTGAGCGTACCGGTGGCAGAGCTAGATGTCGTTCGTCAGAGAAGCGCAGCGGTCTGGAGGTAGCGTATGCCTGTATGAGCGCATTCAAGTAGGTGGGAGCAGAACCGGAGACTACTTTGTAGGCAAGCGTTAGAGCCTTGAATTTGATGCGGGCCGCCATAGGTAGCCAGTGTAGCTGGATGAGCAGCGGGGTAACGTGCCCTTTTGGGTTGGTAGTAGACCAGGCTCGCCGCTGGGAGACCTGTCAGGAGGGCGTTGCAGTAGTCAAGTCGTGAGATCACTATTGCCTGAACCAGAAGTTGGGTAGCATCTTGAGTCAAGTAAGTCCTGATTTTCCGTATGTTGTAGAGTGCGAAACGGCATGACCGGGCGACTGAGGCAACATGATCTGAGAAGGTTAGTTGGTTGTCGAGAACAACTCCTAGATTTCTTGCAGTCCTGGTAGGTGAAACAGACAGGGAGTCAAATTTGATGTTGATGTCGTGGTGTATGGTTGGTTTAGCTGGAAGGACCAGCAGTTCAGTCTTTGAGAGGTTCAGCTGGAGGTGGTGTGCCTTCATCAAGACTCATTCAAGCTCCCAGGTCCACCCATTGGTGGAAGTGCATGAGTTGTTGTGTTCTACTGTGGCATTTTCTTGTACATACGTTTGTTTTGCTAAGTCCAATGAACATGCGGGGGGGGCGGGGGGGGGGGCATATATGCGGGGGGGGGGGGGGGGGGCATATATAACGCCGCAAGTAGCCTAGTCCGTTCACTAGTATAGTGGATTTCATTGAAAGTAAAAGTAGACGGGTTGATCAGCTGCGTCCTTAAGAATGCTCGATTCAAGTTCAGTGTGTGTGGCGATTTCTCTGATGAAGCCATGAAACGGTAAAGGTCAACAAATTGGTTAATAAAGACATCATTTTTAGAGTTTGTTTTCTCGTTTTGGTTTTGCATCGGGTTCGCGTCTAGTTTGACCTGTCAGGATTTTCAGATAGGCTTAATGAATGATCAGAGGTGGAAAAAGTAAGAAAATATTGTAGCTACTCAAGTAAAAGTACCAATACTTTGATGAAATATTACTCAAGTACAAGTTAAAATACCGATCTGAAAATGTACTCAAGTAAAAGTAAAAAGTAGTTCATTTAAAATGCACTTGCATTTGCTGAAAGGCATACTGATGTGGGATCAAAGAAGATTGGACGGAACAGGCCTATTCATATATCCACTAGATATGTTTAGAGGCAAGGAAATATACTGTTCTGATGTATCCAACCTTCCTTTATTTCGATTATTTTGTTATCTCAGCTGCGACCAAACTGTCACGTTCAAATCATGGTAAGCCATGTGCTCCATCCTCCAAAAAAACACTTGAATAATTCACCTCAAGATGAGTGGATGAAGAGGAAGCCTTCAAAATAGAATCAAAAGGATTTATCTGCCCAGAGGAAGCTCAGGTCCTTATGGCTTCTCAGTGCTTCCATTGTCTCTTGCTTTCCTTCCTCATCATCTCAAATCACAACAGCCTGTAACTATGCCCATCTTCCTCTGCCAGCATTGTTTACTCTGATGTACCGGAGTGCTCCCCTGAAAGGGAACAAGCAAGAACATCTTTTGTTGTCTGAGAGAAGAGGCATTATGGTGTGCTTTTTTCAGAAATAATGGTAAACAATTGAAGTTAACTAATGGCAGTGTCATGCCAGGCAATGGTACACTAAAGTGTGTGTGTGAGTTTGTGTGTGTGTGTGCATGCGCGCGCGCGCGCGTGTGTGTGTGTGTGTGTGTGTGTGTGTGTGTGTGTGTGTGTGTGTGTGTGTGTGTGTGTGTGTGTGTGTGTGTGTGTGTGTGTGTGTGTGTGTGTGTGTGTGTGTGTGTGTGTGTGTGTGTGTGTGTGTGTGTGTGCGCGTGTGTGCGTGTGTGTGTGTGTGTGCGTGTGTGTGTGCGCGTGTGTGTGTGTGTGTGTGTGCGTGCGCGCGCGTGCGTGTGTGTACAGGGTGGGGGTGGGGTGGTGTAAAGAGAATGCCGAGGGACATTGAGTGAAGACTACACAGCAGCTGGTAAGGGGCAGGTGCTTATTATACCTTCAGCCATGTTCCCTCCAGTTGCCACAGAAACTTAACAGAAACAAGTGGCTCATTTGAGAGCTAAAGCATTGTGTGGAGAGAGAATTTCATTATGATGTGCACAGGGAGGCCACAGCCCCCAGGCACAGCAAACAGTTTTCAAAGAAAAACAAAAACAGCACTTGCATGATAAAACATAATGCCCTCTCAGGGAAATTTGTTTTGGCATATTATAGCCCAATCATATGAGGTAGTATACTTTGTTGAATGTGAAATTTAATGCCCGGCACCTTTAAAGAAGTTCTACCCTTGGAATGCCTTGTTTACCTTGTTTCCAGCCATTCTACCGTGGTATAGAAAGTAGAGTTGCAGCGCACAAGCCCATTGACGTTCAGCCATCCTTGCATACGAAAACTGTCACTTAGATATATTCTGTGGGTGCGGTCTCAACTGGACGAGCTCATGAATAGTAATGAGCTCAGTCAATACCATGTCAGACTGACCAGTTTATTTAATTGGCCTGATTTCTCCACTTATTTATTTTCAATGGCTAGAGCTGACAGAGGAGGTAACAGTTCATTTTCACAATCACAACATTACACAAACACATATGGACCTAACATATTTCAAAAAATGGCACACAAAAAATGTGTGGCAGGGCACCTTTAAGTCAGTATCTTAGTTATCTAGTTAGATCAAATGTTAGATGTACATATGTACATAGATTGGAGTGAACTAGTTTTGTTTGGTTTGTTTTGAATATTTGTTCTGTGCATCTGCAGCATCATCTTATGTTAAAAAGGGCCTCATGCTTGTGTGTCTGGGATCCCAATTTCTCTGTGAAATTCTTTGTCAGCATTTCTACAATTTAACAATTCAAACAGTTTACCCATATGAACATATTTGTCGTCTGCTCTGCCAACATATCAAACTACAGGGGGCTTGTGTGGCTATTCATGAGCTGCTTTGAGACTGGAGTCTTTTCTATGTGGCTGGCAAGGCATATGTTCCCCATTTCAGCCTAAACTACTTACTTGGCAGCATGTCATATGGCATATGATCCTCTCCCTGAAATATATTTAATTCCCCAAACACAATTTTTTGTGTGTGTTGCTTTCAATGTTAATTTAACGTGGCTGATGTTATGCACAGGATGGGTGAAGTTCTTCACGAACAGGAAAAACATGAGTACTCATCCAAGCGTGGATGATGAGCTGTAGAAAAGCCTGTTACTCTAAAGGCTGTTCTCAGCTCATGATTATGGATTTCATAGCTGTTTTGGTGGAAATGGAGTTAAATGAAGCGTTGATTCATTCAAACATCATAGAGGTGAAGGAAAAACATCACATCAAAATGGCCTGCGTGCTACAGTGCATTTCAAAATCCATACAGAACTTTAAGACATTTAAGGGGGGGCAGCCGTGGCTTACTGGTTAGTGGTTCGAACCCCGACCAGTAGGAACGACTGAAGTGTCCTTGATCAAGGCACCTAACCCCTCACTTCTCCCCAAGCGCCACTGTAGCAGGCAGCTCACTGCACCGCAGAGACCAAATTTCTTTCACGGGATCAAAAGAGTATATATACTTATATACTTAAATATGACATAACATTAATCAGTGTTGTAGTCGAGTCCAAGTCCTGTCTCGAGACTTTCTGGCCATGATAATAGAGACAATGTATTTTGAGCTATACAGCTAAACTTGTAATGACAACATAACAGCGTGGAGGATAGCAGTGATCTCTGTTGAAGCCCATGCTGAATTCCATTAATGAGCCCATCACGTACAGAGGACCTAATGATCCTATTTAATGGCATGATTAAAGTTGTTAGGCCCCTCCATCACTGTCTCGAATGCGGACATAAACCTTTTTTCTGAAGTCACCTTGAAGTGGATAAACAGGCATCGAATATAAGCCAGTGCATTTCAAAACAGAACGGATGTATAGCTGTTGATGACAAGCTTAAATAAAGAAATCAAATACTTTCTAGACTTTTTTCCATTTGAATCAATGTTTCTCTTTTCTTGTTTTATTATTTTCTCTCCATCCACAAGCTAACATCCGCAGACACCTCAGACAACAAGCCTTGTTTATTACAGCTCATTGATGCACACACATCCACGCATTTACAGGCCATTAAGATGGCCGCGGAGAGATGCATCGAAATGCCACTCTGCACACTGAAAGCTCCGAAGCCTGTCGATAACTGCAGTGGCAATTAAGTGTGGTCTGTATCCAACCTTGCATACAAGCCTCACAGGGGTAAGCAGACTGATCAGACTCCAGGCCCCCCCTGTGTCCAGCCCTTGTGGTGGTCGTCTTAGGTGAACTGGCATTATCCTGCTTCATGATGTCTGCCTCCCCAGCACCCAGTGCAAGCTGTGCTCAAAGCATCAGGTTGGCCAGCCAATTAAAACAGGCACGGTGTGTGTGTGTGCGCACTGGAGACCAGACAGAAAATAAATAGGTTGAAATGACGGTGATATTTATGGGTTATGTGTTTTTTAAAGCATTAGTCCAGGTCTATGAATGACTGGTTTATGTGTGACCAGGAGAGGAGAACCATTGATGTCTGCATCCCCTCCCAGGGCACTTTGTAAGCACTAGTTATTGTTTGGTAATGATAGTGTCCTTGTGCTTGCATGCATTTAGCAATCTAATACTCTGCTTCTGGAAAACACAGAACACTGTCAGGGTCGCTGTCACAGGAGGTGGGCACTGCACTGCCAGGGGACATGCATTGTTGTGTTCAATGACAGAACACAAGTTTAGATAATGGTATGATGTGTGGAGATGGGGAGGCCTGAGATTGATGACGGGCTGGTTCGGTGTTTAGGATGATTGGTCCATGTCTGTCCAGTGGCATCTGGTCAAAATAGTGTGAATGAAAGCCTAAAGTAGGCTACAGCATGTCCCTCACTTCTTTTCGACACACTGCTGGTTTTACTCTACCGGACTCTTTTATGGTATGTTTCCTGTTTTCTTTTGGTTTTATACTTGTGATTATACTTTGAGGTATAGTCTTGTTTGTGATATTACACAGTAATCAACAATGTTGGAAATGAGCATGTCTCCTGCTGCGCTCGGAGTGAAAAGGGACAAGCGTGTTTGTGTTCCTCTGTCACAGACATTCTACCAGCCCCCTTTTCTGACAAGCGTGAGGAAATCAGACTGCAGACTACTCACTTTATCATCGTTAAATCCCACTTGACTTCTCCCGGGCTGCTCTGGCTCCGAGCTGATTTTGCCCTAAAATAGCAAAGAGCACAGTTCTGTGCCTCCTACTAGATGAGCTGGTCCCAGGGGCTGACCCCCCCCCCCTCCTCCAGTAGCCTTTCTCTGCCCCCCATTAGCTTGCCCTCTAAGACATTGCATGTCTCGTTGACAAGATGGTGTTTAAATGGGACATTCCATCTTCTCCTGCAAAGAACCTGTTGATCTGAAGCTTGTTATGCATGCTTAGTGTGCGTGTTTCAATCTGTGTGATTAGAGAGTTATGTCTTATCCTCTCTCTCCTAGATTAAATATTTAGATAGATAGATAGATAGATAGATAGATAGATAGATAGATAGATAGATTACTTTATTCATCCCCAGAGGGAAATTATGGTGTTACAGCAGCAATTAATAATATAAACATATCACACATAAACATACATACAAGTTAAAAAATAAATACAATTGGATATATAAATTCATATTTATATACAAATAAATACAATTGCAAATAAATACAATTGGATATATTGGATATATACAATTGGATAATTGGATATAGTCTCTGTTAAAGAGGTTGTAAACTGCATTGTCTCTCAGCATAAGATTTTCTCTCACGGCACAAAGGGGAGTTGTTGTAAATAGTTATGGCAGTGGGAAGGAATGATTTTCTATAACGGTCCTTGTTACAGCAAAGTTGGAGCAACCTCCAGCTGAAAACACTCTGTTGTTTGACCAGTAGTTAATTTAGTGGATGTGAGGTGTTACCCATAATGTTAAGGAGCTTTTGCAACATCCTTCTCTCAACAACTAACTCTAGGGGTTCAAGTGTACTTCCAATTACAGAGCCATCTCTTTTAATCAACTTGTTAAGTTTTTTGGTGTCATTTGCCCTGATGGTACCCCAGCAGATGGCTGCAAAGAAAATGGTACTATGGTAGAAACAGCAGACTGGTAAAACATGTTCAACATCCTGCTGCACACATTAAAAGACCTAAGCTTCCTCAAGAAGTATAGTCTGCTCTGTCCCTTCCTATAAACAGCCTCAGTGTTGTGCACTTCCAGTCCAGTTTGTTATCTAGATGTACACCCAGATATTTGTAGTTTTCCACTACCTCCACCTCCACCCCCCATGATGGAGACCGTGTTCAACTTTGTCCTAGCCCTCCTAAAGTCCACTACCATCGCTTTGGTCTTGGCCACATTTAAGAGTAGGTGGTTGTTTCCACACCACGCCACAAAGCTGTTCACCAGTTATCTATACTCAGCCTCCTCTCCATCCTTCACACACCCTACAACTGCAGAGTCATCAGAGTATTTCTGCAGATGACAGGTTGCAGAGTTGTACTGAAAGTCCGAGGTGTATAATGTGAAGAGGAAAGGAGAGAGTACAGTCCCCTGCGGTGCTCCTGTGCTGCTAACCACCTTCTCGGACACACATCCTCCCATCCGTACAAACTGTGGTCTTTCCGTAAGGTAATCAACAATCCATGATGTTATGGATGTCTCCACCTGCATCCTTTGTAGCTTCTCTCTTAGCAAAACAGGCTGTAGTGTGTTGAAGGCACTGGAGAAGTCGAAGAACATTATTCTCACCGCACTACCAGCTTCATCCAGGTGGTTGTGGGCTCGCTGAAGCAGGTAGATGATGGCATCTTCAACACCAACCTCACGTTGGTAGGCAAATTGCAGTGGGTTCATTGAGGTGGTCACCTGAGGTCTGAGGTGTGCCAACACCAATCTCTCCAGCACTTTCATGCAGTGTGATGTTAATGCCACTGGTCTGTAATCATTGAGGACTGATGGAGAAGACTTCTTGGGTACTGGAACAAGGCATGATGTTTTCCACAGCACTGGAACCTTCCTCTGACACAGGCTGGTGTTGAATAGGCACTGTAGAATCCCGCATAGCTGTTCTGCACAGGTCTTCAGGACCCTGGGGCTTATGCCATCTGGGCCTGCAGCTTTGTTCTGACACAGACTCTCCAGCTGCCTCTTTACCTGGCTCCTGGAAACATACAGGCTGATGGGGGAGGTAGGGGAGGGCCCTGTATTTCCTGATGCAGGGGAGGTTGCTAATGGCGCTGTGTTGCAGTCCATGGTGGTGATCGAGAGGGTCGAGGAGGTGTGAGGATGTAGCTGAAGGGGTGGTGGAGTTAAGTGGGAGGGGGAAGCAGGGGGTCCTGTGCTGAACCTGTTAAAAAAACACATTCAGCTTGTTGGCTCTGTTCAGGTTTCCCTCAGCCTCGGCCCCTTTCGCTTTGAACCCAGTGATGGTCTTCATTCCCAACCACACATCCTTCATGTTGTTTTGCTGGAGTTTACTCTCCAGCTTCCTCCTATATGCCTCTTTGCTCTCCCTTAGCTTTATTTTCCTTCTGCACACTCCTCAGTAGCTCTCTGTTCCCATCCCTAAAGGCCCTCATCTTTCTGTTAAGCACCTCCTTTAGGTCCCTGGTTATCCATGGCTTGCTGTTAGGGAAGCACTGCACTGTCCTGGTAGGCACAATGTTATCCACACAGAAATTGATGTACTCAGTTATGCAATCAGTCATGAAATTGATGTCATCACCATGGGGCTCACAGAGTGCATCCCAATCTGTAGCCTCAAAACACCCTTGAAGTTTTTCAGTCACTTCCTCACCACTCCCTAACAGTCCGTGAGATCACAGGCTGTTCCTTAACAACAGGTGTATAGACCCTTTCAACAATAAAAACAAAAACAATACTTGAACGTTCTATTTGGGCCCCAATCTACTTCCTCTGCATTAAGATAACATATGAAATGTTAAAAAGGAAGTCTTGTGGGGCCAACTATGATGCTGATAATGGAACTCTCTTGAAAGGGTCTATATGTTGGGACGGAGGCCGAAAGAAAAACGTTTACCCAGCCAGTATTGTTTTTTGATTTTAGACTTTTTTGCAGTCTTCTCAGAGAGGACAAAAATGCATAACTCCTCAGTAAGCTTGTATGGTGAGAATAATGTTACCATGTTTGTGACATTTCTGTTTCACTTATACTGAGTATACTGAGGCAATGTTGCATTATGTTGCCTCCGCCTGAACAACCTGGCAAAGCGGTTTCATCAGGGTTGATGTTTCATCTCCAGAAGCACCAATATCTCCTCGTGGGCTACCTGGAGGTGCAAATAGCAGTCCCTAAAAGGGGTGCTTCTTGTTCCATGGAAAATATGCTGTCTTGTTTATCAGTCCTCCTATTAACATGTCTGTTTATAGAAAGTACAGAGGCATTTGTGTCTTGTGCTATTGGAACTACAGAGGTTATGGTCATAACAGCATATGGTTGAACCTAGTCTTACAGATACCCATAATCATATGGGAGAAGGGTACTGGCAAATATTCAATTTAATTACACACAAAAAATGAATTAACATTGTTTATTGTGATTGCATTGAGTCATCAGAATATTAGAGTAGGTGATTGTTCATAAGAGTCTCATGAATAATCCCTCATTGTTCATAAGAGATTTGTTACCAAAAAATCTAACAAATTCTCTGAAGCATCCTGCTGTAAGAACAGTTAGATAAAACCATTCTTGTGTATGAATGCTTGGTGTTGACAGTTTAATTTGTGCTGCATGGAGGTGTCATGTGAACTACAATGTGCACCACAGCATGCCAGCAGGCTAGATCCACTCAGCTGAGCAATCAGTTTGTAATATTTCATGGCCTATAAAACTGTGAATGTGCCATGTCTGTCAAATCACAATCAGCTTCCAGGTACAGAAATGATGCAGAATGTATCAGACTGGTACGAACTTCAGTGCTGTGATTTAAAAATGAGGAGTAAATTCTGCACATTGGATGTCCTCAGTTTCCCCAAAACAAAGATGTGGTGTTTTATATATGACACATGATTTTATGGCCAAAACCAGGGCACACTGATGACAGTCTGTTGTGTGTTTGTGTGTTTGTCAGGAGCTGGTGGGGAGCAATGCGCCTCAGAGGAACTGGAAGGGGATCGCCATCGCCTTGCTGGTCATCCTTTTCATCTGCTCGCTCATCGTCACCTCGGTCATCCTGCTGACCCCGAGTAGGGCCTACACACACACACACACACACATGCACACACACACACACACACACACATACACACACACACACACACACACACACACACACACACACACACACACACGTGAGCACAGTGAGCACAGTGCAACTTCAGGTAGCGACACTGAAGTTGCACTGTGCTCATTACATCAGCCCACAATGCCCACAGATTATGAGAGAGACATTTCAAGTGTTTGTGTCAGGGACGGGAGCGTCAGGGAAGGATGAGGGAAAAATGAGGGGAGAACAACATGTATAGACAGGGCAAAACCCAGAATGATCTGATTAAGGTCACATAGTTAATGAGATCATTTGCATATTTAAATACATTATTTGAGTACATTAGTGTAAACATAGTGTATATTTACACTAATTAAGTAAAAACATTCATAATTGCTTTGCTATGATGTTCTTGTAAAGGTGAAGTCGCACATGAACGAAAAAGGTAAAAAATTACCTAATTTGCATAATGTAACTGCAATATCCTATCTAAAAACATACTTTTGTATGATCATTTGTTATATTTAATACAATTTGAATATTATTTGGGCCTAAAGCCATTAACTTATCTATTTACAGCCATATTATCAGTACATTTCTTTATTATGCATTAATATTCGTTAATGTATTCAAATATGCAAATTATCTCATTAACTATGCGTGATATAAAAATGTCCCAAGCAGAAATGGATTTTACGCGAAAAAGTACTATAGAATCAATTGAGAAATGTTTGGTAGTGACCTGACCCTGTCTAGTAGTGTGGCATCACAGGTAATGGACTAACATGTGGCAAGAGAATCTAGGCCTTTGGTCACAGATACAGATATGAAGCGTACAAACACACAGGAAGGGACACACTACAGGAGCCTTAGCTCAGAGCACTAGATTAGAACATGTGGGCATGATATATCAGTATAGAGAGAGCACACAATTAAAAACACCAGCATGCACACACAGACATGCTTACACATTCACTCAGCAGTGTTTTTGTGAGTTAAGGAAAAATACTAGCAGAAATCCTGTCTCTCACTCTGTCTTTCACACACACACACACACACACACACACACACACACACACACACACACACACACACCAGTTTTGAGCCAATGGTATTGCAGAGAGGATGATGGGTTATTATCCAGGTTCTTCTGAGGAGCTAATATGACTTTAATGTAGATAATGACGGTGCGGTTTCATTTAGTGTACATTATGAAACCACAGCTGATCTGGTCATTCTTTAAACTGGCACTACATCAGAAATGCCTCTGCAGTCTGTTTGAGTGTTTTTCTCTCTTGTTCATTTGCCAGGTTTTCCCAATTAGCTGCTTAGATATGCAATTGTAAAGCAATCATGATTTCACTTTTCTCTATGTGATTTATGCAGATCTCAGCCCACTCGCCCTGTAATGAAGTAGCTCCAAAACTCCATTTGGAACACAGCAGGTTTTTTATAGAATTAGACTGATTCAGAGCCCACTGTCTTTGACCTGGCTCTGTAGGGTTGAATTCTCTCTTTCTCTCTCTCTTGATCGCTGTCATGGGCTTGCCAGACCTAGTGCCCCTTGGCAGTGTCAGCCAATTGCACTGGGCTGGGTTGGGAGCTTGAGGCCTTAAACCCTGTAAAAGTCCTTGCTGATTTGGATCGATGCAGGCAGATCGATAGTCAGCCTAGAGAGGAGTGAGCCTCACATGGTGCCTATCCTCTTTTCCTTTTGATCTGGTATTTGCAGTCATTTTCTATCACAGACAAAAGAGAGATGGTGGCGTGTTTGTGCATGTATTGTGTGTGTGCGCGTGTGTGTCGGTGTGTGTGTGTGTGTGTGTGTCCGTGTCTGTGTCCGCCTGTCTGTCTGTCTGTCTGTCTGTCTGTCTGTCTGTCTGTCTGTCTGTCTGTCTGTCTGTCTGGGGGGGGGGGGGGGGGGGTAAAAGCGTGAGTTACCTAACTATTCTAGAAAGGTGGTGGTGGGTTCAACCACTCACTCTCAGAACTCTCACAGACTACAAGTACTCTTCTTTCACACAGTCACAGCTGAGCAGTCTTCTTCGAAATTCCATTACTGCACCATGTGACATGCTGCCCTTGCATAGAAGTCTGAAGATGTTTGATGTGTGATTTATTTTATGCATTTTACGCTTCTTAAGTCAGGAGTTATTTTTTTAAGATTAAGACATTTAGTGAGTTATTTCAGTTTTCATAACGTAGGTGGGGGAGACCTGCTGTCTGCAGATATAGTGCTACACAGTACTAATGATGTTTCTTTGACCCAAGAATCCAATACAATCCATATTATTATTATCTGCTTTGTCATTAAGCCATATGAGCTTAGAAAGTCAGGCTGACCCAGCACTGTTAATGTCCTTCCTTCTCACCTGTAGATGTGGACGACAGCCTGGCGCTGAAGAAGAAGATAACCGTGGACCACGTCTTCAGCAAAGACCTTGAAATCCACGATCCCGAGGCCACGTGGCTTACCGGTGAGTGCCTGTGGATTAGGCGACCTTTCCTTCCTCGTCTCCTCCTTAAGCGGAGCGCAGTCTTCCTGAGTGCTCAACCCGCCACTTATCAGCCCGCACTCGTCTGAGGAGAGATTGTGCCATTTGACACCATTAAAATTCTCATCGCCGATCTCAGGCAGGTATTTCTGAAGCACCTCGAGCATAAATCCTCATTTAAATGTGGCTTTAAGAAGCAGAAGCTCCATGCAGAGACACTCTCTTTTCTATATCTTTTATTTTTCGTCACTCTCCTTTTCACTCTTGCAATCAAAAACTAGAACAGACTGTACAGTCTCTGTGTGCTATTGCCTTTTGCAATTGTTCACTTCTAGTATTCTGTTTGTGAATATTTGCTAATTTATTGACACGCACAGTGCAATGTAGCAGGAGTCAGTTATTGGTAGCATTTTATTTAACATCTAGAGAAGCATAGAGATTGACTATTGACATAGAATGGTAAATCTGGTGCAACAAAGCTATGAACCGGAAACATGGTTCTTTAATCCTTCATATGCAAATCTCGGACTTTGAAATGACCACTAAAAAACAGGTGAACCTGAACAAAGACTAACTGTGACGCAAACCATCTCTGTCATCACTGCCCTTCTCCAAATGAAACGTCACCACTTTGTGTTGGAGATTTAGGTGGAAGTCGCTGGGGCCTATTATGTACAAGGCAGACAATCAAGTCTCATAGAAATTTCTTTAAAGAAATTCATGCACTAAGAACTTCTTCGTCTGAACACTCACCCATCATTCTTGTGTGTGACATGGTGTTACGTGACATTAAATGAGCTTAATGTTTTGCTCACTTCAATAGATTAGCGTTAGTTGGTATGCATTGGTATTAATGCATTAGTATAAAAGATAGTTTTGTTACAAATATGGCTATGGGCAATTCCATGGAAAATTACATTTTTTGTAACATCCATAACGCTAATAAAATGTGATGGTATGGTATGATGTGAATGATTACATGAAATTTGAGCATTTGCTATTTTTGGCTGAAGAATGTACTGTACATGAGAAAAAATGCACAAAAAAAGAATGTTATCATTCACATCATACAAATGCCAAGGCATTTCACTGGCGTTATGGATGTGACAAAAAGTCAATTTTCCGTGGAATTGCCCCTATGCTGAAAAGAGCTCAACCCCTGTTGTTAATTTTCTGTTGAGGGCCTGAGGGGCCGTGCCCGTGACTGTCCTAGTCCCCTGACTTAAAGCTGATTGAAAATAAATTAAACACACAGATGGGGACCTTCAACCCTGGAGTGGGCGGTTCTGTTCCGAGAGAAACTCTCTGATGTCTTTGTCTTCTCTGATTGTACAACAACAGAACAGGAGACAGCTCTTTCAAGTGTTGTTGGAATGACAAAAGGGGGTTACTCACTACTATGCAAGAGCACCTAATGATTGACACTAGTAGACTAGTTATCTATAACTTATAAGCCAAGTCATTTACAAATCATGGAAATTGGCAGATCATGTATTTTTTTAGAGATCATGTAAATATCAATTACATTAAATTAATTTCATATACCTTGAGGGTTATTTCTATTACAACAAATAAAAACAAAACACTGTCATTGCTCCACCAAAATGATGCCTGAGAGAATATAATTATGTGCAAGTTAATAAGCTGCTTAAAAAGTCAGAGGAAATGTCTGGCACCAGTCAAGTTTGTGCAGGCCAAAGGACAATCTCCAAAGCAGATGGGTCAAGATAATTAACCGCAAGAGCTTCCTGCCTCTAAACATACCCAGCAGTGCCTCACAAGAGCTGGGCAAGGCCTCATGTAACCCCCATTAGCATGTTCCATTAGCATTGACTATTTCCAGATTAGCATGCCCATGTCTCAGAAAGTCATTAGCAAATGTAGTGAGTTTGTCAATGTGCTCTATTAATACTTTGTGTGTGGTCTGTATACCAAGTGTGCCTGGGTCTACTGAAAGGTAGACCAGTTTTACATGTATGATTGCATTAACCATGTCCAAATGGCAAAAACAGACCTTGCATATTGGTCCTGCCTTGGATATTATTCTGCACCCTACTGGTGATTTGCCATTTCTGGTCCCCCTCTTGGTCCACCATCATCTTTACTTTCAGTGGCTGTGTATTAAAAAAAAAATCTTAATCGCAAAAGCCTCAGTCAATGTTGTCAGCCAAACAGATGTTGTTCAGACTAGAAGGTTAGTAATAAGGTGAAAAAAATACTTGGTCAAACTAAATATTGGTGAAAACAAATAAAGAGTAAATTAACAAAAAAAAAGTGTATTAAAAATGTTGGTAACACAAAAGACAATGAGAGTAGAGACCAGAAGACCATTAGATCTACCTCCAGTACGTCGACAGTAGTCCACTGGCTCTTTGCTTTGTGTGTATTGGATTATGGAGTTGGTGATTATAATGGACTGCCACCGTAAATAACTGTGCTGCATGTCCATTATTATATCATTAGGAGGTCGGTGGGTGATTTGCTGAAATGTGAGTTGCGTAGGAATAGTTAATTTGGTGTGGGGGTTATTGCATACTGCTAGAACAGAGTGCAGGAGATGCCATTTCAACTGTGTATGAAGAACACTTTCACTGCTTTCTGAACAATAGCAACAAATGCATTTAAAAAAGACATTTAGAAACAGAAACAGTCTCATTAGAAAAAGACTAAGAAAAATGGCATTAAATACCCCCACTCACCCACCTCATATCCATGCATTGAATTTTTTTTATTGTGTAACCCAATTTAAAAGTGTGGCCCAGCTATGCTGATTCTAAAATTCTCTTGTGGATGCCAGGCGCCGTGGCGATTTAAGGCGAAGTGGGCCCCTGGGACACAGCCCCATTCCTCTCGCCCACTCCCTCCCACAGCGCGGCCTTGATCACCCATTTAAAGCCGTCCCTCATCTCGACTATTCTCCGCGGTGCCATCTCTTCCCTGTGTGTCGGCCGCCCAGGCTGGGGCATCTCCCAGCCCAAATGAATAAGAGTAGCAGCTGCATTTGTGTGTTTAAACAGGCACTGTAGTCCTGAAATGGATGAATATTCAGTTGTGCATATTATTAAAAGACGGACAACTCATTGCACGCTCTGGCAAAGTGCCCTTGGCAAGTTGTTCCAAACAATGCAACTAACTGAAATGCTTCCTGGAACACAGTGGAAGAGTTCTAAAGGAGGCACTGCATAGTGTACTCTGGGTACTGTACTCTTGCCATAGTGAATATCAAATGACTGAACCACAAGGCCACAGAAACAGTTGCTTTCAGAACAGTGAATGGTTGTCAATTGCATTCTGAGTCTTTTTTGTGTTTATGAAAATGACAGAAGTCCGTATTGCTATTCTTCCTGGCTGAAGAAGACCAAACGTAAAATGAAATTCAAATGTTGGCAAAAGCCCTGAGACGGATGTTGAAGTTTATGCTAAAATGATGAATGAGTCATTCATCACCTGGCTACTGTTTCTGTCGCAGACAATGAGGTGCTGTACCGCACGCGATCTGGGGACCTGGTCAAACTCAACGTGGAGACCAACAGGACAGATGTGTTGGTGGAGAGCAGCATGTTTGTGAGTTACCGTGACACTGTGTCTGTTGCTCTGGGCTGTGGGTCTGTTTCTGCTGTTGTGACCATGTTCAGACAAATTACAGTCAAACCACAGATTACTATGTGAAAATAACTTGAAATTTGAAATGATAAAACTATGACATTTGTGGGTTTTTTTTCGCTTTGTAGAAGAGACATTCAGCAAGCCAGTACCAGGTGTCCCCTGACCTGACACATGTGTTGTTGGCCTTAAACATTGAGCCTGTGAGTTTCTTTCTTTATTTCATACTATTTTTACTACTTTATGTTTTATATTTTCTAGTAGATACTTAAAGGTGTGCAATAGTAGTGCACTGTTACATAATGCAATGTTCTCCTCTGTATCTTTTCAGATCTATCAGCACTCCCACAAGGCTGACTACATCATCTGTAGCCTGTCCACCCCGTAAGTAGCCAGCTCCAACCCAGTAGTGTTCGATACAGACTTCCAGTGGGTCTTATTTCACCATGTATTTGTTGATTAGTACTGCCTACAGACTTCCAGTGGGTCTTATTCCACCATGTATTTGTTGATTAGTACTGCCTACAGACTTCCAGTGGGTCTTATTCCACCATGTACAGACTTCAAGTGGGTCTTATTCCACCATGTATTTGTTGATTAGTAATGCCTACAGACTTCCAGTGGGTCTTATTCCACCATGTATTTGTTGATTAGTAATGCCTGTATGTGCTATGTCTTGCTTAGTCAACATGTTTTGAGGATATGTTTTTTGTCTTTTATCAGTAAATTTCATTACTAAAAACATGACAATTGATAGTCCTCCTTTCCTGTAATAGTCACTGCACTCCTTTATTCTAAAAGCAATGACAATTTTACTTACACTGCCCCCTGGTGGAATTTAAAATAGCCTGTCCACAAACCATCAAGTCTACAATCAATGTCCCTGAAGAGCCTTATATTGAATAGAATAGTTTGCCTCAAAGGCTTCCACTGTGTGTTTGGACTTTCACTTAAATGGACGATATTATATAGATATTTAAATTGTTTTGATGCCTCAATGCCTTTATGCCACCAAATGTCTTAAAAAGCAGATTTATTCCATTTCACACAGAGCCTTCCTCATACGTATTCATAAAGAATGAATGTGAATGAGACGGAGGAAGAAAGACTGACTTTTTTGTGCTCCTCCAGAGACGTCCATCCCCTGAACCCATCAGAAGTGCACAACAGCAAACTGCAGTATGCAGGGTGGGGTCCCAAGGGCCAACAGCTGGTGAGTCCCCCATTTTTAGCACAAACTAAACCACCTTTACACACTTTTAAACACCTTTTAAACCTTTAAACTACTCGCCCACAGAGAAGAAGCCATAACCCCTTTCTGGCTAAGTCCCACCTTACAAATGAGGGCATGGATGCAGAGTGGGCAGTTCCCCATGTATCAGTATGTCAGCGAATCAGTGAGCTATGTTGGCGTGTCATGTGGGACGTGAGCTGTAGCCGTGCCACGGTCAGGGCAACTTCAGGGCCAGGAGTGCTCAAGTGACCAGGCCTCGGCAACACCTGTCAGTGGGCCGCGGTGCCAAGGCAACCCACGCCGCGGCAGATGGTTCTGTGCCGGCACGGCTCCAGAGCGCCGGACCGTGGCGCGAGGTGCCACAACAGCTCTGACGCACTCTCGCCCGTCATCAGATCGCCATAATAACGAACCGTTTATTCTCCCCCTTGGCCTCACCACGGACTGTTGGGGGCAGAGCCTGCGAGGGGGTGAGGAGTGCGAGGTGCTCTCCTGGTGTGGAGCGTTCTGGGTCGGAGCATCAGGTGTTGGGGGGGGGGGTGGTGTGGAGAGAAACAGCCACAGCTCTCTCCATCTGCCAAGGGCAGTTAGTCTACAGTGACAGGGCAGACAACAGGAGTTAGACAACACACCATACATAGACACTGCACTGAAGGTCACCCGCTCCGCAGCACCCCAGGGAGAGTGAGAGAGAGAGAGAGGAAAAAAAAGAGTGGTGTTTGTGCGCTAGAGAGAGAGGAAGAAAGAGAGTGGTGTTTGTGCGCTAGAGAGAGAGGAAGAAAGAGAGTGGTGTTTGTGCGCTAGAGAGAGAGGAAGAAAGAGAGTGGTGTTTGTGCGCTAGAGAGAGAGGAAGAAAGAGAGTGGTGTTTGTGCGCTAGAGAGAGAGGAAGAAAGAGAGTGGTGTTTGTGCGCTAGAGAGAGAGGAAGAAAGAGAGTGGTGTTTGTGCGCTAGAGAGAGAGGAAGAAAGAGAGTGGTGTTTGTGCGCTAGAGAGAGAGGAAGAAAGAGAGTGGTGTTTGTGCGCTAGAGAGAGAGGAAGAAAGAGAGTGGTGTTTGTGCGCTAGAGAGAGAGGAAGAAAGAGAGTGGTGTTTGTGCGCTAGAGAGAGAGGAAGAAAGAGAGTGGTGTTTGTGCGCTAGAGAGAGAGGAAGAAAGAGAGTGGTGTTTGTGCGCTAGAGAGAGAGGAAGAAAGAGAGTGGTGTTTGTGCGCTAGAGAGAGAGGAAGAAAGAGAGTGGTGTTTGTGTGCTAGAGAGAGAGGAAGAAAGAGAGTGGTGTTTGTGTGCTAGAGAGAGAGGAAGAAAGAGAGTGGTGTTTGTGCGCTAGAGAGAGAGGAAGAAAGAGAGTGGTGTTTGTGCGCTAGAGAGAGAGGAAGAAAGAGAGTGGTGTTTGTGCGCTAGAGAGAGAGGAAGAAAGAGAGTGGTGTTTGTGTGCTAGAAGAGAAGGAAGCAAGAAGGGGAGTGAAAAGACTGTGACATAGAGGTTAATACAGTTCATACAGTGAATTTAGTTACAGTTGACCAATATGTTTGTAATGATTGAAAATGACACTGCCACATGGCTAAAGGTTGTAAGACAATGTGGTAGAAACATGGAATCAAAAAAGGAAGCGTTTTCCAGACCTGCAAACTCTGGAGTAGTGAACAAGGTGACAACATACAAAACCCTATTCACTTCAACTACCCTGGTTAACATAGAAACGGTGACTGTAGCCAAAAGGTGACACGTTTGCAGGTGTGGTTTTCATTTAACATGAAAAATGAAGAAATTTTCATAAAAATGTTAAAAAGATGAAAACACGTGGCATGTGGCAGTGTCATTTTTCATCAGAACAATCATATTGGTCAAGAGGAAATCAACATTAAATCAGTATTTGCCAGGGTTAAGAATAATTTTGTTCTTAACTGTACTTTCTCTATTTCTCTCATGTCCAAACACATACATGTGTCTGCATTATGAGCGTACATGCGGGTACACACACACACACACACACACACACCTCAGCCTCTTTCACTCCCTTTCAGGTGGCTTTGATGAACTCCTTTCATCTGTCCTTCCGGCAGGAGCTTACTTACTTCTTTTTTTTTCTCCCGCCCGTGTCTCCTCTCTCTTGCTTGATTTTGCCATGCTGCCTTTTTCTCTCATGTGAAAGCTGACATTCATGTCTGATTCATGAATCAGCAGGAACTGTTCCCCTCTCTACATCTCCTCCTACTGCTAATTGCTGCACTACCACTCACTGAATGCCTCTCCATCCACTCCCATGGTGGCCATGTGGCCTTGAGGCCCCCATGGAGATTGCAGCTAGTTGAAAGGGCCACAGTGTTGTTGTTGTTGTTGTGGTCGTTGTTTATTAAAGATTTTAAATTAATTCAGTTTAATTTTATGATTAAAAGATCAAGTTAATTCAAAAGGTCCTGATAAAAAAAAACACTTAGTTAATTGATTGTAACAAGCCAACAGTTTATTCCCATGAGGGGCTGAACCACCAAATATTTTGAGCTTGCTTATTTTTTAAGATTCTAGTTGGAAAATGAGGCCATCAAAGATGTTCCAATCCTGGTGTCAGGGCTGTTGTTGTCAGGTAATGCCGGACTGGACCCAAGTACAAGACTCCTCCAGGCAGAATTTCAAAAAACACACTTTATTGAACGATAACCCTCACCAACGGACAGGACTACGACAGGGTGAACAGAGAGACGATCCGACAAAGGACAGAGAAACAGGGGGGTAGAAATGCACCGACCAATTAACAGAAAGACAGAGGACTGGACGAAACCAACGAGACAATAACGGGGAACAGGTGTGGAAGCAGAAAGGGAGGGAAAACTAACAAGACAGGAAGCACAGACCAAATGGGGCGGAGACAAAGACAGGTGACAGGCAGGTAAGCACAAAGGGAACAGGCAGAACCAAACACAGGACAATCACAAAATGGCCACCAGGGTGGCACAAAATCATCAGTCCAATCCAGATCCTGACAGTTGTTTTGTCTTCAAGCACCTGGAGTCTTTTTTGCCTTCATTACAGGTAAACAGGTGGTGAAATTGTCTTGTTTGAAAGAGGAAGTTATTTGTTGTTTGAAAAAGCTGTCCTTTGCAGTCTCCTAGACACATCAAACCACAGTTGTTGGTAGGTCTAGTATAAAGTGTGTACTCTGTCCCTGTCTGTGTGCAAGGTCGGAAAAAACCAAGCTTGAATTGAAAACTGAAAATCAAAATTGAAATGACTCCAGTTCATTCTGTTGGTAATTTGCTTCTGGAATTTTGCTGACACAACTACATATGTAAGGCAGCGTCTGGTGAGGTGTCACATCTCTACCTGGGGAGGCTGTTTCGTAGCGTGACAGCATGCCAACAGCCACAGCACCCCGCACAGCCCTATCTGTGAGTGCCCACGACAAGGGTGTTTCATTATAGCCCCCCATGTCAGGGCATGTTGCATCCCTTGAAAGCTATTCTGCCTCATCTCTCATTGTCAGAGAAACCCTCATGAAACCACTGAGCTGTGTCGGCCTCCTCATTCTCTCAGTTATGCAGAAAAGAAAATAAGGGGGAAAGCTACAGGGGAAATGTGTCAATAAGCTTGAATCTCTCTTGTGGTTATACTGTATGTACTTTCCCTGCCTGCAGGAGGGTTTCAAAGCCAAATCAAAACACAAAGTTATATCCACAATTATCATCCTAGTTTGGCCAGAAAGTCATTATTTTTGAAGACCATTTTCAACAAAGCAACTGCAATAAAATCCATGTTCAATTTATTTCTTTATATATATATATATATATATATATATATATATATATATTGGGGCTTTTTATGTCTTTAAGTTTGATAGGACAGTAGAGAATGACAGGAAGCAAGTGGGAGTGGGATCCGGAAAGGACCACAGGGCGGGAATCAAACCCGGGTCGCCAACGTACGGTGCAGGTGCCCCAGCCAGTTGCGCCACAGCTGGGGCCTCCATGTTCAATTTTATCAATAAGCTGGTCTGTGCAATGCTGGTTATATGGGTAGTATCCGTTCTCAACCTTAAACCCTTTATAGCAGCTCAGGCTCCCAAACTTCAGTGGTACAGATCCCCAGCTGGCATAGAGGGACGTCAATCTGGGAGCCCACAGCTCTGGATGTGTGCCTGCCATCAAGCAACACTCCTACATACACGCACACACACACACACATACAGAGAGAGAGAGAAAGAGATGCGAACATGCACACTTACACACACACACACACACATGTGGAACCACATGTGCACACGTGTCCACTCACACACACACACACACTCACACTCACTCACACACACATACACACACACACATATAGCACCACAGATGGCACTCGTTGCCTGTCAGCTTGTCAGCCTTGAAACGGTTACTTTGAGACTTATGTAATGGCTGTGTTATGCCTGTGATGATCCAGGGCCAGCAGTGTGTGAGAGCTGTCTTCATGTGGACCAAAGCCATGTAGCAGATGGATCACACTTTACCCTCACACACTGTTTTCTGCTGGGTTATTGTCACAGTGTAACCTCACACACTGTTTTCTGCTGGGTTATTGTCACAGTGTAACCTCACACACTGTTTTCTGCTGGGTTATTGTCACAGTGTAACAGATAAGGGGTGCTCTGCTGTTGCTCGGAGAAAATGATAGATCAGATGAACTGGTGAAGTAGATTGCCTGCACATAATCAAAATGCTGTATCACCTAAGCAGTTATATACACTAAGTATACAGATTTCATTGTGGTGGTTAGTTGATTGGTATGCTGTCAGGTAGCTTTGAGAAAAGCATCATGACCTTGGTATGGAAGGTAATGTTAGATAGTATCTAGGACTGTCGTAGATTTAGCTTGCACAATTCATTTTTAAAAGTATGTACACAGTGACATTAACAGTTGAAATGATCTGAAGGTATTACAGAGCCCCAAGTGACCACTCTTTAGCACTACATATAACCCTCCAATATTTGATTTTGTAATTGGCTTCACAGGTGGAAGACACAACTTGAATGACAACATACAGTACCTTACTTGTGTGTTTGGTCAGTTACATAAACCTTGTTGTTGGGTTACACTTTAATTGACAGTGTAAGAGTGACATGACACTGTCATGAACGTGCCATAAACAAATCATAAACGTTTATGACATAACGCTTCTCTTATTAAGTGACATTCAGTTTTTGTCATAACAAGTTAGGGTTAGGATAAGGGTTAGGTTTAGGGTTAGGTTTAGAGTTAGGGTTAGCGGTTAGAGTTAGGGTTAGGTTTCATGTGTCATGACAGTGTCATGTCACTCTTATGTCGATACTGTCAAGTAAAGTGTTACCCATTGGGGTTCACAGATCCGTAGGAGGAGGATGTCTGTTTTTCTGACAGCATACAATAGTGTCTTTCACATCAAATCAAAGACCCAACATCCCTGAAGAAAGTTTGTATAATGATGACAAAGACAGCCTCGACAAAATGAACTGAAACGATGACCTTGTCTTTCTGCAGATTTTCATCTTTGAGAACAACATTTACTATCGAGCAGCGGTGAATGACAGAACCATCCGCTTGGTGTCCACTGGGGAGGAGGGTGTTGTGTTCAACGGTCTGAGCGACTGGCTGTATGAAGGTAAAGGCGCCATTCCTCTCCTGCTGTCCCTCCCATGACTGTCCGTCATGCCCATTTGTGAGACAAGGACAGTGGGCTCACCCAGATAAACGCATATGCATCCAATCTTTTAATACAATCGTTTTGTAGTTTGTGTTTAGTTGAAGAAAGCACGTTGTGAACATGGTATTGCAAAATCAGTAACCATACAATAAAGTGTTTCAAAGTCTTTGAACAGACGTGTACATGCAGTGTGTGCATGACTAATGTGCTGAACAATAATGCACCTCTCATCAAATGATGTCTCCTTGAATGTTTCATCAAATGATGACTCCTTGTTGTGACTTTTGGGGCCCCAAATGAATGGTTTGATAGAGGGTCATAGTGGAGGGCAACGTGAGAGGAGATGGTGACTCAGCAGAGTCATGCTGAGTGCTGATGTGAAGGTGTTGGACTGGAAGTCTCTAGAAGCCGTGGTCTGAGCTCTGCATTGGGCTTCACAGGGTGGGCCGGCGGGTCGCACGACCTTATCATCCTCATCGTTTATTCATACGCTGTCTGGCGACCCCATCCAGGGGTCACGCCATCACATCTCACTCGGTTTCATTCAGCAGTGGACACTCAATCAGCCATGTTGACAGTTCGCTTAATAGCTATGCACGCCCCTGTGATGAGAGGGCTCTCGGACGGCCGGGCCAGAGGAACAGTCTCTGGGTGGATGGCTGATGTGCAACGGGCAGCCAAGGAAAGAGCCAGATGATCTGGAGAAAAGGTCTTATGCCAATGCTTTGGTAGGAGAATGTGGAAAAATGAAGAGGAGTGTGGATGCATAAGAGCATGAATAAAAAGGCACATATGTTGAGGTACAAAATGTTTTCTGAATAGGCCTTTCAGTGGAGCTGATACCATAGCAGCATATTGTTAACCTGACTTGCCTAGGCGGAGCGAAATTCATCTGGTGAGAGTCAGAACGAAATTCATCTGGTGAGAGTCAGAACGAAATTCATCTGGCGAGAGTCAGGTTAGCATATTGTAGCGTGTGTGGGGATTTGTAGTAAGTAAGTAAATTTAATTTATAAAGCACATTTAAACACAGCATAAACTGACCAAAGTGCTGTACAGTGGATAAGTAAAGAATCAGTAGAATTGTAGAATCAGTTTCTCTGATGAGTAGTGGAGGACCTGTTGACGTACCCAGTGTTGATGTTGGCATGATGCATCTGATGTTGTCATTCGAAGTGGCTGAATAACAGTCACCACAGGGTCACGTTATGCCCGAGCAGTCCACACGCTATATTATGCTATGCCCCAGCAATCCACACACTATATTAGGCTATGCCCCTCAATCCACACGCTATATTATGCTATGCCCCTGCAATCCACACGCTATATTATGCTATGCCCCAGCAATCCACACGCTATATTATGCTATACCCCTGCAATCCACGCGTTATATTATGCTATGCCCCTGCAATCCACGCGCTATACTACTATGGCGTTTATAATGGTCCACCACCAGATACCCAAAGAGGTCTGACTTATTCTATTTGGGCGCCCCGAGCGTAATCAGCGGGATTGAGAGTGGGTTTAATAACAGTGTTGGCCCGCGGATGAGCTTCTGCATAATCCTGCTGCGCGGCGCTGGAGACAGAGGCATGGCTCCGGCTTCACCTCCCACTACACTGTGTGAAACTCCAACCATGTCAATTCTCACAATCGAGCACCTACGCCCGCCTGTTCTCATCTACAGCATGTTAATGGGAAACAAGCCATTCACAAAACTGAAATACCCATTCTGTCTCCCGTTCAGTGAATTTCCCCTGTTTTGGATAGATTTGGTTGTCAATTAAAATCTCTTGATGATTTAGCATTCAATGCCACCTTCAGAGCTGTTGACACCTGGAATAGACAGCCACTTGACGTCAGTGTTAGTGGGCATTTGATGTGGCCTGTCATAGTTGACTTGCTGGTGATTGGAAACTTGATGGCACTTCATCTGGATGATTCCGAGACGTTCCACTGTGTGCATTTAAGAGAGCCATCTGTCAGGATTTGTCAGGATTTGAGTTCGTAATAGGAAAGGGCCATGAGGGTATTGGGGGGGGGGCTGTTTTTCTGCATTTTTAATCTTGGATTTTGTGTGTGCGTGTGTGTGTGTGTGTGTCTGTGTCTGTGTCTGTGTGCGTGTGTGTGTGCGTGAGTGTGTGTGTGTGTGACTGTGTGTGTGTGTCTGTGTCTGTGTGTCTGTGTCTATGTGCGTGTGTGTGTGCGTGCGTGTGTGTGTGTGTCTGCGTGCGTGCGTGTGTCTGTGTGCGTGTGTGTACGTGTGTGTGTGTCTGTGTGTGTGTGTGTGCGTCTGTGTCTGTGTACGTGTGCGTGCGTGTGTGAGTGTGTGTCTGCGTGTGTGTGCGTGCATGCAGAGATTACTAGAGAGACTGCCACGTCCAGCACCTGTTGTTGTTTGATCAGAACCTCTGCCATTACACACAGAAATTCACCAATGTCATGTGCAATCACTGACCCGACCGCCAGCCAGAAATCACCAAAGCAAATCCTCCACTCATTGATTGATGATCAAAGACAACATCTGGGACGTGTGCCTGGATTAGGAAGCAGATGCATAGCAGCCCTGATGTTGCTGGAGAAGTGTTTACTTTCCCCTGCCTCGATCTCCTACTGGCTACGGGGAAAAAAATGCTGTTTCCAATTCTGCCTCAGACATCCCCAACACGGGTGTGTACACACCATTTGTTCCTGGGAGGATTTGGTTTTGTCATGTTGAAGTATAGCATTGCAAGAGTATTTCATCACTCTCAAGGACACAGTCAACAGTGTCCTAGCATTCTATTGTTGAAAATGTAATCTGTGATGTGTCGTGTTAAACGGTAAAAACAGCTAGCATGTGTCTTAGCATCTTAAATCATAGTGCTCCAAATCAGTCATTCAGACAGTGGTTTAAGTTTGGTTTGGCTTTGCCAGATTATTCAATAACATGTACGCTTAATTATTACTTGTGTAATTCTGTTAAATTGGTTACTGATTCGTCCAGATGTTTTCTGATGTAAACTCATCAGTGTTAATCCCTAAGCATTAGTGTGTTGGTGTGGTGGCTGGACTGGTTGGATGCATTGCTAATTGGTACATACCAAATCGTATGAAAGTTAGGTCAGCTTCTTGCCTCATATCCTGTTACCAGGTGTTACTAGATTGGAGAGCAGTCTCTTACTAAGCTCAGAGGAGCTCACCTCCATGGTTCTGAGACCAAACCAGTGGACTGGTGTGGTGGTTGTTTTTCTGCATGTCCAACCACTGGGTGTTGAAACTTAGATTACAACACCTGCAACAACCGTATGGCTGCACTCAGGCAGGACTGAGGTGGTTTGATACATTTTGTCCTTAATTTCATTAGTGTCTATTAGTATTGATGGCATTTATATGCAAACTCATTGGGGAAACTGAGCA
This sequence comes from Alosa pseudoharengus, assembly GCF_046254945.1. Classification (NCBI taxonomy): domain Eukaryota; kingdom Metazoa; phylum Chordata; class Actinopteri; order Clupeiformes; family Clupeidae; genus Alosa; species Alosa pseudoharengus. The sequence continues at coordinate 49,041,710 of NW_027468663.1, read as the reverse complement.
GGAGAGATGTAGGCTGGCATTTTGATGACTTATTCACTGAATGTGCACCTATTACTACTCTGATCTTTACCCATCAGCAGTCAGGCTTTTGTCATGATGGATCAACTTCCACAACTCAGGTCAATACAGTGTAAACATGACTTTTATCTCACAGTCAGATGATTCAGTATGCCAATATGCTAATTCATTTGGAATAAGACTCAGGAGCCAAGCCAATGCTCCTGCGGTCTGTTGTTGCTCAAGAGTCACTACTGCCATCTTGTGGGCATGCCTAGACATCACAGGTGACTCCAGGGAAGTCTGCTTTTGTCGCGTCGTTTGAAAAAGCTTTAGACGAGCCTTTTTTTGTGTTGCCAGACTGAGGTGATTGCTGTGAGTGATGGTTCATTTCATTGTGGCTTTGAGACACTCCTGAGTGTCAGTGGGCCATTTGCCTCTAATCTGCCGTGTCACTGATTTGTTAGTTTGACAGTGCTGTGAAGCCCATTTCCATATTTATGCCCATTCATTTGAGAAGAGAGAGATACAGACACTGAGAGGGAGAAAGAGAAAGGGAGGAAGGAGAGAGAGAGAGAGGAAGAGGGGTTGGTGAGGTGACACAGAGAGGGAAAATGGGGGATTTATTTGTGCATCAATTATCCAAGCATCAACACAAAAGGAACACCTTCAGAGACGTGTTCTCCAGCACGACACTGCTTTATCTGTGGACAGTCTTAGTGGGTGCTGAGACATTAAGGGAACTGGGTCGCCATTGATTCGCCTCAGTTTACTCAGGGCTACCATGAATCAGATGGGTCCCCACTCTCAGACTACTGGGGTATCAATGCATGGCCACAAAGCTATGGAGATAGACTGGCTTAATTAAGATAGCCATTGATGTGCGGGAGAGGGCTTTATTGATTGTGGTGTGTCCCATTGATTTGATAACCTCAAAGTACCATGGAGACTACTAGTGAGAACCTGAAATCGGTGAAAACGAGCATGTTTTTGTTGCTCCAGACATCTGTTCTCATCTGGACACCACCACTGGTCTCTGGAGAACTCTTAAAACAGTGGCCGCTGTCTCTAAATGCACATCTAGTCACAATGTGCAAATCAGCATCCCATGAATATTTCTGCGACTCTCTAACAAAAAGAAAGAAATCATCACAGTGTGAAGAGAGGGAAAATGTGAAAAGTGCATTAGTCAGAGTCCTCTAATGGCCATAAAAGGAATCAATTGTGGCTCACCTCGAGTAATGATGGATAATGAACGGTACCAACTCCAAATTTGATGCTTACATGCTCTGTAACACACACACACACACACACACACACACACACACACACACAGACACACACACACACACACGCACACGCACATACACAGACACACACATAAACCCATTCAATATCATGCACACATGAACAAACATGTAGACGTGCACACAAGCAGAAACATAGACACGCCACAGAGGTATTGCAGAAATGATGAATTGATGGCTCTGCATGTGTGAAAAATGGATGTGATACATCATGTTTTTCTCCACACTGCATTTATGTATGCACCCTACTCCCATGGCTGCCATGCAGGCTGCATTCTGAGATCCCCATCCCATACCGCCTAAGCGCCTGCAGTCCATTCTCAGAACTCCGCCCCACATCATCCTGGAGCTATTGCCTCTGACCCTTGACCCTTGGCCTTTGACCCTTGCCTCTGACCCTTGACCGCTGTGTAAAACATTTCAGCTGGACAGCTTTGAAAATGTCACCATGCTCCAAGAGACATAATAGCACACAGCAAGTCGATGTCCAAGGAAATGCAGTTGAAACCGCTGAATGCATACCCTCACCCTGTTCTCTTGCAGAGGAGGTCTTCCAGACTCACATTGCCCACTGGTGGTCTCCTGATGGACACAGGCTGGCGTATGCCACCATCAACGACACACTGGTGCCCAAGATGGAGATACCCATGTTCACAGGCAATCCATACCCTGTGTCACTGGAATATCGCTACCCCAAGGTATCTGGCTATGATTCTGTACTATCTTATACTCCTGTAAAAGCATGACGATATGACAGTGATATATTCCTTTAAAACCAAGATCAGCACACTTCACCTCATTCTGTATGATGGAAATGTATTGTGGGTTGAAAAGTATTCTGATGTTGCGTAATCAGAGATTTCTTCTTTTATGACACATTACAGTGTGTTACTAAAGAAAGAATTCTAAAAGAAGCTGATTCTTCAAGCCAAGTCTCAGAGACACATTTAGTTATTTTGAGCCTCAGGCAAAACAATCACACAAGCTGTCTCATTCCCTGGAGTACATGGAATGACTCTGAAAAAGACAGGATGTGAATGTCAGCTAATATTAACAATCCCGATTTGACATTTTATTTCAGATTTTTGTTCCACTGCTCTGACACAATTTAGTGCATCTCGAAAATACCTTGGATAAGCTGGTTTATTGTTATTGCCTATTATTATTATTATTATTATTATCATTATTATTATTATTATTATTATTCCCAATTTAGTCACTTAATGATGCCAAAGAGGGCATATCAGCAGAGGACACACAGTCACAGTCCCGCTGAACACTAGTGGTTGAGAATGCGTGATTGAAGAGCACACGACTAACCTGGCATCTCTCTGCACGTGCCCCTGCCAGGCTGGAGAGGAGAACCCCACCGTCCAGCTGTTCGTGGTCAGTCTGAACGGGCCCCCTCACACTGTGGAGATGAAGAAGCCGGAGGACCCCCGCATCGGGTAGGGGCATCTGCACCACCTGACCCCTCCAGAGAGCCTCCCCAGCTTTGCCATCTGTGCTGCTGTGGAGCAGGAAATGGCCAATTTCATTTTTGTAAAGAGCTAGCCTGGCACCACCCACCTGTGTCTCAGCTCAGTTTCCACTGAGATAGATACAGTAGATAGATACTATCATTGATCCCGAGGGAAATTCTAACAGTCTGAGAACAAATAACAGTCTGGAAACCCTATTCAGTATTAACGGTAGCGTTTGCTCGGACACTTTTTTGCTTTTCAGTCACTTTGTCTTAAGCAATGAAACAGTAATAGCAATGCCAGCTAGTATCAAAGAATTGTTATAGAAACAAAAAGAATGTGCATGTTTATACATCTGGTCTGGTACAACCAGGCTTGTAAAAAGTAGCGCCAGTCTATTTCCTGTACCACATACAGAAGATGATGGGGTAGCTCAGTGCCAGTCAGAAATGTTACCCCTGCAGCGATTGTGTCTTAGGTGTGATCAGTAAACGATACGTCCACTGGTCCGAGACTTGCCCATGACTATAAACAGCTGAAATGATCCACCTAACAGTGAAACCCAAACTGTATTTTGGTTGGGGTTATTTATTGTGACACTTCCCTTCCTGTGATTAACAGAGGTGAGTACTACATCACCATGGTGAGGTGGGCAACAAGTACCAAGCTGGCAGTCAACTGGCTGAACAGAGCCCAGAACAACTCTATCCTCACCCTGTGTGAAGCCACCACAGGCATCTGCACCAAGGTGAGTCTTTATTACACACACACACACACACACACATGCCAACAATGTCCTACAACACAACACTCTTAAAACAAATGTGTTGGAAACAACACAAAATGTGTTAAAAACAACACAAGTTGTGTTGTTTTCAGCACATTCATTCTAAGAGTTAATCTTCCACATGCTTTTTTTTGGATTTTATTCTTTAAAGTGGATTTGCCTTCTGCAATATAAGAATAGTATAAAAGAAAATACTGTAAGAGCCTCCCTGACATATACCCTGAATTGCCAGTGACAGATTTCCATATGACAATGCATGCTTTACACGTTCATGTTAAATTTCAATTCATTATTTATTTAGATAACGCACAATTTTCCCAAGTATCTGTGCAACTGCACCTGCTGCAAAGATTTCTGAACATGAAAGAGCGCAGACTGATTTGTTGATTTCCCGGTGTGTGGAGCCAACCTGTAGGTGTTGTTATTCACCGTGCGTCCCTCCTTCCCGACCCCCGCTGTGCGGAGTGAGATGGAACGGAAGTTAGATCAGCTGTCAGTCTGTGCTCGGATGGGCTGTGACGTGTTTAGCGGGGTTTGGTGAATGGTAACTAATGGTCCATGTCCTCCTCTCCGCCCCCCCCCCCCCTCAGAAACACGAGGACGAGAGCATGAGCTGGCTGCATCGACAGGTGGGTCACGGAGCAGAGACGGCAGGATTAGGAGGACTGCAGCGCCTGCATATGCGCACCAATCAGAACACAAAAACACAACACGGACGCTCACACACTCAATCAGCTGAAAGGAAAGCTGGAACGCGTGTTTGCGTATGAGTGTGTGCGTGTGAGTGTGGGTGGGTAGGCAGCATGCAGAAGATCAGCCTCTTAGTGTCTGTGTGTGTAAATTTCTTTTAAAAGATTGTTTGTGTGTGTATTTCTTTTAAAAGATTGTTTGCTCCCCCCACACAAAAACACTTACTGGCAGCACATACCCTCACATTCAGCTGCTATAGCCGTGTGTGTGTGTGTGTGTGTGTGTGTGTGTGTGTGTGTGTGTGTGTGTGTGTGTGTGTTTCTTTTAAAACATCGTTCACATTCCCTACACACACAAACACTCACATACGCACATCAATATTTCATTCTCAGAACGAAGCGCCGCTGTTTTCTGAAGATGGCCTCAAGTTCTTCTTTACCAGAGCGCAAGGGGGTGGAGGCAACTTTTTCCACATCACCATGTCATCTTCTCAGGTACACCCCACATGCACACACTCAAATCACAGCTAATATGACTCCACAGTCTACATGCACAGAGTCACAGATAGACAGAGAGGAATGATAGGATGTAATGTGATGTGTTGTCATGTATACTGAATTGAATTGTATTGTGTTGTGATTCAGCCCAATAGCAGCATAGACACCCTGCAGTCGGTGACGTCGGGGAACTGGGACGTCACTCAGATTCTGGCCTACAGCAAGGACAGACAGCTCATGTGAGTCAGCCTCATGGTCAAGCACAACGCTGACACTTACTGCCCCTGTAGACGAACTGCAGGTACTGACCTGGCATCAGCAGACGTGACGCTCACATTTCTGCTAATATGCAGCGCCCCTAAAACAGTGATAAGAAAATAATGCATGGAAAATATAGAATGGGCTAGATTGGCGTATTGAGATGTATTGCACAAGCCCAAGAATATTCCAGCATGAATTGCATTGCAAAGTGTTATGTTCATGTATGACTGCCTTGGCTTTGCAGATACTTCCTGCGCACTGAGGAGGATGATCCAAGTCGAAGACACCTATACAGGTAAGAACACCCATCACACACACATACACACACACACACACAGACAGACACACACACACACACACAGACACACACACACACACACACACACACACACACACACACACACACACACACTCAAGCATTCGGCTCCACTGTCTGATCTGTCTCTAGCTGTCACCCACGCCCTCTGGGAGCTCTGGTTGTTTAGATATGAAAGCCTATCAGGTGTCATCTTGTTTTGTCTTTGTACTGCAGTGCAGACACGTTCGCACCTTTCAACCGCCGCTGCCTGTCCTGTGATCTGAAGTGTGGCTACGTGAGTGGCTCCTTCAGCCCGGATACCCAGTACTTCCTGCTCAACTGCAAAGGTGAGAGCCTCACGTGTTCATCAGTTAGCAAACATCTCATCCCTGCTCCACACATAATGCAAGAGCCCACTTCAGTATTTGTATTCCCTAATGCTGGATGTTGTACATTTGTTTGGTGGCTGTATCTAACATAATGTAGCATTGCAAATCATAAAACTCCTGACCACCGATATGATCTCAAGTTTCAAAGAGTGGAGTGCTCGCACATCTACAACATTTAAACAGGTGCTGGGTATAAGGCTTAGCCCACAATTGAAAAATAAAAAGATATCCGTTTCTATAAGCTCCCAGAGTGGTTTATTAGCAATGATAATCTGTTTCTATAAGCTCCCAGAGTGGTTTATTAACAACATGTTGTTAATAAACCACTCTAGGAGCTTATAGAAAAAGTGTGCGGGTATCTTTTTATTTTTCAATGATCTCAAGCTTCCCCATGATCACTGCTGCTGGTCAGTAACCCAGCATGGTCTGAAGCACCATTCGGACACTGCCCATTCGGACACTGGCCAGGCGTCTTTGGCTGTCAGTGTGCTGTGTCGGGGCTAATCCTGATGTTTTTGTGGTTGTGCGGCGTGTGCGTCAGCGCCTCCGGCACATTCATCACAACATTATCTCTCCCGTGGCCTACGCCGTTCCCCGGTTGCCATGGGAGATGATTAGGTTAGAGCGAGCTGGCTGCAGGAGGCTGAGGGACCATGTGCCTCTTTTATTAATGGGCCGCAGCTCAGAGCGGAGTGGAGCCGGGTCTGCCTGGACTAAATGTGATATGGTGTTCTGCTCAGATTTAAACACTCAGGGCTCCAGCTCTGTTCTGCTCTGCACTGCTCTGCTCCAGCACTGCACTGCGCGCCTCAGTAAACAGCACACTGGGACAGGCTTTTATTTCCCTTTATTAAACCTGGGCATGAAGATGCTGAATGAAATGGAGAGTGCTGCGGGTTTCGCAGTGCTCATTATGGCTGTGCCCTGATCTACCTGCCTCTCTCTATTTCTTCTCCCAGGTCCTGGGGTGCCCTACACGGCGGTGTACAGCGTGAGAGATGGACAGTTCCAGAGTAAGTGTTGGCGGCCTGGGCCCTGCGGCTGGGCTGTGGCTGGGCTGGGCTGCGGCTGGGCTGTGGCTGGGCTGCGGCTGGGCTGTGGCTGGGCTGTGGCTAAGCTGTGGCTGGGCTGTGGCTGGGCTGTGGCTAAGCTGTGGCTGGGCTGCGGCTGGGCTGCGGCTGGAGAGATGGGCTCTGGGATGGGCGAGTGTGCGCGTGGGACCGAGGCGGAACAAATCAGCTCAGGCTCAGGAAAGACGTGCGCCGCATTAGGAGACAGATACAGCTGTCACACAGAGATGGCCTGACAGCCCACATCCTTAGGGAGGTCTGGTGCACGGTGTAAACAGAGGGGGAGTGTGGGAGAGAGTGAGTGTGTTTGTGTGTGTGTGTGTGTGTGTGTGTGTGTGTGTGTGTGGGAGAGAGAGTGAGACAACGAGGGAAAGCTAGATAGGCAAAAACACAAAGAGAGAGAGAGAGAGAGAGAGCAGAGAGAATATTTGCATGACAAATGGTAGAGAAAGAGACAGAGTGGGAAATCAAGACAGACGGAAAAAGAGAGAGCGAGAGAGATGCACACTCAGACATATCAATTATTGGAGGAGTGGGAACAGTGAGCTCGTCAGACGGAGCTGTCACGGCCCCCTCACCTGCAGCAAGTTACTGAGGCGGCCATTAGAGTCACAGTCTGACAAGAGTGTGTGTTTGGTCAGTGTGCAGCCGTCTACATGCTGCAGGAGGCTCCAGTACCGGTGGAGGAAGTGAAGACAACGTCTCTGCATGGAATCGGCAGCAGCGCCCCCTAGAGAAATAAGCCTTAACAGCTTCTGTTCACAAATAAATACAGTACAGCATCTGTCTTGGGATAAGGTTTCTCCTCCTGATTAGTTTCCTGAGTGTTTTTCTCTGTCATTCTTCACAGGGTTGCTTGACGTGGAGACCAATGAGGCTTTGAACAGCACGGTCAACGATATGCAGATGCCCAAACTGGAATACAAGAACATCACAATAGACGGTCACAGTATGTATCTGCTCCTGTGCTGGTTTTGTTGTGTAATGCTATCTGGGGCTTTTGATGAGATTTCGCTCTGGTTTCCCCATGAGATAACAAACCCAAGCCTCTGGTGAATTCAATTTGCTGCTGTAACAATGGTTACGTAAGCAGATTAAAGGCAGAGAAAGTTCTCTATGCAGGAGGCACTTTTTTAGCACGATAACCACTCTCTCTCCTCCCCTTCACAGCCCTTCCTGTGCAGATCCTGAAGCCAGCTACGTTTATAGACACCGCACTCTATCCTTTACTGCTGGTTGTGTAAGTTGAATACAGCTCTCCTTCACAGCTCTAGCATTAGCCCACATTATATCAGGTGCTGATGGTATCACAGTGAAAACTAATAGAATGGATTGCTTTCACAACCATGCTACTGTATGTGTGTGTGTGTAACGGCCATTGTAACACTCTGATAACGAGTATTCTGCAGTGCTGTTGAAATGAGTAAGGAGCCTCTTCACCACTCCTCCTCTTCCCCTTCTCCCAAGCAGCGACGGCACACCCGGGAGTCAGCAGGTGTCGGAGCAGTTCCATGTGGACTGGACCTCGGTGCTGGTCAGCAGCTTCAACACCATCATCATGCGCTTCGATGGGCGGGGCAGCGGCTTCCGCGGCACCGACTTCCTGCACACGGTGCAGCGTCGGCTGGGCGCCCTGGAGAAGAGTGACCAGCTGGAGGCCCTCAGGTGCGGAGCCAGCGAGAGGACGGAAGAAGGAGAGGGGCGGGGCTACTTTAGGTCATTTCCAGGATAGGGTCGCAGATTTACTTCAGAATTTGACCAGCAGTATCAGTCATTTTGTCTGCTTGTCAAATGCACTCTCTTTTCCTCTTTAGTCGAAAGACATGGAGTAATGCCAGCTTAATTAGAGCCATTTGAAGTTCAGGTTTTTTTATTTGTTACATACACAGTTATGAACACTACACAACTTGCCGTGAAATGTGAAACTGGTACACTCCACTGCATGGGCAGAATAGATAAGCGAAAACATTTTTTAAATTGTGTAATATATACTAATAATAATTACAATAACAAGTGCTGGAAATATTGAGTACAAGACAGAAACAAGCACAACTTTAAGTCCTGAGTCCTAGTGTAGCAGGCATGTCCGTATGAAAGAGTCTAATGACCTGAGGGAAGAAGCTCCTACTGAGCCACTCAGTTTTGGACATCAGACTGCAGAAACGCCTGCCTGATTTCAGGAAGCTGAACAGGCAGTTCTTGGGACTGGTGGGGTCCTTTCTAATTTTGACGGCTCTGGTACTGCATCGCCTGCAGTAAAAGTCTTGCAGAGAGGGCAGAGTTGTCCTGATGATGCGCTCAGCCAAACGTATCTTAGAGCAGATCAGAATTCCCCTGTTTCAATAAAGCGATTTTTAGCAAATTCTGTATAGCCGAGGATTAAGACAAAAAGAATCATTCACTCTATTGCTTAATGTGTTACATATAAAATAATGTCGTTTTTTGTACTTTACATTCATTGGCATGTCCCCATCTGTTGATGAGTGTGTGAAATGTACAGTAACATGTTGTGATTTGCCTTTCAGCATCATTGCTAAAGAGAGCTACATTGACAAGAGCCGGATGGGAGTGTATGGACAGGTAAGGCCGCCCCTCACATCACTCCAGGACAGGCTCTGGTGAAAGTAAATAAAGTGAATGTGGCGAAATGTTGAAACCAGGCCACCGCGCGCGGGCCACCGAGCCCAAAATAAGCGTCCCGGCGGAGAGATCAGGTGCTCGAGCGCAGCTCTGATTCTGGGTCAGTGTCTGCAGGGATTAGCAGCAGCGGGCTTCGCTTCAAAGGCCCACAAGCACAGGCTTAGTCTGCACTCAGAAAATAGGGAAAAAACCTTCTTTTACTTCTCTCTCTCTCTCTCTCTCTCTCTCTCTCTCTCTCTCTCTCTCTCTCTGTCTATCTCTCACTCTCTCTCTTTCTCTCTCTCACTCTGTCTATCTCTCACTCTCTCTCTCTCTCTCTCACTCTGTCTATCTCTCTCTCTCTCTCACTCTGTCTATCTCTCACTCTCTCTCTCTCTCTCTCACTCTGTCTATCTCTCTCTCTCTCTCTCTCACTCTGTCTATCTCTCACTCTCTCTCTTTCTCTCTCTCACTCTGTCTATCTCTCTGGCTCTCTCTCTTTCTCTATCTCTCTGACATCCTTTGTTATCACTTTTTTTCTTTCACTTCTGAGACATCCACTCCCTCTCCCATCCTTTTTCTCATCTGCTAGACACTTTCCTCTCTCTCTCTCTCTCTCTCTCTCTCTCTCTCCCGCTTGCTCTTTCTGTCTGTTGAGACATTCATTTAAATAGTCAGCAGTAAACCAGCCGTGCCCAGTGAAATGGCGAGCCGGGGGAATGGTAGAGCTCACCGCAGTCGCTGTGGCGTCTGTTTCCATGTAGCACTTCTCTTTACATGACGGCACGAATCTGCGGCGTTCTCACTTTCCCTACTTACAGGTCACTGGCCAATTTATGCTGACAGCATTTCATGTTTACAGAGTGAAGACGGCTCAAGCTCCTGGGATTTAGTTTTTTTTTTCCTTCTGCGCTGCACTGCACTGCTTCCAAAGAGACTAAAATTGCAGTGATTTTCCCTAACAGAGGTGTGCCCTGGAGTTCTAGTGAATGACAAACACTTCTGTCCCCACTGGGTGGTTTTGGTATGATACGTTAGCTGTGAAATCTGCTGTGAAATGTGTTAACTGGCTCAAAGTTAGAATCTAGAAGTTTCTGGGGAAAAAAACAGTGTTTCCGTTGAGAATCTCCCGGGAAAGAAAAGTTGTGCAGCAGGAGTGGCTCCATGTTCTCATAAAACCATGGCCTCAAAAGTGTAGCCGTATGAATTCATCCTTTTTAGTGGTTTCTGAGAGCAGAGGGGAAAACAGTGCACAGGCGCCGCATCCTCAGAACCGCTGTGCACCACTGGTACCTTTTAAATTTAGACTTGCTTTGATCCAATACTGCCACTAAAATGAATTATTCAACCCAGTTTTTAAGCACCTAAGAAAACCCAAAGCACTCTCTCCTTTCCCCAGCCAAAAGTAGGCCATACCCTACCTATAGCGCTAGGGCAACAACAGTCCCCTAACCCTAGTAGTCAGCACGCCAGACAGTATCCACCCATCTGTCTCTCAACCTAATGACTTTGATGTCTTCATAATTCAACCAAACGCTGGCATCCCATCACACGCGCTAATGGCCAGCTCCGTGCTGAAGATAGAGGACTTGTCTGACGGCCATTTGGCCGTAACTCACCGAGCGGCCGGGGGCAGCGTGGGCGTGCTCTGCTGTGGTGTCCGTCTGCTAAAGGCTGTGTTGGATGTGTGCAGGTGTACGGAGGGTTCGTGGCCAGCTTGCTGCTGAGCTCCGAGTTGTCAGAGCTGAAGTGTGGAGCGGCCGTCTCACCCATCACCGACTTCAACTTATACGGTGCAGTAGACTCTATCCCCAATCACTGACATTCACTCATATACATGTCAATAAGGTATTGTAGACCCTATCCCCAATCACTGACATTTACTCATATACATGTCATTTATAAGGTATTGTAGACTCTATCCCCAATCACTGACATTCAGTCATATACATGTCAGTTATAAGGTATTGTAGACTCTATCCCCAATCACTGACATTCACTCATATACATGTCAATAAGGTATTGTAGACCCTATCCCCAATCACTGACATTCACTCATATACATGTCATTTATAAGGTATTGTAGACTCTATCCCCAATCACTGACATTCAGTCATATACATGTCAGTTATAAGGTATTGTAGACTCTATCCCCAATCACTGACATTCACTCATATACATGTCAATAAGGTATTGTAGACCCTCTCCCGAATCACTGACATTCACTCATGTCAGTTATAAGGTATTGTAGACTCTATCCCCAATCACTGACTTTCACTCATACACATGTCAGTTATAAGGTGTTGTAGACTCTATATATATATAGTGGGGCAGCCGTGGCCTACTGGTTGGCACTTCGGACCTGTTACCGGAGGGTTGCCGGTTCGAACCTCGACCAATAGGCACGACTGAAGTGCCCTTGAGCAAGGCACCTAACCCCTCACTGCTCCCCGAGCGCCGCTGTTGATGCAGGCAGCTCACTGCGCCGGGATTAGTGTGTGCTTCACCTCACTGTGTGTACACTGTGTGCTGTGTGTGTTTCACTAATTCACGGATTGGGATAAATGAAGAGACCAAATTTCCCTCACGGGATCAAAAAAGTATATATACTTATACTTATATACTATAGTTATAAGGTGTTGTAGACTCTATCCCCAATCACTGACATTCACTCACATGTCAGTTATAAAGTGTTGTAGACTCTATCCCCAATTACTGACATTCACTTATATACTCGTCTCTCATAGCCTACAGTGCTTAGACTCTATCCCCAATCACTAGCTGCTTTCAGACCTAGGTGTAAGTCTGCATGTTCTGCTGATGTCAAGCGGTTGGGCCGTATATCTGAACAATATCACCGGCCATTTGGAACTCTTACATTATGTAAATGAGCTCATGTCTGAAAGAAGCGAAGAACATGCGGAGATTCTGTTCATGTGCGTGTTCAACCACATTCAACCTGTTCAACCTCACGGAGATTCTGTTCATGTGCGTCAGTGTTCACACATAATGTCCGCATGTTAGCATCATATCTGAATCACTCGAAGGGTGACAAAGATCCGTATATTCTGTGGAGGACATGTCTACTGACGCAAGCAGCTACTGACGTTCACTCATGTAGGGTCTTGTAGGGTCAATTACAGACAATTACTGACATCCACTCATGTACATGTCAGTTATAAAGTGTATTGTATACTGTATCCCCAATTACTGACATCCACTCATGTACACGTTAGTCATTTTGAACAAGTGATGAGTACAATGAAGCTAGATATATATTATAGATAGCATCTGTGAAATATACATCTGAATGCATACTATATATTATTAGCAAGCATATTATGTGGTATTCACATGCTCATGAATTCACTGAGTTTTAGTCTCTCTCTCTCTGCACCTGTGTCTTCACAGGTAATTCACTACAGATGAACATGCACCTTTACTAAAGTATACAAGTATACACATATCAGTCACCAAACATTTACCAGTACATTGCAGCCAGAAATGATTTGGATTTTGACACATGTTTAGCCTCAGTACTGAAGAGTACTGAAATGAATACCTGAGCACCCTGAAGTGTATGGATTCCCACACGCATTCACTATAAACCTGCTTCCCGTCCTGTTGGCCTGCTCCACCTGCTCCCTGGGAGATCACTGATGTCTGTGGGTGGTGCAGTGTGCAGTAATGATGGCTAATGATAGCCATGTCACCTCTGTCTGTGCTGTCCTCCCTGCAGCCTCCGCGTTCTCGGAGAGGTACCTGGGCCTGAAGAAGACCAACCCACGGGCATACGAGGTACTGTGCAGCGACAGCTCGTTGTTGTTATAGGACAAGCAGAGAGACGGTTGGAGCATCGCTGCACTTCTGACACACTCTCGGCTTTGCCTTTCCCCAACAGATGGCCAATTTAGAACACAGAACAGAGACGTTTCAGGATAAGAAGTACCTGCTTGTTCATCCGACAGCAGACGGTTTGTCTCTCTTCATAGATTTATTGCTAAGCTTTGTTTTGCATCTCTCACGTGGTAGGAATACACAGGTTGTGTGGTAGAGGGCAGTGCAGGTCACTAGTCAGCCTTATGCTTTATTACTCAAGTACTTGAATATTCAAGTTCTCTCAGAGCTGTAGCTGTAATCATAGTCATGCTTTTACCAAGAAGCCCCTAGGATAAAAGAAAATGTATAAAATTCATTCATTCAAAAGTGACATTTTTATATTATCAGGGAAGAGTAGCTGTAACCAGCGGCATGATGTAATTATAATGTAATACCTTCTCTCCCATTTTTAGAGAAAGTCCATTTCCAGCACACGGCAAAATTCATCACCCAGTTAGTGGAGCGGCAGGCTAATTACACCCTCCAGGTAATGAAAGGCCACCTGTAATCAAAACATAACACGACACCAAGATCTCTCAGTGATTTGCATCAGAGGCCAATTCACATGCCCAATGTTTAGTTTATGAATGGTTATTAAAACTTTGATGTTCTGCCTTACAACACAGTAGCTGTTAGCTACAACCTGAATGGGAAAAGATTGGATCAGAAATCTGCTGTTGTTAATATGGCACTTGTTTAAAAAAAAAAAAAATTCCAATCTTCAGCTCAGATCAGATAAACTGTATTGTCCCCAGGGAGGGGCAATAGACAACAGTTCAGTTAATGGCCAAAGCGCACATAATGACCAAAGCACACGTTGTCATGATGAATGACAAATACCAATTGCAGAGGTATGGGAGCAACTTCAGTTCACATCACATGTGGGACTGTGCAGGATTTGAATTCTGTCTCTTGTCCCTCAGATCTATCCTGACGAGGGCCACTATCTGCACAGCCCCAGCTTCAAGCAGCATCTGAGCCAGTCGCTGGTCAACTTCTTTGAGGAGTGTTTCCGGCCGCCAGAAATCCTGACCGAGGAGGACCTGGAACAGGACATCGAGGACGACGTCTAAAAGGACCTCCCCTGTCACCCCCCCGCCCCCATCATCTCCCCTCCAACAGCACACCCCCAACCCCACCCTCCAGTATGCAGCACCCCCCCCCCACGTCCCGTTCCTTCCCTCCTCACCGCCCCAGCACACTCTCACATGGATGGGGGCGTCCCTCAGCATCTGCATGCATTGACACAACATTGAATCCTCTTTTGGCAGCGATGGTGCAGTAACAGTGGGGATGGTGGCCTGAGAGGGACAAAAGAGATTATCTGCTATACTCTCTGTATTGTTTTTTCCCCCCATTTTTCAATCCCCATCATGGAAACCCCCTTTGATATGCTGGGTACAGAGCGCCATCTTGTGGGAAGTGGTGGAAGTGGACTGGATGGAACAGAGGGATTGCCAGGGGGATTTTTATGATTCTCTTCAAGGACACTGTAGCACACACAATCCTGTCATGCTCAAAACAGACTGCATCCAGGGACTTCATCCTGGCATCCATCTCCTCCCATTTGTTTCTGCAGTAAACCTTGTGGTCGTCATGATGACATGACAAGAAACCTTCAAGCTTCATTCCAGTCCTGTCCTTATTATTGAATTTCTTGTACCGTCAAGTTTGTTGCAGTACCGTAGCTTTAAATTGGTGTGCGATATGGTTGTGCAGGTTTATTACTGGTCATTACTAAGGGCACAATAACAGTCAGAGGACCATTCACAAGACAAGCTTGATTTGTTCTCTAGTTTCCAAGCGTGTTAATTTGTACTTACTGCGGCCCACTGAATTGTGGAGAATCCAAGGGTGTTGTTTTAGTCACTGTGCCTTACTGGGTATGTTCTATACTTATCGGGTTGTCTCCTTGAATGCAACATGTTTTGTGGAACATATTTTAAAAATGATAAGGCCAATAACGTTGACATGTGCACTGAGTTGAAATGTCGTGTGCATTTTCTGCCACGTTATAATTTCCTCAACCGTCCGAGCTCTAATAATTAGCACAAGAGTTAAGGCAACGTCTCATGAACTGTATAATTTGGCATGGGTGTGACAGACAGAAGTTTGTTTTTAATTCCGTTTTCTTTCAGTTAGTATAAGTGTTGTAACCTTTGACAGCTTGAATGTCCTCCTGTATTTCCTCTTCATTTAATATTGTAAGACCCAGTCTTGTCTACTGATGTACAAATGTGTAGATTACAAACATGGTTTTCGGTCCTGATAGACGTGTGTAACTTGTACATATAAAGCATTTTGAAGGGAACTCAGAAGTGTTTTCATTTTTGTCTCACTCCATGTACAGGATTGCCGCTGTAACAGACAAGACTGTTTCAGCCCACTATTTCACAAGGTCATACTGCCCTCTACTGGTGAAAAGAAAATAACCCATTTAAGGCTTTAGAATGGGTTAGCCTTGAGGGCATTTAATGATCAATATACAGGACATACTACAATTAATTGCATCATATAACGCATCTTTTTCACTCACATATAACATATCAGTCTATCAGCGAGAGGGACAGCATTCCCCAGTCTCTAAACAGAAGTTTGTGAAGCAGGACACGAGGCATTGGTCAGACATGAAGGGTTTTTATTGTCCAGTGTTCTCAGGAGGCTCACGCCCACTCGCAGAGTGGACCCGGCTTGGTACAAATGGTCAAGGCAGAATGGATGCCGAGCAGGATTGGGTGAGTTACCCCCCTTCTGCCCTCCCTTCACCCCCCCCCCCCCCCCCCCCCCACACAACCCCCCATGATAAGACCACTACTGTCCATCTCACCCCCCCCCCAACCTCCCTGAGGCCGTCCTTGACACCCCCTGAGCAGGTGCTAGGACATGAGCCCCTGCCATGGAAACAAATGGAAGAAAGGAAGAGAAACAATAAAAAGAAGGGAAAGCAGCTAAAACATGAAATAGATATGTACATTTAAGTTACTTATTTTACATCGGAAAATCCAAAATTCAAGTTCCATTACAGAGAGCAAACACAAAATCAAATTGAATAATAATAAAAAATGAAAATGAACCAAAAAAGTGTCATGTATAAAAAGGTGTTAAGACCCAAGCGGAATGCTTACGGAATGGAAGCTCCCGTGTTTTATTTTCCATGTATGGAATAGTTCTGGAAAATTTCTCTTGTTGATAAAATGTCATCTTTCACAGTACATGTTGGTGAAGTACATGTCAGTACAGAAAGACAGTATGGCACCCTTACTGACCCCAAATCAGTTCAATAGGAGGCACTTTTCATTCATCAAAACAGTATTTCTTTTAACCTTTTTTCCATATACCAATTCTTTTCCTTCTTTTTTTTTTAATCCAATTCATGTTTGCAGTCCATTGTAAAGTATAGTGTCATTTTGTCCATATTATGTGTCAGTTACTATAGTGTCATACAAAAATGTTTTGTTTTACATTTTTCCTAAATTCAATTCAATTCATTTTTAAAGCTTTAAAAGAGTCAAGTCTGGTTCCTGCAACACCCAGTCAGAAGCCAACCTCCACAGCACACACACAACAACCCCACTGAAGGCCTAGCGAGAAAAAACATCTGCAAAGACCAAACTTCAAGTAGAGAGAGAGAGAGAGAAAGAGGGGTGGGGGGGGATATGTACACTTAATTTCCTGAAAGAGGTGAGTACACTACCAACTCTGCTTTTTAGTTCGGTAAGAACAGCAAGCACATTCTTCATTTGGTTACCTAGAAGCACACAGGGAGACAACCCTCTGGGACCTCCTTTCATTTTCAAAGCTAAGAAAATGGATTCCTCCAGCAATACTTTTACAACACTATGCACCAGTCCTTTTGTAAAAAAAAAGAAAAGAAAAGAACATCCTAATCCATCCATAGTGTGACCTACTTTGTCATCTTTAGAACCCTAAAAGATCTCTTAAAAACAAATCCTCTCGCCCCCACCATCCCCAAACAAAACTCCAATCTTCTTGCCATCCTTTCACAGTCTTCACACGTTCTCCCAGCGCAACCTCAAGTCTTCCAGCCACACAAGGGTTCAGAGTCGGAGGATCCCGCTGAGGGGCCCGTGGCATGAGGAGTGGTTCTGGGGGAGGAAGGGAATGAGGAGGACACACTACCGGCCACTGCTGTGCTGTCCGTCCCCGTTTGTCCTCGCCGATTCTGACGAGGACCCGGTGTGTGCCGGGAGCCAGCGGGGACGCCGCTCCCGGCTACACATAGTACCCTTTGCCGTTAGTGTCCACAGACGTGCACCACGTACACAAAGACACCTCGCGGTGTGAATTCATTCACATGCGACACGCACGCAAACACACACAGAGCAATTCATTAGATAAGGTTTTGAACCATCAAACACACTCACCCATTGCATCTCCTCACAAATACCACACCACATCCCGTTCACACACACACACACACGAACACAAGAACATGCATACTCTCACAGGTACTGATAGAAACGCGAGCGGACCACTTGCGAGTTAGACAGTTTCTGGGGGTGCGCGTCGGCGCCCAGGCTAAGGCTCTTTCCCTGGCCAGAGGGACCGTCCCCATTGGTTAGCCCGCCATCGGCCTCCGGGCAGTCGTGGGCCAGGCCCTGGAGCGTCTGCGAGGAGGACGAGGACGAGGCGGCGCCCAGCAGGCTGACCTCAGGGTTGCTGACCCGGTGGTGCCGCTCGCGGACGATCCAGTCGCGGATGGAGAAGTCCTGCGAGCTGCACTTGGGCTTGAGCCGGTCGACAGCCGACAACGGCGACGGCTCACCCAACACGGTCAGCTCGGCGAAGTCCCGCTGGCCGCCCATGGTGTGCCGCCGGCGGATGTTGCCCTTGCGCTTGGCACGCGTCTCCGGCGAGCGCCCGACACCGAACATGTCGTCGGCCGACGAGCGCAGCCGGAACTTGAGGCGGTCGGTGATCTTGATTCGCCAGACCGGGTTGTCGGCGGGGACTCCCACTCCGGCGGGTCCGGCGCCGCCGGCTCCAGGCTGCTCTTCTCCGCTGCAGCGCGGGGACGAGGAGTTCAGGCTGCAGGTGGACGAGCGGCCCTTGGCCGCGCCGAGCGCCCGCGTCAGCCGAGCGTCCGCCCGCTCCCCGCGCCCGCTCTCCGACGCCGATGACTCGCTGTCCGTCTTCTGCCGGGTGCTCTTCTTGCGCGCGAGCGTGTCGCCGGCGATCAGCCGCTGTGACGCGGCCAGGCTGCTCCCGCAGGCGTTGGCCATCAGCGGCGCTTCGGACGCCGACGAGCGCCTGCTCCCATCTGCGCAGGGCCCCGTCTCCTCCCGGCTCGCGGCGAACACCGACAGGTCGCTCTCGCTGTCCGTCTCCATGGGCCGGCCCTCGCTCACCAGCTCGCTGCGCTCGTCGTCGGCGTCGTCGGCGTCCAGCGTGGCGGTCGTGCCGCGGCTCTCGGCGCCCGCCCGCGGCTCGGGGCTCATGATGGAGCTGCCCCCGTCGCCGCCGCCCGCCGTCATGAAGGTCATGGAGGAGGTGGTGGAGTAGTCGGAGGTGATGGAGCACACCTCGGCCGCCGCCCCCGCCCCCGGCCCCTCGCCTGCGGTCCAGCCGGCGGGGATGCTGCCACGCTGGCGCACCGGACGCCCCACGGAGGCCTGCGAGCTGGTGCTGTTGAGCGTGCCCAGGTCCGACGTGCAGCCCTCGTCGCAGGCCGACGACACCTGGTCCGACAGCGAGCACTGCCGGACCGCCTGCATGCGGTAGCTCAGGGTGGGGGACGAGCCGGGCTTGGATGAGGGGCAGGGGTAAGCCTCGGGCTGCTGGACGGTGGCGTCCACGTCTGAAAGCGGGGGTGTGCCGGGGCTCTGCTCCAGCCGGCTCGCCGGCGGCTCCTCGTCGACGCCGCTCACTCGCTCGGCGTTCTCCCCGACCTCGCGACCCTGGCCTTCATCCTCCTCCTCCTCGTCTCCTGGGCCCTCCTCGGGCTGCTGCGGCCAGGCCGGCTGGGCGCTCTGCTCCTGGGACTCCTTCTTGGGGAAGAGAGCGTCGAGGTCGTCGTCCGAGCTGCTGGGCTGCGGCTTGTCTTTGGACTTCTTGCGCTTGCGGCTGGCGAAGATGGAGGAGCGCAGCAGCTCCCGGCTGTACTGGTCCTT
The DNA here is from genome assembly GCF_046254945.1 of Alosa pseudoharengus. Classification (NCBI taxonomy): domain Eukaryota; kingdom Metazoa; phylum Chordata; class Actinopteri; order Clupeiformes; family Clupeidae; genus Alosa; species Alosa pseudoharengus. The sequence continues at coordinate 49,022,322 of NW_027468663.1, read as the reverse complement.
CCCAGAACCCCACGAGCCCTGGAGGGGAGACGAGAGAACCGTCAGACACGCACGCACACGCACACACACTCTCTTCGATACACACACAGCATGACATGCACAGGCAACCCTTACTCTTAACTGCTACCATAGAGTTCAAAAGAGAAAGGAGGAAATTGAGAGGAAGAACACTCACATTGCACGGTACCTCGGAGTTTGTCCGGTATGCTTAAAACACTTTCAGACCTTTAGTTTTTAAACTTTACTGGGAATATACTCAAGATATGTTCAGTTCCGTATTAGCCAAACCAGAGGAACAATATGGATGGCATGATGACACTCTACAGCCAAATGTAAGTATTGAGTCAGCATAAAAGGCAGAGCCAACTAAAGATTTATTAGGAAGTAACATCTGGTGGCCAAGCCAAGTAATGGTAGCCAAGCCAAGTATGCTGAAGTGAAGAGGTGGACTGCATATTACTAGTCGTCCAAAGAGCTGGACAAAAGCATATATGTTAAAGTATAATGTCAAATGGATCACTAATGGATAATTTGCCATGTTCATAAATGGTACTCCATGGCAAGGAAGTTGCAGGAAGCAATCTAAGCACATTAAACGAGCCGACTATGCAGTCAGGTGCGTGCTGAGCTTTGCAGCAATGGCCAGGAAACAGAATGGTTTTCGGCCACTGATATCCCATGTGTCATACCCATTTCAGTATCAGTGTCTGTAAGCTACCGGTGGTCTCTTGCGGGCAAGGAAAATGACTTGCCCCTACTTTTCACACCTGCAGAGGCACAGGTCAAAAGAACAGAGTCTAGGCATGCATGTCATTCAGGTAGAAACTTTGATGGAAATCTTGTCCTAAATACTGTCCAACAAGACATCTTAAAAAGTTATCCCTCTTCAAATAACTTCATTTCTGAATCACAGTATGTTCTGCTTTCACTTTGCCTACTCCCAATTGTAATAGGACACAGAAACGGTTTTAGCTCACTGCATTTAACTTGGCTACTCAGGGAATGGCATGAAACTTTTAAATCTAGTCCTTGCTACGTCATCTTTGGGAGAAAAAGATTTTCATCAGCAATGGGCCTAAATATGATACATAAAGGCATGCAATTCATGGACACAGCCACACACACACATAAAAAAGGGGTTTTAAAGTACTCTCAATACTCAAAACCCACTTTTTGAAGACTTTCCACACTTTACCAGCCATGTGACTGTACACCACAGATGACGCATGACACATAAAGGTCTTACCTTGGATTTGGCAGAATCACTGGCTGAGTCTGTGGACAAGAGGGGTAAAAACACAGGTGTGAGAAGGCGACTTCGGGGGGACCTGAAATCCTGCCTACTGTAAAGCTACACACACACACACACACAGGAGGAGCAGAAGACAGAGGAAGCCAGAACACCAAGAAAACGCCAGTCAGAGGGAGACGTCCGTCAGAGAAGACCCCAGCCACAACAAAGGCAGCTTAGGTAGAGGGAGAGATAAAGAGTGATGAGTAGAGGCGATGATTATGATGATGATGATGATGGTCATGTGAGGAAGCTCTTAGGAGGTGTGGGTTGGGCGTGAGGAGGTATGGAGGGAGGGTGGAGAGGGGGATATGGAGAGAGGGTGGAGAGGGGGATATGGAGAGAGGGTGGAGAGGGGGATATGGAGAGAGGGTGGAGAGAAGAGGAAACCCGGCAGAGAGAGAGTGCTGCGCTACACAGGGAAGTAGCTCATGCACACACAACCACAGACAGGACGGACAAACCAACAGACACAGCGCGAGACAGACAGACAGACAGACACAGACAGACAGAAGCAGCTCATAGGCACACAGATCCACCACGCAGCCACAAGACTGAGGGGCATTCTTTCCCAAGTCATAGACACCATGGCACGGATCACAACTCCAGACACCTAGTCACAGGACGCAACAGTACAGCCAGTGGGGGAGGGGGCATTGGGGGTGGGTGGGAGCCGCTGTGGAGGTCGGCCGTATGGCTACAATGGCCAGCTGGGGACACTGACTGCCCTCACCTCCACAAACTGACCTCACATACTGGGCATACGAGCTCCACAAACTGACTCTGCCCTGAAGACAAATAAAAGTCCACTTGACCCAGAAGTATGGCATGGCCTGTTGGCAGTAAGTTTGGTCTCTTCACACTCAACAGGCTGCAGATGTTATCTCAACAGGTGCTTAGCTGTGTGAGAATAGTGGAGGCCAGTCATTTCCTGTCCTTCCCTGGACCTAACTGGGCACAGTCCTCAGAGGTTACTGGAGAGCAGCCTGGGCAAGTCTTCAAGCAAGACTCCTAACGTTACAGGTGAAGAGGGAGATTAGGCAAAGATACGGAGGACCTTCAAAACAGTGTGTTACAGTCCGTAGTCTCTCCATTAGGATCATCCTCTTGTCCCGCTCAACCATTCCACCTCCCCCCTCTTCTTCTAACTTGCTGTTCCAACTCATTAACAACTGAATCTTCCATTTTGTATACCTCGCAGCCTCAGTCTTCTCCCTCTCTCTCTCTCTCTCTCACTAAGTGAAAAGCCAGTTGAGCCCCCCACACTCCCCCACACCTTTTTTCATTTTGTATTTTTTTTTTTTTTTTTGAGACAGCATGACAGTTATGCCACATGACGGTTGGGGTGGCGAGGCACCCGGCCGACCATACCGTGCTAGTTCTCCCCGCGGTAGGCTTCAGGAGACAGCAAGGGAGGATGCAAAAGAAGAGGCTGTTTTCAGACACAACACACACCAGCAAAGCACGGACTCTTGCATCCTTCACAACACATTTGACTTTGCTTTTTTTTTTTTTTTTTAAACACTTTTTAAACATGTGGTGTGTGAGGGAGATCAACGTGCAAGCACAGGACGACAAAAACAAAAATATCCACTTCTGTGTCTTTCTTTTTCTTGATTTATGTTTTGTTCTTTTTTGTAGTTGTTGATGTTTTCAAAGTTCTTTTTTTCTCTTCTTTTACTTTTTTTTTTTTTTTTAAACATCTGTGTCCCCCCCCCCCACCACCACCCCCATTCAAATTCTCCGACCAGGGAGGTTACGAAAGAAATCCACAAGAAGCTTTACAGGAAGTGAGGTTACAGGAAGTGAGGGTTGCGGCAGACTAGGCAGCTACACTGCGGACAACACTCCTCCTTCCTCCTACAGTCCCAGCTGTCCAGCACAGACAGGACTGAGTCCACCAGGGACGTCACCGAGTGGTAGGCGCCGCCCACTTGGCCTGTGTCAAGATTGGGAATGGGTGAGCAGCGCTGGACAAGGACAGGGGAGAAAGAACACTGCAGACAAGATGGATCAGACGGGGTCAGAACAGCACACCAGTTGGGTTAGCACTAGCACAGCTTAGGTTAGCATTTGATTGTTTTGGTTTCTTTTTTTTTTTTTTTTTTTCTCTTTTCTTTTTAAATTGTTGTCATTTCAACTTGTCATTTGGGAAAGAACATGCCGGGTGAAAACGGGGAGTGTGGGGTGGGGGTGGGGGGCTTCAGGGTAGAGAGGGGCAGGAAAAGGAGAACATAACGAAAAGGAGGAGTGGTGGCCGAAATTGACGGAGTGGGGGGGGGGGGGATAAGCTGAGTAGGAGAACTGGCATGCACGGAGAGGAAAAAAAGGACGAGAATCTCAACCGAAGGGGAAGAGGACCAAACAAACAAACAAACAAACAAACAAACGTATGGGAAATCATGACAGGGCAATGCCCAAACATGAGGAAGAAACAAAACAGAAACTCAACACAAGTAGAACAGAACCTTCAAATGAACACACTATTTTCATCAATTTTTCATGTGGATGCTGATTCAAAACTGCCCAGTGAAAAATTGCTAAAATAGTATTGCATAGCAGCTTCAATTCAATAGCTTGTGTAAAAACTTTAGACACTTTACAGACACTTGTATGAGTGAGAGTTAATCTTCCTATGGACTCTTATCACACAATTCTTCACACATACACACACACACACACAGACTCACACACACAGGCATCACTCAGACACACTCAACACAGCAGCTGAAACTGGCTGTTCTATCTGTACAGCGATCCTTCCCTGCCATGCGGTGGCCTACTCTAACACACTCCAGCATGAGTACAGTGGGGAGAGCGGCACTGCGGCGGCTACCTGAGACGTCTCCTGGAGAGAAGGCGGTGCGGCCGATGTTGGGCAGCAGGTGATCGATGTTGGGGACGGGCTGGGACTGCACTGTGCCGTCCTGCTCCACCATCGCCTGCAGGGAGGGACAAGACCGGATCAGCCATCAATCATCAATCACACACTCCACACCTGCACACATCACCTGTGCCATCATCACCTACAGTTTGTCCTCAGGTGTTTTAGGATTCACGGTTACTGTTGTCATGCTCCTGATTCAAGGACGCCCAAGGATTTCAATGAATGTACATTTCAGAATAAGGCAATCGTAAACGACAGTAACAAATATATTCCCCAGAGCATGTGCAGACACAGTGATACATACTATTGGCTCTTCCTCCCCATCGTCAATGAAGAACCAGTCACACTGTAAGAGAGATTGAGAGTCATGTATATAGGCTCATTACAATACAGACTGTGCAAGAAACAGTGAGTGCTGGAATGGTAACAAGACAGAGCTGGACAGTGAGACGACAGTGAGACAGGTGGACAGTGAGACAGAGGTAGACAGTGAGACAGAGGTGGACAGTGAGACAGGTGGACAGTGAGACAGAGGTGAGACAGGTGGACAGTAAGACAGAGGTGGACAGTGCGATGGAGCCTTACGTGCTGGATGAGGGTCTCCACTATCTTGTACTGATCTGGCATGTGATGGACCATGTTGGTCATGTTGTCATCTGATGTCCGTACCAGAGTGGGGCCAAAAACAATGGCCAAGTTCCGTGGCTCCATCTGTTAACAGGCACAACACACACACACACACACACACACACACACACACACACACACACACACACACACACACACACACAGACACACAGACACAGGTGAGATGAATCATGTGTAAGAGCGTTTTCAGCACAAAAAAAGAAACACATTTAAAGGCATTCCCTTTAAACAAGTTTTTTAGGAAAAAAGTTCGCACACTCCTTGGTATTCTTTTGTTGAGTTTATTCTCTCATTTGGCACATATGAGAAAATAAACTCAACAAAAGAATACCAAGGAGTGTGCGAACTTTTTTCCTAAAAAACTTGACCTTTTTTTGTTCAGCACCTGGGATGTGCACAAAGTCTCCTTGGAAGTGAATTCCCTTTAAACAACTCTTAACTTCAAGAATTAGTAAATTTTACAAGCACATAAGCTTATCGGCACTGTTTTTTTTAAATCTGGCCTTAGATGGCACTTCCATTTGGACAACAGGAACAACCACAGCCTGCCATGGGGTAACTCATGCTGGCACTGAGAACACCATTGTGTCAGTGCACTCGTTTCTCCTACCTTATTCTTCTCGCAGTTCTCAGACACCATTTTCAGATGCCCCGAGAGGTACTTGAGCGTTTCGTAGTGATGGTCTGGCAACTCATGAATCTACGGGGGAAATAAGGACGGGCATAAATCTGCAGCTCAGCAGAGCCCAGCGGCTGACGATTAGCACTCATCACTCTGTTTAAGTGAAACTCACCAGCCTCTTTAGCACTTTCAGCCTCTCAACAGCATCAGCTGTCCGGTTGGCATCGATAAAATCTGCATATTTCTCTGCAAACAAAAAAGGGGGAAATTATTTCCACAGATTCTACACTAGGGGGCATACTTGTACAACATGAGTAAGATATGAACATCAGTGTGTGCACTATGTAATTTCACTATTTGCAACAAAGCATCGTCACACAGCGCATTTACAGAAAAAAAACTGCATGTAACCGTTATGTACTTTTTGAGAACCATACCATTTGTAAACAGTGGTTCTGGCAGCTTCCTAAAGAACGATTTCAGGAGGCTGCTGATAACATTGAGGTCCCGCCATTTCTGAAAGAAAACGTACAAGATTCAATGACCACTGGCCAAGATGATCTGTGGCCGCATATGAAATGACACGCGTCCTTCATACCATCCCAATAAACAAAAGCACAGACAGCATGAGGTCATGCAACGTTATGAAGATGAAGTGAAAATTGGTCAGCCATATTTACAAAACAGAAAGCACAGTCCTTGCAGTAAGTGTTTTTTGCACCGTAAACAGAGGGTCCATCAGATCTGTCCAGATTCCAGAACCGACTATATTTGGTCAAATCTCGGTTCTGACGTGCGTGCACTGTCCATGGATCTTAGTCATTTCAACATTCTTATCCTGCTGCATCTATTAATAACCCAGCAATGACTTGCGCCCAAAACGCTCCTTTAACAGGGGCTTGTGAAAGTAAAGATGAAGCCTATACGAGGCATTTGCTCCCGCCCGTGGCCGACTCTAGCGAGGCTTGGTGTGCCAGGCGTTTCGTGTTTTGTCACTCACGTCCTCCTCGATGTCGATATCGCCCATGCCTTTGGTGTCCAGCTCCTCCTGCATGCTGGAGATGGCGGCGTTGTTGCCAGGGACGCGGTAAATGCCCGTGTACTCCAGCCCTCGCTCCTCCACCAGCTTACAGCATACCTCCACAATCAGCGGCACAAACTACACACACACACACACACACACACACACACACACACACACACAAGCAAAAACCACCAATATGTTACAAATGTGTCTGAATCAGTACAAACACTCATATACACAACTACTCACGGACGATGTATTAGTTTAGACGTGTGCGATTACGTAATTTTAGACCATAAATATTCAATATGCCCCTTGGTAGCCTTGCATTTAATGAGACACACTGCACACACTTGTCAGTTCTGGTTGCACATACAACATTTGGCATTTCTACAACAGCAACATTATGGTTCACAGAGTTTGCAGTCCTGACATCCCCCCCCCCATACACACACACACACAGGCCTTACTCTGTTGTTCTGTGCAGGGGGGCAGTTGTCCAGGCGCACCCCAAAGGTGACCCCAGCCGTGGGCTTCTTCTCGGCTTTCCTCCTGAGGCCAGGGATCCCCCTCCACACAGCCCTGTCCCGTGGGGGGCTTGCGTCATCTGATGCGCACACATGCACACACACAGACAGAGGTGTTAATGCTTCAGAAATGCAAGATATAATCAAGAGTGAAGAGACAAGAAAAGAGAGTGTGTCTGTTTGTGATTGGAATAATAGTAATAATAACAGGAATAATAAAAGTGGTCAGTGTGTGTCGGTGGGGGAGAAAGGGAGATCACAAAGCTGTCACCTTTACTGCTCTTCCTGTCCTCGTATTTGGGGGAGTGGGGACTTTGACTCTTGCTCTTGCCCGGAACACTGCAACACAATAGCGCATGTTTACACCACTCAGATACACACACACACAGATACGAATGCTGACACACACATTTATTAATGGCCCATGTAACATCCTAAAACCCAAATGATATCACTACAAAGGCACGTCTTCAAACACATCATAAACATATGGCCCACATGCACGCTGGTTACCTCTTTATTGCTCTGCTGATCTTGCGGTTGAGCAGGTCTGTGCTCGTCACTGCTGTGTTCTGAAACAGGGAGACAGGTAAAGTTCAGCTGCTGCCGCACGCACGCACACGCGCACACAAACGCACGCACACACACACAATTCACAGAATCATGGCCATCTGGCCCCACAAGTAGAACCACTATTCAAGTGGCTTCTACGGTCCCCTGCGTTCCCAATCAGTTATGCAACGGTGCTGGTGCACACAACTTCTGAGGTAAACAATCTGTGTGAGTACATGTCATCCTGCTTGATTGAGCACATTCTCTTTGGCTCATCTCACAATTAAAGCTCAATCAGATCTGAGAGAGTTGTGAATTAGTGCTGAATGTATCTACCGACTGTATGTTTCTTATGTTCATTACTTAATTGTATCTCTTGTCTATAAATTCCTTAGATTTAGGGCTTAGGATCGAATGGAAGATACTAGGTGTGCAGGAATGGGGGGGCTTTCACACCTTCCCATTGTGGCTTACAGCTGCTCCAAGTATTAGCATAACATTTGGCCAGACGCAAAGCAGGGTCCTTCTGATTAAACAACCCTCCAGGGGGACCTGCCCGTGTGACCTATACATCTACTACATATTCATACAGAGTTAGAACAACAGGTCAGGCCCCCTTTGTTTGTAACATACTTAAGTTTGGGTTTTTCCATGTTTAGTTAGAGATATGGGTGAATCCTCCTGGTGAAGCTTGTCTCTCTCCCTTGATGCACATCATTGAAAGAATAAATGACCATCATCCTGACTGAGTTTCCAGATATCTGTGGTACTAGGAAAATTACCATCAGATCACATGATGTATTATGTGATGTCTGTCATAGCATCACAGTCATGCGTCTCCATGTGTTATTCTGAGTCATAAGACTGATGAGGACAGTGTGGATTAAAATGATAGCGAGCCATACATCTTTCTGGGAATGTTGCAGCATGACATTCAAACGCATTCCTCATCCTCAGTGGCTCATAATTTATCACTCTGGGAGTGTAATGTGCAATGTTGTGTGAAATCACATTATAATGGCTGTGTGCTCACCCCACATCCTTTTACTGTGCTGGCATTTTCCTTCACGGTGGCAATGAAAGCCAATAACAGATCACAGACTTTTGTGTCCATCAGTGACAAAATCGGTCACTGAATTTGTCATCAGTGCTTTCAATGTTGTGTATTATGATAATGAATCATTTTCTGATGAGACCATTGACTCGCGTAAACCAAATCTCATCATTTCCTTCATCTGGGCACACGGTAAGGGCTTATGCTACCAGCAGAGGGCGTTACTGAGCCCGAGCTCACCTCGTCCAGGTTGTTGGTTTTCCGAATGACGGAGATCCAGGACAGCATGTCGTCCCGGTTCTCCGCCTGGAACAGGTACTCGCCGTCTGACGTTTCCAGCCGCAGCACGTTCTTGCGCTTGGTTTCGCTGTAGGAGATGTCAATCAGGCAGGCCTTGATGCAGATTGGCTGAGGCACCTCGTCGAGCTGTGAGTGGGCGTGGGCCAGGCACTCCTTCTTGTCCCTGTAGAGGTAGAGGGAGTGGCCTCGCAGTACCGAATACATCTGTTTCCACCCCCGGATACCGCCTCCCACACGCTAGAGGAGAAGAGGACAAAGAACTGTCAACTTCATTCAATTCACTTTCCTACCCTGTTGGGATTGTAAAAGCCAAACAACACACATAGAACAAAGGCAAGTAGGACTGTTTCAAGACATCAGAGTTGGAAAAACTGTACTGTACTTCACCATCACTGAGGAAGAGAGAGTGTGCTCAAAATGTGTAACTATTATTTAAACATGATAGCAGTTTAGGCAAACGCACTAGTAGTAAATAAGAAGCTTTGTAAGCTTCAAAGATGTAATTACTAGCTAATTCATTAGTGCATGTTTATCAAGTCTCCGAGGTGCAGTTTCATAGATGTACGTCTCAAAACAAACATCTTGGATGAATTGATATCAATAAAGACATTTCTATTATAGTATTTAATCTAGTATTTATTGAATTCCACTTAGCCATCATTTGTTAATCACAAAACACATTATTGTTTCTAAAATGCACTGACTGCAGGTCAGATGGATAAGGAGAGTTACTATTACAGGTGACCTTCATTTAAGGGGAAGCCTTAAAGCAACATAGTGTAGATCCTTTCCCTTGAAACAGTGACCTCAAACTCATTTTGACGCCACACTGACTTACAACACAGAGAATGGAGTATCTGACTGCAGACTCGCCAGGAACACCTGGTATTGCACTATGTAACGTCCCAGATAGGATCGTTAGTGTTTTCATCTGTGTTAAACTAAATGGGTGTCCCGTTTCTTCCTTCACAGGGTTACTGAGGAACCCCCATGCCTGCATACTCCCTGGGGTCCCCGGACTGTTTACACTGACAAGTGGAAGAGACGCCTGATTAGTTTAAGCTCTGCTGGATCTCTGAGCTACCCTCAAAACACCTGCCCAGAAGGTCTTCAGTGATAGACATAGATACATCAGTCAGCCTTAAAAACAATCACACCCCGCTGCTGCCCAGTGAACAAGATAAAGGGATGGCAAAAAAAAGAAAGTGCCCAACAGTTTATCAACGTTAGCTGCAAAAGCGCAACCCTCGATTCTCATTTGAGGGGGAAGCAAGGAAGAGGATTTATTTTCAGCAAAACTGACGTGCAGGAGTACCTTGTTTTTGTCTGTGTTGAGCTTCAGCCATCCCTCCTTTGAGGAGTCACCGAAGACGTCTGCGGAAGAGTCCCTCCTAGAGCCCGAGTCATCAGGTGACTTGTGTCCATCCACAGCCTAAATCAACACACACACACACAAATCTTATTTCAGTTCAGCACTCAATTCGGAAGCAGCAGAATTGCAGACAGGGGTAAAACACATAAAGATATCTGACATTTAAAGATACTGTGCCTATAACATTTTGTGCCTGCACCCTTTCAGGAGACTGAGCGGAATCTTACCTTCCGGAACACCTTCAGACTGGGCATGTGTTTAGAGGAGGATCGTCTGGAGAGAGAAAAACAAGCACAGTTAAGTAAACATGTTTGTATACTCAAACGACCAAACACAGGGAAATCCACCACATACTGCACCATAGCTCTACACACAACACTGTTGAGCCTCACCCTCTGCCCTCCTCTCTGTAGTTGTCCAGGCCTTCGTCATAGGACTTGGAACGCTCTGTCTTCGTCCCATTCTGGGATTCCAGGATGGCATTTTTGAGTGACTCTATAATCAGAGACAATAAACAAACAGAGGTGGGATTTGGCAGACATTTTGTCATCTTGGCAGGATGAAGGAAAACACTTTGCAGATATGGTGGTCTAACAAGACACAGACCATCAACAAGTCATTGATGAAGATTGCTTAATTAGGCCTAGCCCTTAATTAACTGTTTTCAATGTCACGTCATACTGTCATCCACTGACTGGTTATTACAGATTAACTGTTTATTATTATTTAAAATTTTGAAGGAAGAAAAACATGGCCTGTCCTAGCCAACACAGAATATCAACACAGGTACCAGTAACAGACAGAAAATAGAGTGCAAAAAATTAAGGTAACGACCTATAAAGACCAAGTAAGCTGGGGAAAGAGGCAACACAGACAGCATGTTTGGAACTAGAAACCACGAGACAGGAAAAAATGGCAGGAGAAAACAAAAACACAATGTTGTGCAATAAGAAATGCCTAATTATAGCATCAAAGACATTCTAGGTACTGAGGTTTACCTTGGTCATGTGACAGCTGTCGGCGAATGAGAGGGGATGGGGTGCTAGGGCTGGGCGTGGCAGCAGTTGTGGCCGAAGGGCCAGCGATCACAATAGAGGCTGGAATGTGCGCAGCGTCACGGTCAACACTAGGGCTCGCAGGCTCATCTGGAAACAGAGACACGGTCAATGTTACATTCCACCCATCCCATGTCATTACTCAATTAACATGGTGCAGCAGAGGTCGTCATGACAATGAAACTGTAATTAGAACTTCTGTAGGGTTAAAAATGACACAGACTTTCAATAAAATGTGGCATTTGTGTGTGAAATTTACATTTGGATGGCGCCCCATAAGTCTAGACCCTGATAAGGGCTACAAGAAGAATGATCATACAGAGGCCTCTAAGACCCCGATGTGGCCATGTCTTCAGACAATGGTACAAATCAGTATATTGAGAAGATGAATTCCAAAACAAATTCTGAGAACCATGTGCCTAGACTGAGGGAGCAGACGGGCCAGTGGTGCCATCTCGAATGACACAGGAACACATCACAATACCATGACTAACAGTCCACCACAAAAGGCACGAACGTACAGCACAATGAGCCTTTACAAATGTGAATTGCATTGCACGAGCTCTACCTACCATGGGAGAATAGTTTGGGGTCAACACTGACTGTTGGTAAACTAGAACTTCACAATACACGAGGGGCTACTGCACAGACCTCCAGTTGTCAATTGGGTATCTTCAAATCTCATCCGAGAACTAAACCTGAGGGTCTAGTTTCTGTTATTGTTGTGTTGCACCTGAAATGGGGGCTGACTTTTCAATCTCAAGACATGATAAGGAGATCATATCCTAGGCAGAGTCAAAACACTGCAGAAGTCAGCCAAAACAAAATCTCACTGGGGAACAACTACTTTTCAAAAAACGTCAGCACTGCAGAAAATTGTCTTGGCCCAAGTTAAAATGGTCACTGCAGAGCTGACGAAAATGAGGACATATGTTGTCCCGACTTCAGAATTTGACATGTCCCGTTTCTGTGAGAACCAAAAAGTTCCCAACTCCTCTGCAGCCCGAAGCCTAAAAAAGCTCTGAGTACAAAGCTGCTATGGGCTGCCAGGGGGCTGGGGAGCTAAAATTAAAGTGGATGCCCTAGTTCTGGGCCTGGCCTACCTCGCAAAGAGGGACGAAGGGAAGGTGTGCAAAGTCCCCCAGGCTTCTGGAAGGATCTTTGAATCTGAATCACAGCCTACAGGCCCAAAACTCTATTTCAAGCTACACAGATAGACAGACCACATTCCTTATCAATACTATGCACTTTAAATGGTATTCACCCCACCATTGGAAGAGTCAAGGTCCTCCAGATGGAAGTAGATCTTCTGACACACTGTGCAGGAGGAGCAGCAGCCTACCTCGTCCATCCAGGACCAGGGCAGGCGCCACAGTCGCTCGGCCAGCAGCATCTGCTCGTACTGCCCCTAACAACAGCACCCACTAACACAGGGCAGCATCTCTGTGTATGTCCAGACTGCCTGAAGAATGCCATAGTCTCACATGGCACACAGCAGCAGAGCAAGCTTTAAGTCTCCATTCTGATAGTAAAATTGTAGGACCACAGCAAAGGGATCTCAAAGGGTGCTTAGAGAAGCCGTAGAGCCCTTTCGGCTGGCTTGTATGCCTCTACAACGAGATTTAGTAGTGCATTAAAAATGGTTGAGGTTAAATCCATCACAACGACGGGAGACCTTCACTCGGACTTAGATGTGAGGGAAAAAAAAAATACTGCTGTGGTTTTTCTCAAGGCTACTCTCTCTACCAAAATAGCCTCGTCCTCCGGCCTTAACATATAAAAATCCATTCTGAGCCGCGGTGGATTACAACAGGGAGAGACGGCATCAATTCATGTTTCCAGCACTACGAGTCCCAGCAGACCATCACCAAGAGCCACGGAGGGTGGGGAAAGAGTGCGAATTCACCCCGGGGTCTTCTTGGGCTTCAGTGGCTAGTACTCAGCAACAGTCTCGGCAGGAGCCCAGGGAGCATGACCTCACACTGTGGGGCGCGACTGCCGGGAGATGAGCGGTGAAACAAGCTATTGATGGGCGCCAGGGCCACTGGCTCTGAGTCTCTTTTGTCCCGCGAGCCACCACTGGACCCGGCGTGACCCGTGTGAGGGGAGCTTTGTGTTCACACCTGCTGCCACCTCAGGCTGGGGGTCAACTGCCTCAGACAGTTACACTAGGCTGTGCCACCATGCTGAAGACAGCGCTAATGTAGGGATAACATAACATTTATCCATTGGCTGCCAAGTTCATACAAAACAGCCATCTATCTTTGATGTGCTGCTGACTCAACAAAGTGTATGCCACGTGCACGGGTTAGGTGAGCTACAACTTAGGTGAGCTACAACTACAATTCGCTACGCGAATCATTTGTGCACAGGTTTTAGACTGTGCAGATTCAACGCAGATCCATAAATCTGGCTAGTTTAATGTTTTTGAAGTCACCATTGCAAAACTGAAATAAGCTTAGTGGCAACATATACGCTACTATGTTTAGGGGAATCGGTGTAATTAAGTAGCATCGATGCATGGTATCTGAGCAGTGTTTCCAACAGAATTCTATTTGTGGTGGGAGGTCTGCAGAATTAACTTGAATGAAACCGTTTTTAACATATTAGCGCAGCGCCGCAGCATAGTTATGATGCAGATTTAAGCACGATTCGACTTTTATGCCAACAATTGCTGGATTGTTAATGTTTTTTTTAAATGTGCAGGTAGGTTTGTTGGAGACAAGGGGAGGCTGCGCAAAGGTGTACATAGTTCTACAATAAGTATAAGTAAGTAAGTATTTATAATCTTTTGATCCCGCGAGGGAAATTTGGTCTCTGCATTTATCCCAATCCGTGAATTAGTGAAACACACTCAGCACACAGTGAACACACAGTGAGGTGACGCACACACACTAATGCCGGCGCAGTGAGCTGCCTGCAACAACAGTGGCACTCGGGGAGCAGTGAGGGGTTAAATGCTTTGCTCAAGGGCACACCGTGCCTACTGGTCGGGGTTCGAACCGGCAACCCTCCGGTTACAAGTCCGAAGCGCTAACCAGTAGGCCACGGCTGCCCCAATGAACAAATTCTATCCAATTCTATCCTATGAGAATTTACTGCTGAGAATTTGTATGAGTACAAGTGTGAGTATGAGCACAGCATCGGGCCAATACGCCATGTCGGTGTCAGTGCATTTCTAATCCAGCGGCATGTCACTAGTAATGGCCGTCATAAGAACGTTCCATGGCTGGTCTGTATACAGAATTTAATTACATTTGCAGCTACATCGAAAAGAAGTAACTGGAGAGGATTTCTTGTTCTTTTTAAAAGTTATAGACTCACATACATTGAATAAAGAGAGAATTAAAACACATCTACCTACTCATAGCAAAAGTTGCTTTTGCTAACCTAATGTTATCAAGAATAGGCCTTCCAGCAAATAAGATAAGTATTTCAGATTCCATATGCGTCTACGCCAAACCCTGTTGTCTTCAGCAACACAAATCACATCTGACGAGGCTGCCTTCAACTCTGAGAGCATGCAGTCATCAACATCTGAGAGTTCTGGCTCGGCCCGCCTTGCGACAGGCACAGGTCTCTTAAGGACAAGTAGAACAAACAGCAGACAAAAGGCATTAGTGGCTCCCCAGGCTTGAGTGTGCTTGTGCACACCAAGGGCAGCCGTTCTACAGCGACAGCGTTTCCTAACTTAGATCGGCCGGCTGCACCTTGCCCTGAGTCTGCTATTTGGTACCATCTTAGCTTGACAGGTCAGCAAGCACGGATTTGTGTATCCTGAACGGTTACAGTCTCTAAAAGCAAGACTTATTGTATTTAGCCCAACAGTGCCAGTTCAAATACATCTAGCCTAGTTCTACTGCTGGTCTAGTGCATTTACCCGATCTATTCAAGCAGTCTGCACAGTCTGTTTGATCTAAAAAAGATTCCTTAAGGCAGAAGTAGTAAACACACTTTATCATGAGATGCAACTAGCAAGATCAATCGGATTGTTTCTGGTATATTGAGGTGGTAAACGTGGCCTTGCCAAAGCTGTGGCAACATTCTGTACATTCTACATTTTTAAGCTGCTTTCAGTGTTTACTTGGTTTCTATTGGGTCATTTGCAAAAAAAAAATGTTTAATAATAAATAAATAAATGATTTTTGAGGGCATGTGGGAAAAGTGCAGTACACATCTCACAATCTAAGAAGCAATGAATCAAGATGCCAAGAACACTGGTAATAAAGATCTATTACACCATTAGGCTCAGTCTAAACAAAATATACACAGTGAAGGCCATCTTTAAATGAAAGTGGAAGGCCACTTCAGGAGCTGTGAAGGCCACAATAAACTGTGTAGTGCAGCATAATGTTACTTCACATTTTAAAAATGAAACAGGGCTGAAATAATCAAAATAGCGGTCAGTTCTCCTGTTTGTGCTAGACACAAGAGCGCATCAGTCTCAGGAAAATAGGACACCCAATTTCAGGCAAATTAAGGAGGACATGCAGTGCTGTAGCACACACACACACACACACACAAACACAGTGTAGCACTGCACAATTAAATCTTAGCTAGCGTTCACATGACATTAACTGTGTCCTCCGGCTAGCATATTCTAAACATCTGACTAGATGTAGACTGGCGTGAAGTCAAACTCAAGGCACTAGTCATTCAAAAGCTATCAAAATGCCATCTCATTTTTCTCAGCATCTGGGAGATCCACTATAAAAATCTTCAAAAAGAACAGTCCAACAAAAACTCATGTCTTTATACTTATGATATTTACACAAGAAGCACACAGTTAGAAAGCACTCGAATACACTCACTCACAAACTCTCTCTCTAGCCTGTTGCTTTCAGACTCTCGATACGCAAGCCATAAAAGGGGTCTGGATTAAACTGCAATCCCTCACAATATTCACTGTCAGTCTAATCACACCCTTGACAAGAGTTCTTTGCATTGAAGTGAGCGAGTTAGGCAAGTAAGTGACTCGTACATATCACATTGACCAGGTCCTCAGTGCCAGCGGCAGGCTTAACTGCCAGGACTCCCAGCGACTGAGGACCAGCTACACTGCCCACACCTCCCCCACACACTGCTGTCCCTCGTTTTCCCCGTCATTAGGTCTCCACAGCTACACAAACACACCCAGTCATCCAATTATTTGCCCCCTCCCCCCCTCCCAACACCCCCACCGCGTGTCTTCCCAGCAACGCCCTCAGCCCCTGCCTTCAACCCTCAGCTGTGAAGTACATCCCAACGGCAGCTGCAACAGGCACAAGTGGGGTCTTGCTGCTTGTTGCCATGGTAACGGGGGGGGGGGGGGTCCAGCAGAACTCTTTCTGTCATGTGTGCATACTTGCACAGTGCACACATGCATTCAGAGGTAGGCTCATACACAAACACAAAAAACTACACATTCTGGGAGTTCAATGTTAACTGAACTGAGCTGAGCTGAGCTGAGCTTGCGGGCACACACTCACACACAGACACACACACGCATGGACACGGACACGCATCGACAGACACTCACACGCAAAAAAAACACTCACCAATGAAAGGAATGGAGTCGAGCGACTCATCCAGTGTGCTGGAAAAGGACTCGTTCTCGCCGATCCGTCGCATCTGCATCTCGCGCCGGGTGTCGTTGGGCAGCCAGCACACGCCTGCCACTCCCGCGGCGCCCGTCCCCGTTTGCTCGCGGGCGCCTCCCTCCGCCTCGTTCACCGCCAGGATGTAGGACGGGTGCCTCAGCGGCTGGGGTCCGTTCTTCCCCGCGGGCGGCTTCTCGCGCAGCACCACGCCCCCCGGCGGCCTGCGCCCATTGGCTGGACTCGGCTGCTCCTGGAGGTGTGGCCTCAGGGCGGCCGCTGACGCCACTGCGGCCCCCAGGTGCTGTGGTCTCTGAGAGGGGAGGGCTGAGGAGCAGGAGGAGGAGCGCAGCACCCCCCCGACGTCTCTCTCGCGGCCCGTCTCTGGTGATTGCAGCGTCTCTGGTCGGGCACGCAGCTGATGCTGCTGCTGCTGCTGCTGGAGGTGGTGGGCAGGGTGCGACAGGTGGTTGCCCACCATTCTTTGGTCTTTGGGACCAGGCTCAGGAGTCAGGTTCTTGACCAGGCGGGAGGGCCTCTCCGCGGGGATGCCCGGAGGGGGAATGTCGGTCCGGGAGCCGATCTGGGCTCTGCCGCGTCCACTGCTGTTGGGGCCATAGCCGGGCGGGCCGCGCTGCAGGACAGCCCGAGGCGGTAGCTGCTGTCTGCTGGGACGCTGCTGCGGCTCCGGCCGCACGTACACCCGTCGGTCCCCCAGCCAGACGGCGGGCTGGACCAGGTCCGTGTGCTCCACGTAGTCCGTGGAGCGCGCGCGGGCCTTGAGGAGCAGCCCGTCCTGGGACGTGCTGCGCGGCGGCCAGTCGGGGTGGTGCCTGGCCCGCTCCGAGGCGCTCATGCGGTCCTGGGAGGAGCTGCGCGGGGGGGGCCTGATGGGGGGCCCGCCGTACGAGCGCTCG